>NW_024870692.1:11770000-12137500 GCF_019054845.1 Dipodomys spectabilis
CAATTGTTTGGAAAAATAACTTGTGGTATGATCGTTCAACATCTATTTGCCAAATAATTATTGCATATTGTGTGTATGTGTGTGTGTGAGAGAGAGGAGAGAGAGACAAACAGACAGAGATAGAAACAGAGAAGGACAGACAGACAGAGTGAGTTGAGTGTCCGGGGCTAAATCAACATACAGTGCAATTGCCCGTAATGAATGTCATTCTGTGGAAGTGTGTCATGTATGAAGCTGTAAAGAGAGCTATACTGGAACTTGGAAAGCATGCATCACTGAGCTGCACAGACTGAACTGCAGTCAGCCAGTACACAAGATGGCACCACAAGGCCTGGAGCTGTGGTTGTGAAGGCTGGAGGCTGGAAGCCTGGGGAAGAAATGGAGAGACAGCTATCTGCACATGGACAGCATGAGGAAGAGTGGGAATGGATGAAAGTCAGAGACAAAGCTGATTTGCAGGAGGCTAAAACACAGGATTCCATCTACTATGTTTACAAGCTTAGATTCCATTGCCAGAGCAGAATGGGGTCAGGGGACTATTTTATTCTGGAATGGACATTTTATCAGGTTTGAGTTGTAGAAAAATCATTAGCTGCTGTGTGAAAAGCCAGAGAGGCTTTGAAATTAATCTGGCCTATATTTGAACCTATAGTGTTAAGATTTTCCACAAATCTTACTGAATCTGTTTTATAAATAGAGATGTCTATCTGGCAGAGTGATTTGGAAGATAGACTTAAATACTGTAAGTAAAATGCGCACAAAGCATATAACACCCTTCTCTACAAATTTGTAGTAAATTAGCAAAAGATAGAGGCACTTGACATGGTACAGAATCAAATACTGTGTTTCATCTCCAAGTGGTTATTCAATGAGCACTGTCTATACTTCAGGCTATAGAGACCAGACTGGATTTCCCTTCGGTCCTTTAATCATCTTTGTGGTTCTTTGAAAAACTCTCTCCAATTTTTCAAAATTCCATTTCAATTGTGGAGACCACAGCTAGATTAGTCACCGTTGAGAACTCATTATAATTAGATCAACACTGCGCAGTCACTCGGGCGGCTGGCTTGGCCATGGAAACCCAGTCAGCCGGTCCCCATCGACAAATAGGTTGTGTTCCAGGAGTTCATTAGTAAGTTGGTTGTTTGGAACACAGAAAGCCTTTCCCCATAGAAACAGAATTATAGATGGTGGCTTGTTTCCCAGGCCATTGCACAAAAATCTATTTAATGCACAGGCAATTGAATCAGGGCCTGGCAACCATGGTCCCTTGAGCCCTTGACTGTAGGAGACCCAGACTCAGGGAGCTCCAAGGATTTCTGAACTTCAGGCACCCAACCCTGAGCCCTCTGAAGGAGGTGAAACCGTGTGGACAATTTCAGAGAGAATCATTTGTAGCCTGATTGTGAAGATCACTTCAAAATGGGTCTTTTCCAACTGTGCTTGTTATATAAATAAGTAATCAAGAGCTTTTCTGTGATAAATACACCAACTATATTCTTGACCAAAAAATGACCTAAATGATCTTTAATTCTCAGCATACTGATGGAAGAAAAAAAAAAAATCTCAGATTTCTCATTTTGTTAATGTCTTGTAGAGCGTGGGCAGGGCCCAAGATCAGAACTCTAATGGTAGCTTGGTTTTCTGGCCTGCAAAGGGATCTTTTCACTGCGCAACACTGCCTCCCAGTGGAATGTATTTGACATGAACCCTGTATCTAGAAACCAACTAAATCTATTCCCTGAGTGAAGTAACAAGTTCTGCATTCATCTGTCTAACAAAGAATCTTTGAGTGCTTCCAATGAGCTAGGCCTCCGGAACACAAAATCAAATTAGATGTGGTGTTCTCACAGAGTAGCTGGGGACAGGAATGAGTACATCAACGATTGAATCAACAAGAGACGACTAGGATCGAAGTTTAAAAAGGAAAGATGACACAAAATCCAAGAATGAGGGATTACTCAGACTAGAATGGCATAGACAAGGGTTTCTGGAGGAGGTGAGCTGAGATGGTTTTAAAGGATGAGTTGGGGTTAGATGTAGAATTCCAATGATAAAAAGGTCAAAGGCTTCTGAAGCAGAAGGACTGACATGTCTGCATATGTGAAGGCACAGGAATTATACCAATTATACCAGAGGAGCTGATGGCCTCTCTTGCAGGGTAGACAGAAAATGATCTTTCAGTAGAGCTTGAATTCACTTTTTTGATAGTGATGGTGGTTTAAAATTGCATATTTGAAATATATATATTTGTTTTCTCAGGGAGCTGATTGATTACTGCTGATTTTACTATTGGGGTTGGTCATTCAAAATTGAACTCCTACCTTCCATCCTTCTCTCTCCATTCTCCCCTGCCTTCTCTCTCTTCTTTCTCTTTCTCCTCCCTCCCTCCCTCTCTTCTCCCTCCCTCCCTCCCTCCTTCCCTTCCTTCCTTCCTTCCTTCCTTCCTTCCTTCCTTCCTTCCTTCCTTCCTTCCTTCCTTCCTTCCTTCCTTCTTTCCTCCCTTCCTTCCATCCTTCCTTCTCTCCTTCCTTCCTTCTATTATTGGGCTGGGGATCAAACCTAAGGCCTGCTAAGCCTTGTATTCAACCACTGAACTACATTCCTGCCCTCCACATATTTTCTTATAAAAAAAAAACCATTTAAAGACCTTCCCAAACTCTATGATTATTAAGGAAAAGTTGGTCTTAATTTCCATGTTATAAATCTCTGTTCCAGCAGACGTGTTTTGGGCAGTGTGGGGTTGCAGCAGGGCTGTAAGTGGACTGTTCTCTGGTGGCTAGGAGACCAGGTCAGCTGGGTGAACCCAGGCTCTGACAAGCTCCTCTGCTTTTGATCAGCCAAGCACATGCCTTTACCAGGCCCATACTTGTAATCCTAGCTACTCAGGAGGCTGAGATCTGAGAATTGCAGTTCAAAGCTAGCCTGGCAAGAAAGTCGTTGAGACTCTTATTTCCAATCAACAACCAGAAAACCAGAAATGACACTGTGGCTCAAAGTGGTAGAGCTAGCCTTGAGCAAAAAAGCTCATGGATAGCACCTAGGCCCTGAATTCAAGCCCCACATCTGACAGAAAGGAAAGAAGGAAGAAGGAAAAAGGAAGGAAGGAAAAGACATGGTAGGCATGGTGGCAGTCAGAAAGGGGCTCCTGCATATCACACAGGTAGAGTACAACAAGAACAGACTGTCTGGCTGCCTCAGTCTTTCCCTGCTTCTGTTGCATTGGGACTGAGGCAGTCGCATGAACAATAAGTGCTTTGAGGAGTGAGCTCAGGGAGAATAAGAAAGCAAAGCTTCACATACCTGCCCTGCAAGAAGACAGTTGAGACCAAACAAAACAGCCACACTACTGGGAAAACTAACCAATGACAGACAAGAGCATTTAGTCACCCACATCTCTCTGGGACTGTCAGGACTCTGGTAGGTGCCTGTCACTCTTTCTCGTCTTCTTTGTGTTTTTTTTTTTTATTGTAAAAATATTGTACAGAGGGGTTACAGTTACATGAGTAAGGTAATGAGTACGTTTCCTGTCGAGCATTGTTACCTCCTCCTTTGTTTTTCCCCTACCATTCCTTCCCTCCCTACCTCCCCAACTCCCACCCCCACCAAGTTGTAAAGTTCATTTTCAACATAGCATCTTATACATCTCATTGTTATAATGTGTCAACCTGTATCCTTATTTCAGCATTTTGTTATATCCCTTCCCCTCCCCAAATTAGAAAAATGTATATACAAGATGCAGGGCACCTACATCAAATACAGTAAAAACAGGGGTTATACTGTGGGGGAAGAACATACAAGAGAAACAAAAAAAAAATCACATGGTACATTTTAAATATGTTAAAAACAATAGCAAGAAAGAAAAAACCGCTTGTGTCCCTATCTTGGGGTTCATATCATCTTGTATAGTCATATGTACATAGCTTTTGACCTTTTCTGTTTGTCCTAGAATTATACTAGTTATTGCAAATAAGGGAAACAATGGGACCTATGTTTCTTTGGGCCTGGCTTACTTCACTTAATATAATTTTTTCCAAGTCTTTCCATTTACTAACAAATGGGGCAGTATCGTACTTTTTCACGGAGGCATAGAATTCCACTGTATAAATATACCACATTTTCTTGATCCATTCATCTACTGAGGGGCATCTGAGTTGGTTCCGTATCTTAGCTATGGTAAGTAATGCTATGATAAACATAGTTGTGCTGGTAGCTTTAGTATGGCTTGTTTGTGATTATTTGGGTAAATGCCCCAAAGTGGGATTGCTGAGTTATAAGGGAGCTCTATGTGGAGTCTTTTGAGGAACCTCCATACTGCTGAACAAGTTTACACTCCCAGCAACCATGCAGTAGGGTTCCCTTCTATCCACATCCCCTCCAGCATCTGTTGTTATTAGATTTCTTGATTATAGCCATTCAAACTGGGGTGAGGTGGAATCTCAATATTGTTTTTATTTGCATTTCTTTTATGGCCAGAAATATTGAATGTTTCTTCATGTGTCTATTGGCCATCCTTCTTTCCTCTTCAGAGAAGTTTCTGTTTAGGTCTTTAGCCCACTTATTTATTGGGCAGTTGTTTCTTTGAGGATTTGTTTGTTGGGGGATTTAATTTTTTGAGTTCCAGGTATATTTTAGATATGAGACCCTTGTCCGTTGTATGGCTAGTGAAGATCTTCTCCCAATCTGTGGTCTATTGATCTTGCTAGCTATGTCCTTTGCCATTCAGAAGCTCTGCAGCTTCATGCAATCCCATTTGTCCAACCTTTCTTTGATTTGTTGTGTTTCTGGGTCTCTGTTAAGAAATTTTCAGCCTGTGCCAAGGAGCCCTCCAGTTTTTCCTATTCCTTTCTGTAATGTTTTCAGGGTGTCTGCTTTGACTTTAAAGTCTTTGATCCATTTACTCCTTTTTTTCTTGTTCCCAGATGTCATCATACTTCCCTTCTGTTCTACCCCAACCCCCTAAATTTTACATCCACTACTAAAGCCCTGCAAGCCACTTGCTTCCTTCTTGAATGTTCTTCTCAACTCTTTTATTTGTATTTTAAATCATACTGGGATTTGAACTTTGGGCCTCAAGCTTGCTAAGCAGATGCTCTATTGGAGCCATCCCACTCACCCTTACTCTTAGTGATGAAAGGAGACACAGTGACAAATCACTTCAATACCCAGGACTCAATGATTTGAACTCCCTAGGATCTTGTCTCTTTAATCACAGATGTCTAGACCTGCTCACCACTAGCTTGCAACTCCTGCTCAACCTCAAGCCTAGGCACCAGGCTTTGGGAGCAAGACATCCTGTCTTTCAGATGCTCCCTGCTCTCCTTTCCCCTGGGGATAATGGATATCCCTACCTTCTCCCCTTTTTAGAAATAATTTTCACACAGGATTTACTGATTTTACAATACCATTGAAGGTCCAGTTGGGGTCTTTTTTATTCTTTTTCATTCTGTTTCTGTTTTCTCATGCTGCAAACACACGAAAATTGTTTCTTAGGAGCTATAGCTGATATATGTGTCCATGTGAGTCTATCAGCCATATCACCCAAGATAGTCTTAGATTACCTAAATAAAAATATGCTCCTATATCCACTTTGACTGTAATTATAACAGTTTTCCCACTTACACTTAATTAAGCAGTATTATTTAGGGGAGTTAAATATACCTTAAGTGCATTTGCTTTCCTCTTTTTCCACATTTCTTCCCTTTCTTAGATTAAGACTTTTTAATATTCCATCTTCCCCTCTATTAACTAAAATATGTACCTTTTTTGAGACAGTCTTGTTATATAGACCACTCTAGACTCAATCTCATGATCTACCCTACCTCTACCTTCTGAGTGCTAAGATGATAGACACACCACCGTGCCTGGCTTATACCTTTTAATTATCCATATTTTGTAGTATCTTAAGTAGCTAGGTAATAATCCTAATGAGAGTAGCATACCTTTTCAGCTTCCCAGGGTCTAATATATCTCTTGTCATGCAGAGCTAAAGCCTTAGAATATTTTATTTCTATTTGCTATCTTACCTTATTTTTGCCATTTTTGTTAGGTATTTTGTCTCAGCATTTAAAAATTTAAATTATTATTATAAAGGTGAGGTACAAAGGAGTTACAGTTATGTAAGTCAGGCAAAGATTGCATTTCTTTTTTGGACAATGTCACCTCTGTCTCTGCATTTTAAACGCCGGAGTTATTACTCTTTTAAACCATTAATGTTCATTTAGATTTATCCACATAGCTATCATCTCCATGTCTTCTCATTCCTTTCTGTATCTCCAGCTTCTCATTTTCTGTTCAAAATCAGTCTTCTAGGCTCTATCAATAAAAATTACTCTAACTTATTTAAAAATTCCTTTGTGTCAAGGATAACAGATGCTGAAGAGGATGTGGTCAACAGAGAATGCCTTCCTTCCCACTGTTGGTAGAAATGTAAACTTGCTTAACCACTCTGGAAAGCAGTATGGAGGTTCTTCAAAAAATCAAATATAGAACTACCCTATAATCCAGCAATTCTACTTCTGGGCATTCACCCAAAAAATTACAAACCAGGATACACTAAAGCCATCAGTACAACCATGTTTATTGCAGTATTATTCACCATAGCCAAGGTATGGAAACAGTCCAGATGCCCTTCAATGGACGATTTGATTAAGGTAATGTGGTATATATACACAATTACTCATCTATAAGAAAAAAATTGTTATTGTACCCTTTGTAAAGAAATGGAAAGATGTGGAAAAATTATGTTAAGTGAAGTTAAGTCAGGCCCAGAGACACATTTAAAGATGCATTTTTCTCTTATGTGTGACATCTATAAGCTAAATACATTGGGTGTATGCAAGTATATACAAATGTATTAACTGAAATACAGTAGATTCAAGAGAGAACTCAAACAGTGTAATTTTTAAAAAGGTAAAGTCAAAGTTCAGCAAAATAAAACACCAGGAAGTGGACACTAAAAAGAGTGGAGTAGAATCAAGGGGACAGGGCTACACAAAGGAAGAAGAGAAGAAGGGGAGTGTGAAGTCAAGAATCCAATGTATATCATACAAAGTTAAGAAGAGTGAGGGCAGGGATAGATAGGGGAGGGATGAGCGAAAATATTGAAAAGGTAGCATTGATCAAGATGCATTGTATTCATAAAGCTGCTTGTTAAATGGCAACTCCTTTGCATAATGACTTTAAAAAATTGTTTTTAATCTCTTGTCTCAAATTCATTCTGGAAGCATCTCTTGTTGAGTGTGGAATTTCAAATCAGAATTCATTGTTTTTGTTGAGAAATCTACCATCAGTTTCATATAGCACTTTTAATTTAAACACCTTTGAAATGAAGTCTTCCTTTTCTTTTTCTTCCCTCACTTTGTCCCAAGAAATATCCTGTTTGAAACTGTTAGAAGCTTTTTTTTCTTTAACTGTTTGTTTGTTTGAGTTAACATACATACATTTGTACTATAAAGGGTTTCATTGGAATATTTCTACACACGAAGACAGGGTAAATTCACCCCCTTTACCATATTTCCATTTGTTTCTTCTTCCCCACCTTTTTTCAAACAGCATCTGGTAGGTTTCATTATGCTGTGTGTGTCTGTGTATGCATGTGTGTTAGATGTATAATATATAGTACATATATTATATAGCACGTTATACATGCAATATACAACACACATGCATACACATATATATATAAACACACACATACCCTTAGATCCTCTTCACCCCTCATATCCCCTACTTTTCCCTCCTGCTGAACCCTTAGTTCACAGTGCCCCTTTTCTATTCATGTCCTAATGACATTACTATCCCTGTCACCATCATCATTATTTTAGATCTGTACTCCACAAGTGAGTGAAAACATGTGATATTTGGCTTTCTGAGTTTGGCTTATCTTGCTCAATATGATGATCTCTCATTTCAACTATTTTCCTGCAAATGACATGACTTCATTTTTCTTCATGGCTGAGAAATCATCTTTATCCTATTATATGCGATATGAATTGAAGAAGTAAATGAAGTGATGAGATATCAGCGAAGAGTGCTTCACACACAGATGCTCAATAAACGACAGCCAATAGCTTTCTAATTCTTTTATTTTCTAACTTTTTTCCAATTCTCTTTCCGTGTGTGTGTGTGTGTGTGTGTGTGTGTGCTATTTGTGTCCTCTTGTAGCCAGCAAGTTATCAAATAATGATTTTAAAAGGTAGTTTTAATCCAGTGCTGGTAGCTCTTTAATCCTAGTTACTTAGGAGACTGAAATATAAGGAATGAGGTTTGAAGCCAGCCCTAGCAGACAAATCCAAAGCACTCACCTCCAATTAACCAGCAAAAAACCAGGCTGGAAGTGTGACTCAAGTGAAAAAACGTGTGTGAAAAGTGAGTGAAAAAGCCAAGTGAAAATGAAAAGCTCTGATTTTAAGGCCCAGTACTGCCCTCACATACAAAATTAGCTTTATTGACAATACTATGCACCCTGAAAAGTGTAAAGAGAGAGTGCTTTGCTTAATGCGTTTTTACAAAGTGAAAGGGCTGAGGAACCAGCATTCAGGTTCAGAACATCAGAGTTTCCTCTTCTCTTCCCTTCTCTCCCTCCTTCTAGCCCCAAGCCTGTCACAGTAATCACCTGTAACAATGTAGGTAAGTTCAGCTTGGTACTGAGTTCAAAATGAATGGGCTAGAAGAAAGTGTGCAGTTTGGTGTTTGAGTTCTTTTTTTTTTTTCCTGCTTATGTGGTGCTGAGGAATCAAACCCAGGGCCTCATGCATGCAAGGCAAGCGCTCTACCACTGAGACACCTTCCTGGCCCCTAAGTGAGTTCTTTTGTATAACTTGTTGGTGTGATGTGTCCATGTAGGTGGGTACCCTTGGCTCTCATCTTTATTACTGAGTGACATCACATTCACTGCTACTGGTCTTGTGGGTTTTGTCTAGATAGTGCTACCACACTTGTGCATACATTTTGATAAACTAACATATGCATTATTTGGGGGGTGGTACTACTATACTAGTGTTTGAATTAATGGCTTCCAACTTGTTAGACAGATATTCTACTACATGTGCTATGTTCCTGACCCTTTTAGCTCTAAGTTATTATTAAGATAAGGTCTCAATATTCACTTAGGCCTGCCTAAACCACAATCTGCCTGTTTATGGTTCCTGCCATAGCGAGGATGGCAGGAATAGACCACCACACTGAACTTTTTTCTGTTGAGAAAGGGTCTCACTAACTTTTTGCCTATGTTGGCTTCGAACTGTTATCCTTCTGATCTGTACCTCCTAAGTAGCAACATGTAAGCCACCATGATAGGCCTACTATATGCATTTTTCTTGGGAATTTACCTTGAGATGGAATTGTTGGGTCACAAGATATATGTATATCCAATTTTACAAGAGACTTAAATAGCTTTACATAATGCTCAAACCATTTTACACTCCCATAAACTTTGTCTTTTAGCAAGAATTTTCAATTTTAATAATTGTTATGACAACTGTAATATAATTCTGTTGTTCTGTTTTGTGTGTTCTGTTTTTTAAATAAAAAGATCAATTATCTTTTCAGTATAAACATAACTTGCATTTTCTCTTACATTTTATAATAATTTGGAGGGTTAAATGTCTGCTTTTAATTTTACTAATCATTACTACAAAGTACTTCATAAGCATCCCCATAAATTTGTCAAAATTACAATAAAATAATTAGTTGACTTACTTTTTATAAAAGGCAAAGACTGTAGTACTCTGTGTGTGTGTATGTGTGTGTGTCTGTGTGTCTGTGTGTGTCTGTGTGTGTCTGTGTGTGCATAAATGTATGTATGTAGGTATGTGCATGTATGTGTATGTGTGTGTATGTATGTGCATATGTGTATGTGTATGTGTGTGGTGTGTGTATGTGTGTATGTGTGTATGTGCGTGGGGTGTGTATATATGTATGTGTATGTGTGTGTGTGTATGTGTGTGTGGTGTGTGTGTACGTGTGTATGTGTGTGGTATGTATGTATGTGTATGTGTGTGGTGTGTGTCTGTGTGTATGTGTGCATCTGTGTCTGTATGTGTGTGTATGTGTATGTGTGTATGTGTGTGGTGTGTGTATGTGTGTGTATGTGTGTGGTGTGTGTGTGTGGTGTGTGTATGTGTATACGTGTATGTGTATGTGGTGTGTATATGTGTGTGTATGTGTGTGGTGTGTGTATATGTGTATGTGTGTGTGAATGTGTGTGGTGTGTGTGTATGTTGTGTATGTGTGTGTCTGTTGTGTATGTGTGTGTGGTGTATATGTGTGTGTGTATGTGTGTGTGTGTGTGGTGTGTATGTATGTGTGAATGTGTGTGTGAATGTGTGTGGTGTGTGTATGTTGTGTATGTGTGTGTATGTTGTGTGTGTGTGTGTGTGTGTGTGTGTATTGTACTGAAACTTGAAGCCAGGGCCTCAAACTCTCACATATCTCATTTGTTTACTGCTGGTGCTTTATCACATGAGCCATGCCACCAGCCCAGATTTTTTACTCATTAGTTGGAAAAGGGCTCTTACTGACTCTTCTGCCTAGATTGGCTTTGAACCACAATCCTTCAGGAGTGTGAGCCACCAGTACCCAGGTCACTTCAATGCTGTTGCTTTCGATTCTTTCTTCATAAAATGAATAATGTGCTATAAAACCCATCACCCCAAAATCAACCTTATTAAGAGGAGATAACTTGTAGTGCTTGATATTTGCCCATATTACTTGATCTAAAAACAAGATACCATTGACCTTGAATGCTAGTTTAGTAAACGCTAAAAGCTACCACTTGCGATTACCGAGAGGAAGTTGCCCACTGCATTACTATGTCTTCCAAATAACATTATTCTCACATCTTGGAATTAGAGACTGGTTTTCCTGAGTCTGTGATTTGCATCCCAGCTTGTAAATAGAGATATTCCTCCATTATAACATTGATTGCCAGGAAATTTACAACATATTTTATCTCACTGTATGTCTCTATCTTTGACAATTGTCTTGAACCCTTTTGGAAGGCAGCAGTATCTTCCAAATTGGTGGTAGTTATCTCCAAGGAGAGAAGTAACATCAGAAAGAGTAAAATAATACTGTTTATTCATTCAGTAATTTGGTGTGAATTTGTGCATTTTTGTACATTGTTTAAAAATATGAATATGTTTTTAAAAAAAGGAAATGAAGGAGAGTAGGAGGCAGGATGGAATTTCCTAAGCCTTGAGAACCAGATACCATAAAGAAATGATTGACAGATGTGACTCAATTTAAAAACCACTTTTTTAGCTTACAAAAACACACAAAACAAAACATCAAAATCAGCAACAGATGACACAGTATTTATAATAAGTACTGGAGACAAGATTTTTTTTTCTTTTTGTGCCAGTACTTTGGTTTAAACTTAACACCTAGGTGCTATCTCTTAGCTTATCTTAGCTCAGTGCTCTATCCAAGCCGCATCTCCACTTCTAGCATTTTGCTAGTTAATTGGAGATAAGAGTCTTTCAGACTTTTCTGTCTGACTCCAAACCTCCATCCTTCTATCTCTGCAGGTGTGAGCCAATGGTGCCCATCTTCTTCTGTCTTTTTAAGAGTCAGATTCCATTTTTAAGAACCCACCCTTACAGACTACATCACTAAGTCTACACCTTCAAATACCTTTATATTGGGGCTAGAATATCAATATATGAATGTGGAAGGGACATAAACATTCAGTCCAAAACAGACTTGTAAACATTAATTAAATTAATATGTTAAGACATGCAAATGAAAGAGAACTTTTTTTGGGGGGGGGGGTCCGGTCGTGGGGCCTGAACTCTGGGCCTGGGCGCTGTCCCTCAGCTCTTCAGCTCAAGGCTAGCATTCTACCACTTGAGACACAGTGCCACTTCCGGCTTTTTTCTTTTTGTTTATGTGGTCCTGAGGAATCGAACCCAGGGCCTCATGCATACAAGGCAAGTGCTCTACCACTGAGCCACCTTCCCAGCCCTGAAAGAGAACTTTTTAACCTGTCAGACTGGCAAAAATTCAAAAATGCATATATTGTCTAGCTATTGTAAGCAAAGAGGAAAAGAGTATGTTGTTCATTATGTAAAAGTAGAATACTGGAAGATATCACATACTTGACAGACCGCAGTACTATTCCTTGGATTCTGGTCTAAAAGCATGTGAAGATTCATCGGCCTATAAATGTATATGTATGGGGATACACATATAGCAATATTATAGTAAATATACAAATAATGGAAATTATTTAAATACTAAGCAGCTGATAAGTTGTTGTTGTTGTTGTTTTGGCCGGTGGGTTGGGCTTGAACTCAGGGCTGGAGTATTGTCCCTGAGCTCCTTTGCTTAAGGCTAGCACTCTCCCACTTTGAGCCATAGGACCACTTTCAGTTTTCTGGTGCTTAATTGGAGATAAGAGTCTCACAGACTTTCCTGCCTGGGATGGCTTTGAACTGTGATCCTAATCTCAGTCTCCTGAGTAACTAGGATTACAGGTGTGAGCCACCGACACCTATCAAAAGGATGCATTTAGCCCTCTTCTCTCTCTCCCTCTCTCTCTCTCTCTCTTTCTGTCTCTGTCTCTCTGTCTCTGTCTCTCTGTCTTTCTCTCTTTCTCTTCTTTTATTGGGGCTTGAGCTCAGGGTCTAGGAGCTGTCCCTAAGACTTCTTGATCAAGGCTAGCTTTCTACGACTTTGATAAGCAAATTATGGTAGTTTACCTACTGACCTGAAAAGATGCCCATAATACATTGCTGCATGAAAGGAAGACAAACTGCAGGTGTGATCCAAGGTTTGGTAAGTGGTTTCTGTGTCTGTAGAAGCAGAGAATGAACTTGGGAGTGCTAATGAATGGAGAGTAGTGGTTTTTCGTGGGCATGGCAGGGGAGTCCACTGAAGGGCAGAGAAAGAACTTTCCCTTCTGCTTCCTCAGACTTTCTTCTCCAAATAGGTGAGCCTTTGAAACTTTCTTTGATATGTGAGCTCTGACTTTCTTTGACATGTATTTCAATAACCCACAAACATTACATTTCACACACATAATAGAAATAGTTTTACTTGTAATATTAAGACAATTTGTTCATTTCTTTTTTGACTTATTTATGATGGTAAAAAATACTTTGCTGTAGCAATTAATCAGGTTCTAAGCTCAATTAAGTAAAGAAAAAGTAAAGCATGTCAAAAGTGATTTGTTACTAATATTTATCCAAAGTATAAACACTATGAAAAATAAAGTAATATGTTATAGGTATTTTAGTTGCTTTTATTTTTTTGTTTTTTGTTTTGTCAGTCGTGGGGTTTGAACTCTGGGCCTGGGTGTTGTCCCTCAGCTCTTCAGCTCAAAGCTAGCACCCTATCACTTGAGCCACAGCACCACTTCTGGTTTTCTGGTGGTTTATTGGAGATAAGAATCTCATGGACTTTCGTGCCTGGGCTGGCTTTGAACCATAATCCTTAGATCTCAGCCTCCTGAGTACCAAGGATTATAGGTGTGAGCTACCAACACCCAGCTTAGTTGCCTTTCTTGATGCCAAGTCTAATCCTGAGAAAAAAGTTGGGTACTAGTAACTCATAATCATAGTTACTCAGGAGGCTGAGAGGTGAGATCTGATTTTGGAGACAGTCCAGGCAGACAAATACAAGGGATTCTTATCTCCAATTACTTGGCAAAAGACTGAAAACAGAGATGTAGTTCAAGTAGTAGAGTACCAGCTAAAAGTGAAAAAGCTGTATAAAGTCTAGAATGCCAAGCCCCAATACCTGCCATGAAATAAAAACAAAAACGAAACAAAACAAAAAACCCTGGGAAAAACTATTTAAAGGGAGAAATTACATATTTTGCCTCATGTTTCAGTTCATAGACAATCATGGCTGTTAACCTCATGGCAGACAGGAAGCAGGGAGGGACAATACCTGTGGTAGAAGGCATTCATCTCTGCTACAAGCAGAGGCCCAGTGTGTGCAGTCCACCATTTTATACTGAAGCCTGGTATTATTATTATTGCTACCAGTCTTTACCGTCATTATCATTATCATACACAGCATCTGTAAGAAGACGTAAGTCATTTCCCAGTGCTTCTCTATCATTGATGCGGTGCTCTACAAACCACAAAAGCAAACAAACATGACTTGTCAACTTTATTGGATTGAGACAGGCTTAGGTTAGTAAATCACACCCTGGGTTTGTATTTGAAGGCATTCCAAGAAAGGATTAGCTAAGGAGAAAACAACAACAACAACAAAACCTACCCTAAAAGGTGGCAGCATTATGCCAAAGGGGAGAGGTCTGGATGGAATAAAAGAAGAAGAAAAACAGAGGCTATAAGGAAATTGAGTCATGAGGGTATCAGAATAAAGAAGGGGAAGAAAGCTCAAACACACCAACAGGCTTTATTCAGAATGAAGCCTGGGAAGGGTGTCCAAGTCTTCCTTCAGCATGGCTCACAGGGAAATGTGCACCTCCCTTACAGCTAGGGTTCTTTAAGCATTAGGCAGAAAGAGTGAAGTGGAGGGGCAGGGAGGGGCGTGGAGGGGGGAAAGACAGTTGGGAGTGGAGTGAGATACAGGTGGGGTGGTGAGCAATGTCATTTTGACTAAGGGGTTTCAACAGCATCTTGTGTGCATCAGGATAGTCAGGATCAGACATGGCTTTGGTCTCAGGCTCCCTTCCAAGACTGCTGTTACATTTCTTCAGGGGTAAAGGAAGGGGGGATGATTCAATGGAGTGTAAGGACAGTCCTAAGTAATGTCTGTCAGGGAGAAGGTGAGTGCTTTAGGTTGTCATTTTCCATCACCTGCTACCACAGGTATTCTCTCTCTCTCTCTCTCTCTCTCTCTCTCTCTCTCGTTTGCTTGCTCACTCTGCTTCCTGTCTGCCATGAGGTTAGCAGGGTCTAATCTGTGCTTCTGTGCTATGATGTTTGGCCCAGTCTTGGAATCGACAGACTCAAGGGCTGTGAACTGAAGTATCAGCCAAAAAAAATAATTCCTCCTTTTGAGTAGTTTTTCTCAAGCACTTACTTCAGCAACAGGGGAAGTAACTAGTATACTACCAATGCACCATACTGTAGTTTTGTAGTGTTACGCTTTTTTTTTTTTTCTCGATCGTGGGACTTGAACTCTGAGCCTGGGTGCTGTCCCTCAGCTCTTCAGCTCAAGGTTAGTGCTCTACCACTTGAGCCGCAGCACCACTTCCGGTTTTCTGGTGGCTTAATGGAGATAAGAGTCTCACGGACTTTGCTGCCCAGGTTGGCTTTGAATCACGATCCTCAGATCTCAGCCTCCTGAGTTGCTAGGATTACAGGTGTGAGTCACCAGTATCTGGCTAGTGTTACACTTTTGGATAAATATTTTTTGTTTGGTTTTTATTGTTTTGTTTTTATGTGGACATCCTGGGGCCTGAACTTGGGGCTTAGGGCCTGTCCTTGAGCTTTTTGTACTCAAGGCTAATGCTCTACTATTTGAGCAACAGCTATACTTCTGGCTTTTTGGTGGTTAATAAGAGGTAAGATTCTCATGGACTTTTCTGATCAGACTGGCCTTGAACCATGGTCTTGAGATTACAGTCTCCTGAGTAGCCAGAACTACAGGCCTGTGCTACCAGCACCCACTTTTAAATACTGTGAATTAGTCACTTTTGATGCAGCTCTGCAAAATACAGAGATTCTTTCCTGTGTCCTACTCACACCCTTTTCTGGTCATATCCCTCCTGATTACAGACAAAATCCATCTAGCCAAAAAAATGCTCACCCAGAGCCTAAACTCTTTGTTGTTGTTGTTTTGTGCCAGTCCTAGGCTTGAGCTGAGGACCTGAATGCTGTCCCTGAGCTGTTTTGCACAAAGCTAGTGCTCTACCACTTCAGCTACAGCTTTACTTCTAGCTTTTTTGGTAGTTAATTGGGGAAGAGAATCTCATGAATTTCCTAGCCTGAGCTGGCTTCTAACCACAACCCTCAGACCTCAGCCTCCTGTGTAAATAGGGTTACAAGTATGAGCCACTGGTGTCCCATAAAGCCTGAACTCTTTACCCTTTCCCCTATTTCAGGCATCTAGGGCTTTTGATTTCCTGCCTCAATGATTCTAGGATCATTTGTGGGAGTAGATGAGCCTATCCCAGAGGTGGATTGGGCTGTTGCTCTATGCCTTAGCATGAAGGTCTGGCTGGGAGGAGGCTGTATTGAGTGGTTTGGTTGGACCTTGGAAGGAGGGCAAAGGATAGGGCCAGTGATGGTTACAGGGCAGGGCCAGGAACTTGGAGAGAAAGAAGTGAGTTGCTGTGATGCTAGAGTTAACTTTCCCACTCCACCTCCTTCAAGTGTTAAATGCCAAGGACTCAGGGATTCAAATGCAAAACTGGTCTTTCAGGTTGCCATCCAAGTATGCAAGTCAATCTAGTAAGAAAGAACATGTTTTGTTTAACAGTTAATTAGGTTGTTACTACTTTAAAGTGTTTAGACACATAGTCTGGGGACCTACAAGTGTACTCATGTAGTGACTCGGTCAATCAAAGGGGAGGACAATCTTCTAGAAAACCAATTTTGGATAAAGCCAGAAATTCCAGGAAGAAGCTGAAGCAGTGTGGAAAAATGAAACCAGGCCGAAGCTGCTGCAGCCCAGGGCTGCACAGGAAAGCCTTATGAATAGGTGCCCTCTGTGCACAGAACCAAGATCCTACAAATGGTGGGGTGGTATGGAGAGAATGGGAATGGCAAAAATGGGGCTGCAAACGTGCAGCCGCGTCACAGTTCAAAATATTTTCTGGTCCCCTAGTCATTTCTTGTTAGATTCTCAAGTTAACTAAAATCTCAGAGTTACCTTCCAAGTCACTGGGTATTTTTCATATTTTTTTTTGATTTTTGTGATGTCTAGCCTAGTTCTACTTCCTTGACTGCACCTTTTCTTTTAGCTGTATTTTTTTTGTCTTTTCTGTTTTGATGCTGGGGACCGAACCCAGGACATTGCACTTGCTAGGCAAGTGCTTTGCCACTGAGCTGTGTCCTAGCCCTGCTTTTTGCTTTTAAGATATACACCCCAGATGACTTTCCTGTTCCCTGCTCCCTCCTTGACATTGCCCACAGTTCTGATCATTTTCTGACAGACAATACATTGATGCATAAATTCCGTCCTTGTTATCCATAGGAATTGGTTCCAAAACTTTCTACAGATGCTAGAGTGCCTGGTTGTGCACAAATCTCTCATCTAAATGGCATAGTGTTTTCATATAACCTACCCACATCCTCCCATACTCCTTAAATTATCTCCATATTCCCCATAATATCTAGTATAATGCCAGTGTGATGTCTAGAGAATTATGACAAGAAAAAATCTGTACACCTTCAGTTTGGATACCATTTTTTTTCCCTTAGATGTTCTCCATCCAGGATTGGTTGCATTCACATGGGCCTGGTGGGATGAATTCTATTTATTGTTTTCCTCCTGTAAGGCAGGCTCTGTGATGTCGGAGATGCTGGCCTTCAGTGAGTACTGGTGCATTGTTCTCTGAGCCTAGATTTCATGGCATGTAGTAGGTGCTCAGTAATTGTTGAGTTAATGAGTGACGGCAAGTACGCACATCAAGGCCCACTTTCTTGTGGAATACACAGGAAATAAAGGAGGCTCCAGTGGCTTCAAGTGTATACTGCCTCTCTACTGACTCACCTCAGGCCTTGTCTTTGTCCCTTCTCTCAGAGGTCTATGATTCCTTTTCTACCCATCCAAGACTGAGAACCCACCAGTCTAAGTCACAAAAGGGCAGTCCTTGTCTCCACTAACCTCAAGCTCCTACTTGCTCTTCCTGTTGTCCTTGTGAGGTGTGAGGTCTCTGGCTAACAATAACATTGGAACTGCTCTCGGCCCATTTGTACATTATTCTAATTTGTAAAGAGGACATTTAGTTCCAAAAACCAGTTATTTTACAAACACATGGAATGGAACTCTTTTGTTCTGAGGCCACAGATCTTGAGCCTGAGTTCCATGTGAAGGATGGATGGCACAAATGAATCAGCAGAGAGAGAGAGAGAGAGAGAGAGAGAGAGAGAGAGAGAGAGAGACAGGGCTCACAGGTCTCAGCAGACATGGAATTATTTTTTTCAGTAGTTGGGGTGTTCATGTTCATATCTTTTTTTCTATGAAATGATTTATGGAGATTCCAGATATCTAATCTCTCTGAGAATAGGAACTTTGGTCTGTGGCTGTGGTCTGGGATCCTGAAGCTCACTAGGGTGGGCTAAGTGTTCTACTACTAGTTTCATGGAAGAATGGATGAGTGGTCACATGCTCATGCTGCTTGAGCCACCCCTCCACTTCCGGTAACATATTCTCATAGTCTGATAGGAAGCTCAGCTATTGGGTTCTGTGCATCAGAACTTCATTTGAGCCCACAGAGCAGTGAGAGAGTTCTCTTCCTCAGCTCTGACTCATGATTTGGTTGTAAAGAGCAATGGCATTTCAAGGGCAAAAGTAAAGTTGGGGCTAGGTTTGTCTGAGATTATTTGGCTCTGTGTGTGTGTGTGTGTGTGTGTGTGTGTGTGTGTGTGTGCATGTGAGTGTGCGCACGTGCGTGTTTAGAAACTGCATTGAATTTCACAACAGTTTCTTTTGTACTCATTCTGTGATCACAAATGAGTGGAACAGAACAACCCAGTGAGTGGAACTCAACAGGATCTTTTTTTTTTTTTTTTTGGTTGTAGGGCTTGAACTCAGGGCCAGGTGCTGTCCCTGAGCATTTTTGCTCAAGGCTAATGTTCTTCCACTTTGAGCCACAACTCCACTTCTGGTTTTTAGGTGGAGTCTCACAGATTTTCCTGCCTGGACTGGCTTTGAACTGTGATCCTCAGATCTCAGCCTCCTAAGTAGCTAGGATTACATGTGTGAGCCACCTGGGCCCAGCTTCAACAGGATCTTAAAGACAAAGACTCTCTGGCACAGCAGTGCTCTCCTTCAACCTCAGATCTTGCTCCCATATTTGTCTTTGCCAATTAGAAATAAGTATGTATTTTTGGAATCTTGTTACGACCTCTTTTGCTCTAGTTCTGCTTCCACATTTCCAACTGGGAATAAAGTAAGAATAGTCTTTGTCCAGGAAAATGTTGGGAGCTGTGGCCTGTCATAGGATGGGGTCAGATGACTGCTTCTTCCCGAAGAGCAGGTTAAACACAGGTACCATCTGGCATGTCATGGACCTAGGTTGTGGACTGCCTTAATTCTCCACTTCTTGCTACACATGGTCAGATAAGAGTGGCGGGTTGTTCCAAGAGGCAAACAGAGAAATGATGAGAGACTAAGGGAAGCATCATGTCTGCCTCAGACATCTTCTTAATCTTACTAATGAGAACGTAGCATTGCACAAGCAGTGGATCCTCTTTAGCCTGATTTGAATTGGTTATTCATTTTTAAAGCTCTTTTTTAAAATTGTGTGTTCATCCCTTTCTGTTAGTGTTTTTGAACTGAAATCCTTTTTTCATTTATCCACCAAAATATCCTAATCGTCTGTATCATGACACCACAGGTAATAAAGTTCTGACTTCAAAACAAGCTGGCAAATCAAATCCTTTCTTGGGGAGGGGAGGGGTCCGGTTGTGGGGCCTGAACTCTGGGCCTGGGCGCTGTCCCTCAGCTCTTCAGCTCAAGGCCAGCACTCTACCACTTGAGCCACAGCACCACTTCTAGCTTTTTTCTTTTTGCTTATGTGGTGCTGAGGAATCGAACCCAGGGCCTCATGCATGCAAGGCAAGCACTCTACCACTGAGCCACCTTCCCAGCCCTCAGATCCTTTACACTAATGAAAGAATTATCCCACAGATTTCTGCTGGTGGAAAATATACCATAGTCATGCACCAAAATTCCTTTTCAGAAAACCAAACAAGAGAAATAGGAAGGAACAAGCAAATGAGTCACTTTTGTCCCTTTCTTTCCCTTTTCTTCCCTTCCCTTCCCTTCCTTCTCTTCTCTCCCCCCTCTCCTCTCTTCTTCCCCTCCTTTTGTTCTTTCCCCTCTTTTATTTTTTCTTCTCCCCTCTTTTCCATTCTGTTTTCACAAGATCATTTGAGGAAGGGAAAGATTCTGGGGTTGAATTTTCCCTTATTTGATTATCTCGTGCGTGTGTGTGTGTGTGTGTGTGTGTGTGTGTGTGTGTGCTCTTCCCACATGTCCCTCTCTAATGTGATTCATGCTTGTTGTTAGATAAATAGTAATGTTGCCAAATGGCATTGCAGAGGCAACACCAAATATGTAAGTTGTCTTTTCTGGGCCAGATGACAATGTTCTAAAACACTATTATAATTCTCAAAGGATTTAATTAGTATCCACAGAGTGACCTGGTGATATTGCAATCTGTATTTGAAGAGTTTTGGTCTTTCTTAAAAAAACCATTGGACTTTACTCACCAGGTTTGCTGCAGGAGTCACGAAGATAATGCAGAACATAAAAACAGAACTATTGCCAGGGTCCTTGCTACTTAGGAACCGGAGGATTATAGTTTGTATCCAGAAAGGGCAGAAAAGTCTTTGAGAGTCTATCTCTAAAATAACCAGCAAAAAGGCTAGGTTGGATGTATGGTTCAATGGTAGAGCACCAGCCATGAGCCAGGAAACCAAGTGAAAGTATATGACCCTGAGTTTAGCTCTACACCAGCACACACACACACACACACACACACACACACACACACACACATTCATACACATTCACACACAATTGGAGCCTTTGTGGTATGTGTGTTACAGACTTGCTCCCCAGTGTGGCCATGTAGGGTGATGGCAGAAACTTTAAGAGGTGAGACCTCATACAAGACAGTTAGGTCATGGGGACACACCCTCAGTTTTCATGGGCTTCTGGTTAATTCCTGCAAGAGGGAGTTCTTATAAAAGGAATAAGTCTGGCACTCAAATCTCTATGGGCTCCCATCTTGTTATGTGATGTCTCCTTCCACACATTCCTGCCGTGATGCCATCTACTGTATTATAACACAGCCAAAGGGGACCTTACCAGGGCTGAGCAGATGACGGCACTGTGAGCTAAATAAATCTCTTTTCTTTATAAAATACCCTGCTTCAGGCATTTTGTTACAGCAATACAAAACAGATTTATACAGAAGGGAAGTGAGTTTGGCTAAGTAAAGGCGGAGTTGAACAGGTGGAAGGAAGAGAAAAGGAAAAGGTAGGATGAAATTTCTGGGTCCTAAGTTCTGCCAAGTTACCAGAAGATGGATGCAAGTCAACAATGGTGGTGTGTGGTTTGCTCTCACGGACTAGCTTTCCCTTGTTTGTCCCCACTGGTCTGGTTGTACCAACTTCAGTCCCTCTACATACCCTCAGAGGAGAGTCCTCTGCTTCCTGGGTGTTGAAACTGAGTTTTACTATCACAGGAAAGAACACATTCAGTTTCCCTTTCAGCCCTTTGGACAGCTCTCAGCAAGTTCCAGAGAAGAAAAAGGAAAATAAAAGTAATACAGAAGAACCAGTGCTTAAATCTCAGTTTCTTTTTTTTTTTTTTGGGGGGGGGGGTCCGGTCGTGGGGCCTGAACTCTGGTCCTGGGCGCTGTCCCTCAGCTCTTCAGCTCAAGGATAGCACTCTACCACTTGAGCCACAACGCCACTTCCAGCTTTTTTTTTTTTTTTTTTTTTGCTTATGTGGTGCTGAGGAATCGAACCCAGGGCCTCATGCATGCAAGGCAAGCGCTCTACCACTGAGCCACCTTCCCAGCCCTTAAATCTGTTTCTTTTCCTTTCTTTCTCTCCCTTCTTTCCTTCCTTCCTTCCTTCTTTCCTTCCTTCCTGCTTTCCGTCAGTCATGGGGCCTGAACTCAGGGCCTGGGTGTTGTCCCTGAGCTCTTTTGCTCAAGTCTAGCACTCTACTACTTGGAGCCACAGTTCTATACCCAGTTTTCTGGTGGCTAATTTGGAGATAAGAGTCTCACTGAGAGAGAGACTTCCCTGCCCACGGACTTTCCTGTCTGGGCTGGCTTTGAACCGCAGTTCTTAGATCTCAGCCTCATGAGTAGCTAGGATTATAGGCATGGGTCCCCAGTGCCTAGCTACATCTCAGCTTCTTAATACCCCTTAGAGAAATTTAATCATTTGAAGCTACTAAATGATGAATAGCTTGGTTTTGCCTGAACAAATTAAGTATTGATACAAATGTGCCAAGATCTAGAGTGGGAAGAGGAGCTATACTGAGCCCATGAGGTCTAACTGTTGCTTCTCTTCTTTCCCTCCCTCCCTTCCTTCTTTCCTTCCTGCCTTTGACTTGAACTCAGGTCTTCCCTCCTGTTAGGCAGGCACTAAACCACTTGAGCTATAGCCCCTAGCCCTTTTTGCTTTAGTTATTTTTCAGATAGTCTTATGTGTTTTTTGCCCAGGAACCATGATTCTCCTATCTATGCTTCTAGCATAGCTGGTATTACAAGTGTGAATCATCATTTTTTTTCTTTTCTTTTCTCCTTCCTTCCTTCCTTCTTTCCTTCCTTCCTTCCTTCTTTCCTTCCTTCCTTCCTCCTTCCATCCTTCCTTTCTTTTTTTTTTCAATCCTGGGGTTTGGACTCAGGTCCTAGAAGCTATCCTTGAATTTTTTTCCTCAAGGTTAGCACTCTTCCACTTGAGCCACAGGTCCACTTCGGGCTTTTTTGATGACTCATTGGAGATACGAGTCTCATAGACTTTCCTGCCTTGGATGCCTTTAAACCATAATCCAATCCTCTGACTCCTCTCCACGGTTTTCCATTGTCAGGCCTGACTGTGTCCTGGCGGGTGTCTCAGCATCCATTGCTGGGATAACTTGTCCCAGTTGGCATTTACAGTTTGGACTCAAGGCCTGGGCACTGTCCCTGAGTACTTCTGCTCGAGGCTAGTGCTCTACCATTTAAGAGTCACAATGCCACTTTCAGCCTTCGGCTGGTTACTTAGAGGTGAGTCTCAAGCCATGTCTCCAGTCTAGCTCTGTGATGATTAGCTGGGAGATGGAGTTTTAGAGGGATTCTTTGTGCCTAGAATAGCTTTGAACTGTAGCAAAAGGAGTCTTTGTTACAAACGCCCTTTTATTTCCAATTAAAGCAACAAGGAGATCAATGAGATAGAGGTTACCTATAAGTTGTTAACAATTGACTAACAATTACTTGTCAGTTTTTTAATAAAACCCAGTAGATGTTTTTAAACTGGCACTGATTAGCACTGTAAGTACCACCCATTGCCTCTGGGCAGCCTGTTTAAAGTGGCTTATATCTTGGGCTATAGCAGGGTAGCCTGTTTAGCACTCTGGTTTATAAAAGCCTTTTTCTGGCTGGCTGAGAAACCTGATTTAGGCAGATCTCAATAGGGACACAATCTCAGGTCTCTGGTAATCCTAATTTATCTTTTTTTTTAAACCTTGAAATAAACCTTTAGGACAAATTTATATTTTAAACTTTTTTGTCTGGGAGGCCAGCCACTCCCCACACCTTCCCAAATCTGCACAAAGGGGACGCCATTTTTAATCCCTTTTTCATTGAAACACTGGTGAGGCCACAA
The DNA here is from genome assembly GCF_019054845.1 of Dipodomys spectabilis. NCBI lineage: Eukaryota > Metazoa > Chordata > Mammalia > Rodentia > Heteromyidae > Dipodomys > Dipodomys spectabilis. The sequence goes on from NW_024870692.1 coordinate 11,793,484, forward strand.
AAGGGGGGGTACCGCACAGGGGAGGCTGCACAGGAGGAGTTTAAACTTAAACTCATCCATACTTTTACCTTCAGTTGGAAGGGAGAGGTAGAGAGAGAGAGAGAGGGAGAGAGTGTGTGTTTGTGTGTTCTACCTGCCCAAGTGCTCACATAAGTGGAGTTTTAAATTTGGGGCCAAATTTGAAATTTAGTTGTGTCCTTTTCCATGGTAAGTGCCCGGGGCCAAAAGCTAGCTACAAAGCGTCCTCTGCAGTGCTATGTAGCTCGAACAAGAATCTACCAGTGGGAAGGATCATCACCTCTTTCCATGGTGGTCACCAGCCACGGAAGGCCGTGGGTGTGAGATCTGGGTGTAAGTCCCCTCCTGGATGGCCAGCAGACTCCACCCTCCTCACAGCAAAGTCTCCACCCAGTACCTGCGTTACCTAGGCAACTGGCACACCTGGAAGAGGTCACATCTGCATCCAATGAGGTCACATCTGAATTTGATGTGGCCACACCTGATTCTCCGCCCATACCCTAGATAAGGCCTAGCCCAGGCCCAGACGCTCTCTTTTTCTAGCTCTTTTCTAGCTCTTTCCCAGGCTTCCCCCCTCCCCCCAGTCCCCCCACATGGAGGGCCAAGATGGCCTGGTGCGAGCCAGAAGGATGAATAAACCTACCCCTTACCTGAATACCATGTGCATGGTGCTGTTCTTACTCGGCTACCTCTTTTTAAAAACCTAACACTGGGCACCTGGCCAGGATTTCAGTCAGACAGTAGGAGTACAGAAATCAGAAACCTGGAACTCCGGTCAACTGGTCACTGACCTGCGGTAGGACTTAAATAGCCGGTGTTGGGCAGCAGGTAGAGCGCACGGTTAGGAGAAAGTGACCTTGTTGGTCCTCTGGCAATAGGCATATAGGATCTCAGGCTAGGTCCTGGAGAAGTGGAGGCAGGGGAGCAAATCCACCAAGGAACATAACCCCATAGAACCACCAATGAAAGGAACCATCACACCCATGCCAGGGGACCATGCAGAGGCAGGCAGGCACAGGAGAAAGAGTATTACAAGGTTTATTAGAGGAGCCATATTTGTCCCCCTCCGCTACCTAGGTAACAGCGGGGGGGGGGGGGGGGGGGGGGGAGTGAAGTAGATGGAGTTCAGGTGGGTTTAGGTGGAGAGAGGGAGGGGCCAGCTGTACGGTGGGAACTCCAGGGCAGGGAGGGGCTCAGGTCTGGGTAAAGCTGAGGACCAAAGGCGGTCATAATGCTTACGCATACAAAATATAATAGATGTGGGGAAACTATAAAAGATATAGAAATGCTTTTTTATTCACCTGCAAAAAAAAAAATCCATCTAGTTTAGTCTACTGGAAGACACCTGATGAAGACACCTGAGAAGAGCTGAGAGTACAGATGACAGAAGCACGTGAGGCACATGATTCCATCAACTGTGGGAGGAGAGGTTGGGCGCAATAACTGCTCCCTCCAGTCTCAGCAGTCGCCAGGGTACCAGCGAGAATCCGACTGCTGAATTCCACTTGTGAAGTCCCACACCAACAACATTCTTTGCATCTCTTAGTCATGGCAGGAGTTACAGAGCCAGAGAAGCTTGAAGAGCTTGAAGACCTGGTTTCCTACCAGAAACACACGATTTCAGTTAATTGAAGATTCCTTCCTCACCTTGATCTGTGCATCATGATGTATCATCCTGTCACCTTGGGACTCTCTTAATCTCCCTTAAAGGCAGACCCAACACTTGGCTCTGCAGACAGGCAAGAATCACTCAGGCCCTCTGTGCCTCCTGGAGCTAGTGAATCATTTTTCAGAGTTCATGTGAAACCCAGCTCTGCCCCTGGGCAAAGGCAATCACAGGGTTTATCACCTGACTTTCACAGGGAGTGAGTGACGTTCTACAACCTCCTTATCTGTGTTTCTTGCTGGCAGGAGTTGGAAAGGATGCCAAGAAGTTGGGCAAAAAGGATGATTGTAGGGAGAAAGTCTGCAGAGTGAGCACCAGACTCATGTTTGATTTGGGGGGTGAGTACTTCTAAGTCCTTCTGGAAGCTGCTGGGTCTGAGTGCCAGAACTTGAGTAAAGCACTCAGAAACCCAGGTGCTGAGACATAAACATGAGCCTCAGATAGGCAGGATCATTTTTCATGGATCAATATTTTTAAAATAGAAAAAAATGTGTAATAAACTACCAGAAAAATGAAATTGTAAAAGGATATGTACACCCCATAGTACTCAGCCAATGAGGACCCAGGGGGAGGGACCTGTGCAGTAAGAAGATAAAAAACCTGTTTCAACTGCTTTGGGTGTGCCTATTCACTACACACCAATCTTGTAAGACCACTATAAAACCATCAAAATTTCACTTTTGCTATAAAGATAAATAAAGGACATGAAAAACACAAGATAGTTATTTTTTTCTTTTATATATATATATTTATTGTAAAAATACTTTACAGAGGGGTTACAGTTACACAAGCAAGATAATGAGTCCATTTCCTATCAAGCATGTTACCACCTCCTTTGTTTTTCCCCTACCATCCCTCTCCTCCCTACCTCCCCAACGCCTCCCTCCTCCCACCCCACAAAGATGTAAAGTTCGTTTTCAACATAGTGTCTTGTACATCTCATTGTTACAATGAGTCATCCTGCATCCTTATTTCAGCATTTTGTTATTTTCCTTCCCCTCCCCAAATTAGAAAAATGTATATACAAGATGCAGGGCACCAGAATCAAATACAGTGACAACAGGGGTTATACCATGGGGGAAGAACATACAAAGAAACAAAAAAAATCACATAGTACATTATAAGTAAAGTAAAAAGAACAACAAGAAAGATAAAATCTCTTGTGCCCCTATCCTGGGGTTCATTTAGCTTAGCATCAGGTTATATGGTCATATGTACATAGTTTTGACCTCTTCTGCTTGTCCTAGACATATACTAGTTATTGCAGATAAGGGAAACTATGGGATCTATGTTTTTTTTGAGTCTGGCTTGCTTCAGTTAATACAATTTTTTACAAGTCTTTCCATTTCCTAACAAATGGGGCGATATCATTCTTTTTGATGGAGGCATAGAATTCCACTATATATACCACATTTTCTTGATCCATTCATCTACTGAGGGGCATCTGGGTTGGTTCCATATCTTAGCTATGGTGAATAGTGCTGCAATAAAAATAGTTGTGCTGGTAGCTTTAGTATAGCCTTGTTTGTGATTGTTTGGGTAAATGCCCAAAAGTGGGATTGCTGGGTCATAGGGGAGCTCTATGTGGAGTCTTTTGAGGAACCTCCATACTGCTGAAAAAGTTTACACTCCCAGCAACAATGCAGTAGGGTTTCCTTCTGGCCACATCCCCTCCAGCATCTGTTGTTAATAGATTTCTTGATTATAGCTATTCTAACTGGGGTGAGGTGGAATCTCCATGTTGTTTTGATTTGCATTTCTTTTCTCTTTTTTTTGGGGGGGGGTCTGGTCGTGGGGCCTGAACTCTGGGCTTGGGCGCTGTCCCTCAGCTCTTCAGCTCAAGGCTAGCGCTCTACCACTTGAACCACAGCGCCACTTCCGGCTTTTTTCTTTTTGCTTATGTGGTGCTGAGGACTCGAACCCAGGTCCTCAGGCATGCAAGGCAAGCGCTCTACCACTGAGCCACCTTCCCAGCCCATTGCATTTCTTTTATGGCTAGAGAAGTTGAACATTTCTTCATGTGTCTATTGGCCATTCTTATTTCCTCTTCAGAGAAGTCTCTCTTTAAGTCTTTGGCCCGCTTATTTATTGGGCAGTTGTTTCTTTGAGGATTTGTTGTTGGGAGATTTAATTTTTTGAGTTCTAAGCATATTTTAGATATGAGACCCTTGTACCTTGTATGGCTAGTGAAGATCTCCCAATCCGTGGGCTTTCTGTTGATCTTGCTTGCTATGCCCATTATTTTTATTGTTGTGTCAGTACTAGATCTTAAACTCAGGGTCTTCTCATCGGTGGTACACTACCACTCAAGCCACTCTTTCACTTTCCACTTTTTGTGAGATAATTGGAGGTCAGGGTCTCACAGATTTGCCTGCCTGGGTTGCCTCTGAACCTCAGGTCTCAGTCTCCTGAGCAGCTAGGATTATAGGTATGAGCCACTGGTGTCTCCCTTTCAAGTTCTGCTTGGGTACTGGTATCTCATGCCTGTACTACTCAGAAGGCTGAGATCTGAGAATTATGTTTCTAAGACAGCCAGGGGAGGAAATTCTGTGAGAGTCTTACCTCTAATTAACTACCAAAAAGCCCGAAGTGGAGCTGTAGCTCAAGTGGTAGAGTACCAGCCTTGAGCAAAGAAGTTAAGGACAGCACCTAAGCCCTGAGTTCAAGCTTAGTCCTGACACACAGGAACAAAACAAAGCAAAAATGAAACTACACTGTTCTAGTGAAAAAGTATTATAAAGGTCAACTCTGGGCTTTATGCCTGCAGATAGACTTCTAGTGGTTTACAGGATAGTATGAGAATGAGTCCCTAGCTGCATTTTGAGTAGCCTGGCTTGCGTGATGATGGAGCTGTGCTTTATTTCCGAGGTAGGAGCCTATCAGCCACTAGGAAATCAGACAGCAGCTGATATTCCCCAGAAGCTTCTATGAAGGTATATGCTATGACTTCAACCAGGGCTTGGCAAATTTGAATCAATGATTTTCTCTCTCTCTGCGAACCAGTTGCCATTCCTCTTGTTGCCCAGCTGAAATGTACACCCCCCTCTTGTCCACTCTCAGTAGTTTTGTGTTGTTTTCTCCCCTTTACTGACATGCAAGTCTCTTTCAATATTGCCCAAGACATGAGGAGAAGAAATGAAGTGATGAAATCATACTAGCTCATTCAATCATGCCACGAGCTGGTGCTTAGATATGGGAGGGTCCCAAGAAGTTTCATCCTCATGGAATGGAAAGGAGGGGAAGGGGAATGTACTCTTTCCCTAGCTGAGCATGTACACACCTGTGGATCACGTTTCCTGGTGGGAACAGGGAGGGAAGAGAAGAACCTCCAAGCTCCCCCAGGAGAACAGAAGGAATTCTGGGCTTGCAGTCACCAGGTTTGGCTCCATTCTTGGCTCTGAGCTTTTCCCTGGATCTCATCCTGCCTGCCTCTGTCTAATCACACTCCTCAACGGTTGCTCTTCACAGCTGCCCACGTCACACTTCCTGGTCTTCTCCCTCATATACCCCTCCTCAGAGAGGTCTCCCTTTTCTCCTTCTTCTGTTCTCATCTTTCTGTCTCTTGGGTGCCCTTGCCTTTCTGCCTAGAGTCTTGGAATTTGTGAAGTGAAATCTGGTGAGGAGTGGCAATTTCATTAAACACCCCTGTGCTTGAAACCTGGCTTTGCAGCACCACTGAGATACAGTCTTAGTAACTTGTGGCTAAGAATGGTCTCTACATAGCCACAGGGATCCTGTGGAGGGTATTGGTGTGTGTGTGTGTGTGTGTGTGTGTGTGTGTGTGTGTGTGTGTGTGTGTGTGTGTGTGTGTGGCGGGGGGAGGATGTTAAGCCCTTGAAATACTAATGGAGGCTTAATCACCCTCAATAAACATGAGCGATCATCAATGTTTTTGGTCTGTTGTGTGTACAGCAACAGAATACCAAACGGAGGAATTTTTTTTATTGTGAAAATACTGTACAGAGGGGTTACAATTACATGGGCAAGATAGTGAGTACATTTCTTATCAAGCATTGTAGCCTCCTCCTTTGTTTTCCCCTCCCATCCCTTCCCATCCTTCCTCCGTCCCCCCACCCACTTCTCCTCTCCCCCCACCCCAGCAAAACGGAGGAATTTATAAACAGAGTATATTGAGTTATGATTCTGGAGGTTGGGACATGAGAGACCAAGGGACAGCATCATCGAAAAGGTTTTCTTGCTGTGACATCCCAGGATGGGAAGGGAAGGGGAGGGGGAGGGCGAAGAAAGGGCATGAGACTGGAATGCATCCTTTCCCCTTTCCTCAAAATCAACAAGCCATTCATGAGGCAAAGTCTCCTTATGACCTCATTTGGGAGGGGATCGATACAGAAACCACAGCAATCAGATTTTACAAAGGTTCTTATTTTGTGTATCACTAAAAAAAAATGCCATTGATTGGAAGACCTGAACTTAATTTCAGAACTGCTGAAGTATAAGACGAACATGTTTTAGAATCACTAAAGGACAGCGTTCTTGTTGTCATGGTCTGAATGTGTGTATGTACCCCTCCCCCATTTCATAGGTTCAATTCCCTCAGGATGATGGAGGAATGAGGTGGGAACTTGGGGAGGTGGTTGCGTTATGAGGGTACATGAGTGGTTTCATGTCTCTTCTCAAGAAGCCCAAGGGAGCTGTTTGCTTCTTCCAGCATGTGAGGACAAAGCAAGAAGGCACTGTCTATAAAGAAGCAGATCCTTTCCAGATGCTTGATCTGCCAGTGCCTCCATCATGAATTTCTCACTCTCCAAAAGTGCCAGAAGTATATTTCTGAAGTATAAGGTACCCAGTTGATGTACTTGGATAAATCAGCCCAAGATTAATATAGTTGTGCCTTTTTTTTTTTTTAAAGGAAGAGAGTGTGGAGTGGAAAAGTTGGGCTGTGGAGGTTGTTTGGATGACTCTCAGGTCTAGTGTATATACCTGGATGCGAAATGCAAATGTTCTTTCCCTATTTCATGCCAGGAAAGATAGAGACAAGAATGGATGAATGTAAACAATAATGTCAATAAGGGGTATTTTGCAGTTAAAAGGAAATCAGAGCATTCCAAAATACATCATCTAATTGTAACAGCTTTTCTGAAATAAGAATCACTAAGTAGCAGGAGAGTAGCAGCTCATGCTTGTAATCCTAGCTACTCAGGAGTCTGAGATCTGAGGGGTTGTGGGTTAAAGAAACCTGGGCAGAAAAGTATGTGAGACTCTTACCTCCAATTAAGCAGCAGAAAGCCTGAAGTAGAGGCTAGGAATGTGACCTAATGGTACAGTGCTTGTCTATCATGCATGAAGCCCTGGTACTGAGGAGGTACCACATAAACAGAAAAAGCCAGAAGTGACTCAAGTGGTAGAGTGCTAGCCTTGAGCAAAAGAAGCTCAGGGACAGTGACAGGCCCTGAGTTCAAGCCCCAAGACTGGCAAAAAAAAAAAAAAAAAGCCTGAAGTGAAGCTATGGCATAAGTGGTAGAGTGCTAGCCTTGAGCTCTAAAAAGCCAAGGAACAGTGCAAGGCCCTGAGTTCAAGCCCAAGTACTGGCACAACCACAAAAACAGCAATGAAACAAAGCAGAATCACTAAGTAGAAATTTTCCTAGCTGAGTATGGCTGTGTATGCTTGTAATCCCAAGCCAGGCTTAGGCAGAAAAATCGTGAGTTCAGAGTCAGCTTGGGCTCCATAGTAAGACCCTGTGCCCAAATTTCCTAGGCAGTTGGTGTCGTTTTTTTAAGCAATTGGAAATATCAGGAAGAAACGAATTTTGAAAACTTTTGAAGTTGCACTTTCAGATCACTGAGTGAAGTTCTAGACCTACTTTTAACTTGGCCCGACCATTGGTCTTTCTATGTAGCCTAGAGTCTTTGCAATTCTGAGCCTCAGTATGAAGCATAAAAGCAGGATTTGAGATGGAAGTGCAGATTCCACATGAGAAACAGCTGAAGTCATCTTTTTTTTTTTTTTTTTTCAAATTACAGGCCTAAAGTAGAGAATTTATAACATTTTTTTGCGGGGGGAGGGAGGAACAAATGTCAAGGATGGCTGGGTTTAAAAGAACAGGGAGTCCAGCTGCTCTTACCTCAGAAGAGCAGAGCGCAGACACGGAGCGCAGTGATGGCAGCGCCCCTCCCCCCACGGCCACTTCCTCCACAGCCATGTATAATGGAGGATGATTGGCATTGCCTGCTGAAGGAGAGACGCTGGACTGTAATTAGAATGCTGGTGCTCATCAAAACACAGCAAAACAAGGAGTGTAGTGATTACTTCAACCTGAAGCCACATTCCCCAAGATGGAATTGCTTCTTAAATGCCTTTTGTTCCGTGCTAAAACTCATTAAAAAAAAATCCACAGGCCATGCAAAATACAGATGCTATAAAAAAGATGAATAAGATCAGATGAACTAGAGATGTGTTCTATAAATGCCTTGAAAATCACTCGGGAGTATTTCTTCCTTGAGAAAGATTTTCTTTTGAGTAGTGGCTGTCTTCTATCTTCTATCTTCTGTGTTCCTGCAGTGTGAGCACATGGACCACCACACAACATCCACAATGAGGTTCCTTCTCAATTTGAGCTGTAGCTTCACCGACTGTAGACGTCTGAACTTTGAAAAGAATCTTTCACATCCATCCCAGGGACCAGGTGGAGGCAGGCAGGCACAGGAGAAAGATTTTTTATAAGGTTTATTAAAGGAGCCCTATTTCCCTCCAAGAAGGAGCACAAGGCAGCCGTCCCTCTCCAGGTAGCAGGAGGGTCTGGGGGAGGAAGTGAGGTAGGTGGGAGCTCAGGTGGGTCTGTGTGGTGAGAACTACAGGACAGGGAGGAGCTCAGGTATGGGTGGAGCTGAGGGCTAAAGGTGGGGATACAACTAACAAACTTGGTCTCCAGGGTGGAAAGCCTTGGGTCATACCATGTAGGTCTGCTCTTTGAAACACTGAGTTTCAACCCATTGTTGAGGGAGCCAATGTAAAAGCCATGCGTGCGCATCAATGTGAGAGGTTGCACGTGCGCTTTGGAAGTTGCTTATGTACATCACAGAAAAACCCTGAGTCCCTGACCCTGGTTTATTACCACAGTGCATGTAACTCGGGTCTGTATACTATGGGGCTTGGCAATGAGACTCTTTCGTTTTACTTTATAAGCCTAGGGGGACTCCACCAGGTTTTAATCTGTGCTTGTAATAAATGCTTCTCCATGCAATTGCCCTGGTTTCCTCCATTCCTTCTTCCAGTTTTCCACTAGTCTTGTACTGGAACTGTTAGTAAAAATAAAATATGAAATATAAAACATAAAATAAAAAAACTGTAAAGCTGAAGAGGTTGCTCTCTTATGGACATTCACTTTAAAGATTAACCCAGCCTTACATAGTTCTTTTGGAATTGTATAAAACTTCTGGCATGTATAATTCTAACCAGTTCCTAGTTGTTGTCTAAGCTTTGATCATGCAGAATTGAGTTCACTCTTGTAAGAACAACAATTGATTTTTTTCCTTGTATTTAGTATATAACATAGACTTTTTGCCTTCTGACCTCAGTAACATAAAAAAAATCTCATTCTTTTTGTTGTAAATCAAATCAACAAGAACTAAGAAGAGGACTAAAGACTTCTCTACTAGCTCATGAGCTCACTAATGACCTAAATTTAGTTAAGTTGTATTTTTGAGGAATTAAATTCAAATTGTTCAGTTGGAAATGCTGCAGAATATTGCAATGCTGTGTGGGAATAAGGACACCAACTCAAAAAGAACTCAACAATGCAATGTGTGTGTGTGTGTGTGTGTGTGTGTGTGTGTGTGTGTGTGTGTGTGTTGCTAGTTCTGGGGCTTGAACTCAGGGCCTGAGTGATGGCCCTTAGCTTTTTTGCTCAAGGCTGGCATCCTACCACTTGGGCCACAGCACCATTTGCATTTTGCAAGTGCAAAGAAGGTAAAAAAAGTAGGGACAACTAAGTATATGTAATTCAACCAAGTATATGTAATTCAAACTACTGATAGGGATTTTATAACTCATTCAATGAATTTTTTTTTACACTCTACCTCCTTCTTACCTGATTATATTGTCCCCTGAAATGTCACAATGAAGCTTAATTCATATGGCTCTCTTGCTGAGGCTACATGAATTGAACTCACTGGTCAGTCTACAGGGACAAGTATTTTCCTGTGTAACTTTATTTCCTGTGTCCTAAGTAAATAATTGACTATTTGGGTATAAAAAACATGATTAGAAGATACTAAGCTGATTCATTACTCCAGCAGAGAGCTATCTTTTACAATTCTCCAAGTAAAAACAAACTACCATTAAAGTTTCAACCAACCAGGCACTTGTGGTTTATGCCTGTAATCTTAGCTATTTGGAAGCTAAGATGACTAGGGTGGTGGTTAGAGACCCTATCGCAAAATAATAAGAGATCAGAGCTGGAGATGTGCCTCAGTGTTAAGAGCACCTTCCCAGAAAGCACAAGGACCAGAGTTCACAAAAAATCTCAATCAAGGAAAGCCTTAATGGTACATATTATCATATCAAAATTGCATATTTTCTGATTCTTTCTCTTTCCTTCCCTTCCCTCCCTCCCTCCCTCCTTCCCTCCCTCCCTCCCTCCCTCCCTTCCTTCCTTCCTTCCTCCCTTCCTTCCTCTCTCTCTTTCTTTCTTTGTCCTTCCTTCTTTTTCCTTTTTGAAGCAGAGTCTTGCTACATTGTCCAGGCTTGCCATGAACTCACAGTCTTCTTGCCTCAGCCTCCCAAGTATGGAGATTACAGGTATGTACCACCAGGAGTTTTCTGTTTCTTATAGTGAAGAACGTTGTATGGAATACCTCCGCCTAGAGACCTGATTATTATACATGTGGCAGGTCTGGATTTGATTTTAGCCATGGCAAGGCAAAGAGGACACAACGGAAAAGTTCAATGTTTCTATGAAGTGTGACTGATTCAACAAGCTCTTTTCTGTTTCTGAGTCTGTTGGCCAAGAGACCCCCATGTGATCCGGCTTTAATTCTTTGCAGGGCAATGTTGGGGCATTGCTCATGAGGTAATTTCTCTGGAAGGGTTTTGGGCAGCTTCACAGACTGAGTCACATTTCCTCCACCAGGTGGTACCCCATCATCTATAGCCTGGAGAGATGGAGAGTGATTTCACATTTGCCTTTTGTAATGTTTCAGGATGTATCACTGTGGTGAATTCAGATAGAATACTTTCTCTGCCTTTTGAAAACAAGTTGCAGTGATGGCCACAAACCTTTTCTGGTTCAGTGCACAGGAGGAGAATGTCATTGGGGTGAGGGGGCTGACTGTGGTTCTATGGGACTTTCCTCCTTGGGAAGCAAGAATGGGAAGTCCACCACCCAAAGAGAAGAACAAAACCACTCCTCTTATTTCCATAAGCTCAGCACAGTCTGCTCATAATTTTCCCCACAAAGAAAGAGCATACTTTCTTGTGCTCTCTGGCAGTTAGTAGGGTCAAATGTCCCTCTTGGACCTCCATTTGGCCTAATTCCAACCTTTGCTTCTCCACTAGTATTTCACTGATGAATTCCAGTTTCTATTGGCTTTAAAAATAGGACTTTCTGATTCAAATTGGCAGCTGCAAATTGCCTAATAGATCCAACATCCCTCTCTAAGTACTTTGCTCCTTTCAGTCACCTATGGTTTCAGGGCTTAGTAAATGCATCTTGAAGAAATCTGCTTTACCTCTACAATCTTCATCCCAAAATGAATGTGTGATTTATCACTGATGCTGCAAATGGCAGGGAAGAAAAAGGAATCACAACAGTATGTTTATCATAGGGCCAGGAATAGTGGAGCAAACTCTCAGATCCCTGTCTAGTCTACAAAAGACATTTTATGTCTATGTCAATCTGTGCAAAGTCAGTTTATCTGTTTGGTCTTGAACCTTCATCGTGGTAATACTGGACAACTTGAAAATATCTGTCTAACCATAACCATGAGAAGCTGCTTAAATTATTGAGGACTCTGAAAGAGAAAGTACAACTTTTCAGGTTCCCAGGTTGGTATTAAAAATCTGGCATTCCTTGGGGGTCCTCTTAAACAGTGGTAGGGTTCCTGTCTCTAGAAGGCCAGACAAATTACAAAGATGAAAATCATTTGAGATTTCTGTCACAGGTTGTACTGCATCTGGATTTTTTTTTTTTTGCCTTCAGTACTGCCTCCTTGGTTTAAATGAGAACACAGCTTCCAAATGTGCTGGTCTTGAGGGACAGTTATTTGACCCTAATTAGGCAGTTAGGAATGGAAAGTGACTGGGTCCTTTATGACAGGAAACAAAGAAAGGACATAAATCACATTTCCTGTTCCTGTCCAGGGTGATAGGTTCCATGTTGTGCATAAGGGCTTAGATCAGAAGCTAGCCCTCCCACTTTCACCCAGAATGGGAGGGGTCCAACCAGACAGAAACTTGCATCCAATCAGAGGCCCACCATGCTGAGCAACCACTGCTTTAACAGATCAAGCCAAAGGTACATCCTCAAGTGGGAGGGAACAAAGGACCAACTATCTAGCAGGAACGAAGAAGCTTCAAATTTCTCTCATGGAGTGACTAGGAGATTCCCTTCCCACTTGGAGAGTCTGCTGATTCTTTTCCCTTTCATGGCTTGCTTTCATCTTCAAGTAAACTTTCTCTGTCTACATTAGTCACTGTCTTACATTTCCTGCATTGTTATTCTTGAAAGGGCAGAGACAAAAGACCTGAACTGCCCCTAGACCATGTCAGTCTGGAAAACAAAGCTACTGTATTCTTTCTCTGTCTCTGCCTTTTTCTCTCAACCCTCCTCTCTGTGGAAGCCCTGCAGTCTAAGGGATTAAGAGCTATGCACATAGGCTTTCTAGTCAAGACTGGGGGAAATTGCAGAGGCCAGGTAAAGGTTCTTCACTGTGTTGGTTCACCTGAAATTCTCTGGGAACTGAACACCAGACTTCTGGAGGGAGAGCCTCAGATTGGCTGAGTGGTCCTTAGGATGGACTCCAATTGCCCCTCTCAGAGCTGCTTCAGTGCCCAAGACCCACGTGTAACTATCAATTACAGCTAAAACCAAGGAAGTGATTTATCACTTAAATTAGTAGAACTTTAATCTTCAAAATATGAGAATTATTTTTCTTTGATATACTTAGGTTTGAACTTATGGCCTTGTCTTTACCAGGCAGGAACTTTATTCCTTATTTTTTAATTTTTATTTTTTGGGGTCATTATTGTAAGAGGGATATAGAGAGGGGTTACACTTATGTAAGTCAGGTAATGAGTACATTTCTTTTTGGACAATGTCACTTCTTCCCTGCTTTCTCCATAGCTTTTAAGCCAACTTAAAAATCAGCTAGAAAGCAAGGTTGCTAATAATTATCTGAGATCATGTTATAGATGTAGGCCTCTTAAATCTTTTATTTATTTTCAGGAAACTCCCTATCTTTGATTCTAGCTTTGAAGAAATACATGTTTTCACAAAAGATGGTTAAGCTAGACAAACTGGTTTATCTTTCCCAAATACTGAACATAGTGGGCTCATGCATGTCTCTTGGTATCTACTACAACTTTGTGTGTGTGTGTGTGTGTGTGTGTTTGTGTGTGTGTTACTGGAGATTAAACTCAAGACCTCTTGCTTGCTCATTAAGTGCTGTAGCACTTGAGTCACATCCGGTCATAACACAATCTTTGAAATTTATGCTCGTAAGACACAGAACTGGTTTGTCTTTGGAAATACTATTCTCTATGGTCTGCACAAAATGGTAGTGAGCCAAGTGGGTGTGTTGCTGTCTTCAGTAAATGGCTAATAGCCCTAAGAAGTGTTCAGTAACCAGACCAATGAAGCTCTCTCTTCTGGCCTTTCCTTTTATGGCAGTGGACTGGTTTTATCCCCAGGGCTCTTCTAACGCACCTGGAGACTGCAATCTCTCAGGTCCTTGGATTTCTAGTCTGAATTGTTCCAGCAAAACCTGACTATGTCTGCTTTGAAATTTCCAAACTGATGCTATGGAACTCTTGTAGCACATAATTCTTAATAATTTCAATCTCAGCATAGTTTTAACTTTAAAAAATCTGCATAAGCATATATAGAATATTCTCTAAGATTACTTTTTTTGGGGGAAGAGTTTGGGTCCTGGAGCTTGAACTCAGGGCCTGGCCACTGTTCCTGAGCTTTTTCACTCAAGATTGGCACTCAACCACTTGAGTCATGGCTTCCCTTCTGGCTTTTTGGTGGTTAATTGAAAAGCCTCATGGACTTGCCTGCCTGGTTTGGCTCCAAAACTACTTTATCGTCATGTCAGCTTCCGGCCCTGTGCGGATTATTGCTGTGAGCACACTGGTGCCTAGCCACGGTTACCTCTGCGTGTTTGCGTGCGCAGGGGCGCAAGCGTGCGTGTGTGTACCTGGCTCTTCCACTTGGAGCCTTGGTGCTATCCCTCGACCTTATTTTGCTCATGACTAGCACTTTACTAGTTTAAACACAGCTCTACTACTGGGCTTTTTTGTGTGTGCTTCATTGGAGATAGTCTCACAAACTTTTCTGCTGAGTAGATCTTCAGCCACTGGTGCCCAGCATTATTTTTCTTTTTAAAATCCATTTTCATTGCTGAGCTTGTTTAAACATTTGGCAACACCATGAAGATATAAGGTGTTATTTACTAATCACATCTTAACAATTAAAAAAAAATCCTGTATTCCTTACATAAACAATCTATCTTGGCTCCAGGATTAGTTCTGAACTTACTTTGTAAGACTGACTCTTTTAGAAGATACTTACTACTTTTTTTCAGAATAGTCACTTGGACTGCTCAGTCACATTCGAAAACGGAGGTACAAAAGCATTTTAAAGAGAAAGAGTAAACCCCAGAATGGCAACACACCTAGTTCACAGTCTCTGAGTCGGAGAGGAAACAGCAGCATCCTGGTTCATCATCCTGTTGCCCATCAGGTATCAAAGTTCAACCTGAGTTCAGCTAACAGAGATGGCCCAGCCTGATACGGAAGCCAGTAAGCAGACTTTCCTTAGGCCTTTGGGAGCAGTAGCCATAGCTTAGAACTTACAATTACACTGTGTACGGGTGTATTTTGTAAAGTTCAAATCACACACGAAGGGCTTTTCTTGTATGGTAGGTGCTGCAAATAACAACAAAAAGTCTAATGAAATGTATTTATTGAAGTACCACTGTCAACACTGCTGGCAGCCCAAGACTGACTTAACCAACATTCTCTTCTATTCTTTGGTTAGGAGCTATTCTTCCCCTGCCCTTCATAAATATTCTATGGAATGATCAATCCTTTTTTAAAAAAATCTTTTCTTAATGGTACACTTTAACGAGATTATATACTAAAACAACATAAATACATAAATACTACAACATAAATAAATGAAGGAATTGTCCAGGAAGCAGCTTGTGAAAGTAAAAATTTTTATTTCTGATTGATTTCTCAATGTATAGTTCAATATAATGCCAGTTTTTAATGGCAAAAATTTGGTTCCACTGAAAGTCCATAATGCTACAGAGAGCTACTACTTTTCCCAGGGAGTAGGTAAACAGCTGGAAAGAGAAAGCACAACTTTCTAGCAGCATTGCAACTTAAACCATAGACCTTGCAGGTCTGCAACTCTTACATGGAAAGTGGCGCAGACATTCATTAGCTGGTGACAAAAGTGGGAAGAGGGGAACACGATGCGGACACCCAAGGGAGCACTAATGGAAAGACAACAAACAAACCAGATATATATCTATGAGGGTTTTAAAGGGTAATTATAGAAAAGGGAACCAAATATTTTACTCAAATGCTTTTTAGAGCCTTTCTGTAGAGATACAAATATATATATATTTATCCAAAAATATGTTTTATACAGATAAATGTTTCTCAATTAAAGATGGGACCAAAGCTATCGGTATGACATAAAGCACTGTCTTTTGTAAGACTTTCCACCTGAATTTGCAATTTCCTTAAAGTTAGTGCATTAGTTTTCCAAACAGAATTACCTGACATCTTTTATAGATATAAATCAAGTAGGCATTATTTTTTAAAAGGGTTTGCAGGCTAAACAATATTTTTCTAAGATGCTATGCATATCAAACTTATGACAAGCCCCATTAAGAATCATTATTAATAAACATATCAAAAAGGGCTCTTCATAGTAAACATTTTCTGATTGCCCATTTACAAGTGTTGAAAATGCACAAGAAAGAGTTACTTCACAAGCACTTTTATGTTAATAAGATATTCTGATTCAATACATATGGCAATAAATCTTCACATCTGTAACCATTACTATGTTCTCTTTAGATGGGGAGCTAACACTCACAACCACTACATACAAAATAAAGCACACAATTATTTTGGTGATTTTATAAATCCTTTTTTCCAGGTGCAAAGGCTACAAAAATTCCTAAAAATTAGAGAACACTGAAAACATATTAAAGTTTGACATCTGATTTTATAGTATTTTCATTTTACCCTGAAAGATAACTTAAAAAACCTGACCCTGATGGAACAGGTCACCTTGCTAAAATTAGTTTAAAAAAAAAAAAACACTAAAAACTGGTGAGAGGAGAGTTTATCACTGGTATGTGGGGGTTTTGTAAATAGGTGTCTCCCCAAGACATTAGAAAAATGTTCAAAGATAAAAAACAAAAAGAAAATATGTGGTGGTCCCTAAACTATTCTGAAGGCAGGTAGCTTAGTCTAAGCTAAAATATTTTTTCACTCATAGTAATCATCCTCCCCTCAAATGCATGAAACAGTACAATAGCAAGAATCAAAGAGCACAAACTGTATTTTGAAGAACAGAAAAAAATCTCTAGTGCTGAAATATAGAGTAAAAAGCAGATTTCTTTGGGGACATCAATCAGTTAGCTTGTAATTTATTATGAAGACTTCTCTTTTCTATTACGAGGAGAATCTGCTCCATTTGATGTTACTGTTCCATTTACACCATTTTCTAAAAAGAGAAAAAAAAAATCAGTGTTAACTCTTCCTTTATATGTATGTAATAATATACAAAGATACAACTAGATAGAAAATTTAAAATACAATATATATACTCAGGCCAAACTTATTTACTAGTGACTAACTTGTGCTTACTTGTATGTGTGTGTGTGTTGGTATTAAGGTTTGAACACGAGTACCCAGCATTTGCTCAGCTTTTGTGCTCATAGTACATGCTCCAGTCAGGCATTTTGCTGATTAAGTAGAGTTAGTCTCTTGAACTTGCCTGGGCTAGTTTTGAACTTTGATCCTCCATGTCTCAGCCTCCTGAGTAGCTAGGATTCCAAATATCTAGCTAATGATTAATCTTAACTAAACCTGGTATCCTGTTGAACACAATAAATTGAAAGCAGCAAATAAAGACTAAGTACTATTGGAAACAGAAAAAAGTGATAGGATTCAAAACTCTCTGGAACTGGTGCTCAAGTTGTAGACCACCTCCTGGCAAGAATGAGGCCTGAATTCAATTGAAACAACAATGAACAACAAATGAAACTAAACAACAGTTAAAACAGCTTAAAAATAATACTCATAAGTAGTGCTTGTGGTGGAAATAAAGAACCTTTTCACATCTCATAGCAAGGTAGGTACTTTGATATATTTCTTTGCAACATATAAAAAGTTGTTTAGGATGATAACTGCTATGTTTAAGAATGTATAATTGCCACCTCCCTTCTTTAAGCTCTATGTAAGCTAGGCGCTGGTGGCTCATGCCTATAATCCTAGCTATTCAGGAGGCTGAGATCTGAGGATCACAGTTTGAAGCCAGCCTGGGCAGAAAAGGCCCCGTGAAACTCTTATCTCCAATTAACCACTCAAAAACTGGAATTGGCACTGTGGCTCAAGTGATAGAATGCTAGCCTTGAGCACAAAGAGGCTCACGGACAGTGCCCAGGCCCTGAGTTCAAACCCTGCAAATGACCATAAAAAGTTATATATAAATAGTAACTGATGTCTGATTAACCCCTCCAAAAACAAAAAAAAATCTGTAAAGTTTAAGATTAAAGAATGGATGCTTCGAGGCTCTGGAAAGAACAAAAAGGAAGTGAGACTGACTACATTAAAGATGTGAATTCTGAAGATGTAAAGGAATCTGAATTTGTAGACTGAAACTATCAAAGAGAGATATTTAAAGTAAAAAAGATACAAAGAAACAAATAGAAGAGAGAACTTTACTAGAGAAACAGCACTTGAATATGAGAACTGGACAACAGATTAATTTTTAATAAACAAAGTAGATTTATATATCAGAAGAGATGAGCTGAAGAAAACATTGAGGTTCAAATTCTTGACACAATTAAAAAATGCTTATAATGAACAGGGTAAAGGGGTCTCACATATGTAGAATCGGAGTCATACAAGGACAGGACAGGAGAAGTAAGTTAAAGCAATGTTTGGAAGTGATAGTCAAGAAAATTTATAAAAATAGTAAGAGAAACCGAGGCTCAGAAAACTCCATCCAACAGGACAGATACAAAAGAGTCACAGCCAGGCATGTCATAGAATAATGATATACTATGATACATTACACTACAAGTATAGATGGTCATTAGAATAGATAAAAAAAAATGAAATCCAATTATATGTTAATAAGAGTATCATTTTTATATAAAAAGAAAGGTTTCTAGTGAAAGCTATAGAAAAGATATGCCATGAAAGTATTTTGCCAAAAGAAAACTGGTGTGGCTACCCTACATTCAAACTCCACATCTGATCATGACAAAAGCACTTTTTTAATATGAAGACTCCTAGATTTTGATGTACTTAATAACATGTCTTCAAAGAATATAAAGTAAAAATTCACAAAAAAACAAAAACAAATAATCCCCTTTAAAATCACAATGTGAGATTTTAACATAAAATTTGTAGTCATGGTCAGATCAAGCAAAGTTCTGACCAAGTCAGTAAAGACAAAAAAATGAATACTATTAATAATTGTAATCTGGAACTCAGGAAAAATGGGAATGTACATCTCCTGACGTACAAACTAAACACCCAAATTGAGCACAGGCTGAACAGCAATCAAAGCCTCAACAATGTCTACAGGATGGAAATTATTTGCAAGATGTTTTTCCATTACAGTGGAGTTAAGTTAGAAATTAACAGCAAAAAGAGAAGTAGAAAATGACCATATATTTGTAAATTAAACAGAAACTTAATTTTTAAAAAAGGCTTTGGCTCAATGAAGAAATCACACTTGGGATTATAAAATATTTTCATCTCAATAAACTTAGAGGCAATGGAAAATCTGTGAACCAGAGCTGAGCTGAGAGAGCAAGTTTGTCTTTGTTGATGGACATTTCAGGGATCTGAAGACCCATCTCAACAAAAGAGCAAGTAAAATCCAACAAAAGGGAGATAAGAACAGAAATCAATGATACAGAAAGATACTCCTAAGAAATCCAATTTTTGTTGTTATTTTTGGTAGTGCTTGGGATAGAAGTCACAGCTTCACATAGCCTAGGCAGGTGCTCTACCACTGCAGAACTACACCACAGCCCTCAAATGCTGGTTTCCAAAGATGTCAATTACTAACACAAGGAAACAAAAAGTGAAATCACTGCTGATCTACTGGCATTAAGATAACAAAAGAAGTTATGAATACTTTTTTGTCAATGAACTTGTATATTTATACAAAATTCCTTGAAAAACAATTTATTAAAGGGGATACAATAACAAAGGCAAAAACCTGGGTAATCTCATTTTTTAAAGAATGTAAATCTGTAGTTAACTGCTCTATACACCTGTCTTCACTGGGCAATTCTTTTGAACACTTAGAATCTGTTGATACTGAACCAAGGACAAATGTGCCCAATGCTTTTTATAAGACTAACATAACTTTCATAGCAAAACCAGCCAAAGATATTACACAGAAAGGCTAATTATAGGCCACTCTCTTACAGAAGCACAGATGGAAAAATCCTACCAAATACTTAAAAACCTACTCAGCAAAAGTGACATATTAACATTATAAACTTGGGTGTATGCCAGAATAAGACTTGCTTTACATTAAGAGAATAAAGAGAAACTGCATATATAATCATCTAAATAAGACACAGAAAAACATTTTGTAAAATCCCACATTAAGTCATAACTTGTAATAAATACAGCAGAGAACAGATTTTTATTAGAGAACCAAAAAGCATCTACAAAATATTCTTTATTTCTCAGTGTGTTGGGAATTGCTCCTAGGATTTTGGGCATGCTAGGCTAGCATTCTACCAATAAACAACATCCCCAGACCCAAATACCCTTACAAGCTCACCCCATGATATGATGGAGACAAGAAGGTCTATTTCTTCCAGTATATTATAGTGTGGTCCTAGCTAGTCTAATACAGCAAGGGAAAAGAAAGATTAAATATTTGCCAAGTATATGATTATGTATTTCAGTTAAATTTTAGAATAAAGTAGGAAGGTTCCTTAATACAAGGATAGTATCTTAAAGAAGAGTAATGTCGGGGCTGGGAAGGTGGCTCAGTAGTAGAGTGCATGCATGAGGTTTGATTCCTCAGCACCACATAAACAGAAAAGCCAGAGTGGTGCTGTGGCTCAAGTGGTAGAGCACTAGCCTTGAGCTGAAGAGCTCAGGGACTGCGTCTAGCCCAGAGTTCAAGCTGCACAACCAACAACAACAACAACAACAACAACCACAAACAACAACATCATTTCTATATAACAAATAGTCAAAACTACAAAAGATAGCATATGTAAGTCAGACATGGTGGCTCACTCCTGTAAATCCTGGGATAGAGAGGTTTACATTTTGAGGACAGACAGGTAAAGTTTGAGAGACTCCACCTCAACCAATTAAAATCTGAGCATTGGGAAGTGGCACTGTAGCTCAAGTGGTAGAGTGCTAGCCCTGAGCTGAAGAACTGAGGGACAGCACTCAGGCCCAGAGTTCAAGGCCCATGACCCACCAAAATAAACAAACAAACAAACAAATAAATCTGAGCATTAGGAGTGGGTTCAAGTGGTAGAGCACTTGCTTAGCAAACTCAAGGATCGAAGTTCAAACCCCTATACTTCCACAAAGGGAAAAAAAAATCTGAGCACAGTGGCAGTACTTCAGCTATGCAAGAAGCATAAGCATGAGATCTAAGTGGGCTAGAGTAAAAAGTGGGAGCCTACTGTAAAACAAATTGTAAAAACAAAAGTGAAACAAGGCTGCAGATGTGGCTCAAGTGGTATGCTATCTGCCTAGCAAATGAGAAGCCCTAAATGCAAATTTCCATAGTGTGCTCGTGCGCGTGTGCACATGCGCATGCACACGCACACAGATACACATACATGGTGGCCACACACACACACACACACACACACACACACACACACACACACACACACACGGTGGTTTAAAGAAATACCTGGGAGGGGCTGGGAAGGTGGCTCAGTGCTAGAGCACTTGCATTGCATGCATGAGGCCCTGGGTTCGATTCCTCAGCACCACATAAGCAAAAAGAAAAAAGCCAGAAGTGGCGCTGTGGCTCAAGTGGTAGAGCGCTAGCCTTGAGCTGAAGAGCTGAGGGACAGCACCCAGGCCCAGAGTTCAGGCCCCACAACTGGACCCTCCCCCCAAAAAAAATACCTGGGAATAAATCTAATGAAAAATACATGAGATCCTTATTTAGAACAAAATATTGCTTTCAAGAACACTTTCAAAGAAAAGGAGGAAACATTTTTCAATTCACTGACAAATGACTTGCAAAGACACTGTACCAAAAAAAAATCCAAGTAAACAACAACCAAAAGAGCCTCTTTAAACAAGAAGAAAGCAGTTGCCAATATCCCTTAAGAATAAGGGCACAAAAATCCTCTACAAATTCTTAGCAAACCAAATGAAGATACCATATAGAAAGAGCTACAAACCATGACCAAAGTGGGATTTATCTCAGGAATGTAATGTGGCTTAACCTCTGAAAAGCAAGAAATATAATCTATAATATCAATAAAAAAGCACATTATTATAATATATACAGAAGAAAAAAATCCAAAGCATTTGACAAAATTGAATACAGTTTTACAACCCAAAACACAACCAGGGCTGGGTAGAGATCTTGCTTAGCATGACTGAGACCCCCCCTGAGTCTAAGAAAAACAAAACAGAAAAGAAAAACAATACCAAAGTATAAACTGTCAATATGCATGTGTGTGCATATGCATGCACGCCCTCTCATCCGGGGCACAGAAAAAAAAGCCCTCATTTTGATAAAACCCTAACATCATCCTTAATGGTGAGACCAGTTGCTTATCAGGATCAAGATCAGGAACAAGACAAGGATGCCTCTAATCAGAATAATCTGACAAGAAAATAAACTGGAAAGCATCCAGATTGCATGGAAAGTAAAACAACTTTTATTTACAGATGATTTTTGTAGACATGGAGTACAAAGGAATCCACACCAAACACTGTTAGAATAAATCCAACAAGGTTAGAGATTACATATCAATGCTCAAACATTAAAGTATTTTGATACGTTGGCAATGAACAACCTAAAAGTGAAATCAAGAAGATGAATCTATTTTATAATAGCATCAGATTAAGGAAGAAAAAGACAATCATGTTTTTATTCCTCAAGACAATCTACAGATAAAAAGTAATTCCTATCAAAACTTCATCTGGCTTTTTGGTAAGAAAATGAAAAGCTGATCCTAAAATTCATACAGAACTGTAGGAGACTCAGAATAAACAAATCATGAAAAAGAGGAACAGACTGGAAAGCTCACATCTTCTGACTTCAAAAGTTAATTTTTTAAAGAGCTAAATATTTAAGCCACCAGCAACCAAGGTTTTGTGATACTCCTAACAACAGATATTCAGATTCATGCAGCAGAATTTGAGTCCAGAAATAAACTCTCTATATAATACATACATATATACATACATAGTTTATTTTATTTATTTTTTTAAACTTTTTTATTGGGGCTTGAACTCAGGGACTGGGCATTGTCCTTTAGCTTTTTCTGCTCAAGGTTGGCATTCTACCACTTGAACCACAGCTCCACTTTTTCAAAACAAAATGGCATCAAGATAATTCAACAGAGAAAAGCCCAAATGGTCCAGGGACGGATGTCAACCTGTAAAACAATGTATGCAAAATGGCACAGGCTCTTTGGAAAACAGTGTGGCAGGTTCCCCTAAGCGACTCAACCATCGCACTGCTAGGTATAGACCCAAGTACAACATTGAAAGTGTTAATCAGAATGTCAGTGTATTTTCAATCACAAGACAGAGAAGAGACTGAAAGACAAATGCTCAAATGATCAGAAGTTTGGGAATAAAAGAGGAGAAGAATTTAAACAGGTGTGCAAACTAAAATTTCTTCATGAAAGTTAGTATTATTCCTTGTCAAATAATGGAAACAAAATGTCTCTATCAACTGATAAACTGATAAACAATATATATATATATGTGTACAATGGAGTATTTAGTCCTAAAAAGGAATGAAGTAGTGATACATCTTGTCACACTGGGGAAACTCTACTATGTTAAATACAGGAAGTCAGTCACAAAAATCTGCATATCGTATTGTTCCACTGATATAAAATGTCCAGAGGAAAACCAATCCAGAGACAGAAAATAGATTGGTGCCCGAGGGCAAGGGGAGAGAAGGAGAGTGTTTGCTGAGTTGTGGCATTTTTCTGGGAAGCTATACAAAGTTTCCTGGAATTAGTGGCTCACACAATTTTGTGAGTATGTATTAAAAAACCACTGAGATGCATACTTTTCAGGTGCATCATGGTAACTTTAATGTGAGAATCACACCCCAATAGTTATTAAAAATACAACTAAAATAAAAAGTGAATGGAGTCATATAGCCTATTCCCACACTGAAGTACTCAACTATATGTCTATAAAAATCTCGAGATTTGAAGTATTGTCAATCCAGTATTTCGTTAAGTTTGTGTGTGGAGACAGACTCAGGTGCAAAGGACCGAGAATCAAGGGGGTGAAACTGGAGAACGAACGCCAGCAAATCAGAGATAATGCATTCTTAAAACAGGAACTGCCTGTGTTAGGATCCCAAGTACAACACTGAAAGTATTAGAATGCATTTTCAATCACAAGAAAGAGGCTGAAAGACAAAAGCTTAAATGATCATAAGTTTGGGAATAAAAGATGAAAAGAAGGAATTGAAGAGTTTTTAAAACTTTGGGTGAGCAGAAACATAACAAATCAAAGAAAGGTTGGACAAATGGGATTGCATGAAGCTGCAGAGCTTCTGCATGGCAAAGGACATAGCTAGCAAGATCAGTAGAAAGCCCATGGATTTGGAGAAGATCTTCACTTAGTTATACAATGGATAAGGGTCTCATTTCTAAAATATACTTGGAACTCAAAATATTAAATCCCCCAACAACAAATCCTCAAAGAAACAACTGCCCGATAAATAAGTGGGCTAAAGACTTAAACAGAAACTTCTCTGGAGGAAATAAGAATGGCCAACAGACACATGAAGAAATGCTCAATATTTCTGGCCACAAACGAAATGCAAATCAAAACAACATTGAGATTCCTCCTCACCCAGTTAGAATGGCTATAATCAAGAACTCTAACAACAACAGATGCTGGAGGGGATGTGGCCAAAAGGAATCCTACTGCAGTGTTGGTGGGAGTGTAAACTTGTTCAATCACTTTGGAAAGCAAACTCCACATAGAGCTCCCCTATGATCCAGCAATCCCACTTTGGGGCATTTACCCAAATGATCACAAACAAGACTATACTAAAGCTTCCAGCACAACTATATTTATTGCAGCATTATTTACCATAGCTAAGATATGGAACCAACCCAGATGCCCCTCAGTAGATGAATGGATCAAGAAAATGTGTGTGTGTGTGTGTGTGTGTGTGTGTGTGTGTGTGTGTGTGTGTGTGTGTGTGTGTGTGTATATATATATATATATGCATACACAGTGGATTTCTATGCCTACATCAAAAAGAATGACACTACCCCATTTGTTAGGAAATGGAAAGACTTATATTAAATGAAGTAAGCCAGGCCCAAAGAAACATAGGTCCTATGGTTTCCCTTATTTGCAATAACTGTTATATGTCTGGGACAAGTAGAAAAGGTCAAAAGCTTTGTACATATGACCAGATAAGATGAAGCAAAATGAACCCCAAGATAGGAACACAAGTGTTTTATTCTTTCTTGCTATTGTTTCTAATTTAGTTTTTTTGTTGCTTTGTATGTCCCTCCTCCATAGTATAACCCCTGTTTTCACTGTATTTGATGTTAGTATAATTTGGGGAGGGGAAGGGGAAAAAAAGTTTAAATAAGGATACAGGTTGACCCATTGTAACAATGAGATATACAAGACATTATGTTTAAAAACAAACTTTACAATTTAGGTGGGGGTAGGGGGTGTAGCTGAGGAGGTGGGAGGGAAGGGATGGTAGGGGGAAAACAAAGGAGGCGGCAATAATGCTGGATAAAAAAATGTACTCATTACCTTGCTCATGTAACTGTAACCCCTCTGTACAGTATTTTCACAATAAAAAACATTAAAAAATTTGGGTGGATAAGAGAATAGAGGTGAATTTGCTTAAAACTAATTGTACATATCAATGAAAATTTCACACAAACGCTCTTGCACTGTTAATAAATCCTAAAAATATGAACGTGAACAACAGCTACTACCATATTCTAGCTTAGCTATTCAATAAAATGTACATATACGCTGGTCTACAATGGCTCAAAGTAACTAATCATGGAAGACTTGTAAGAACATAACACAGTAGACAGGTTCTGAGAGATGGATTCCCCTCACTCAAGGAATCCCCTTTGGAACAGAAGAAGATAATTTTGTCGTTAATTCTAATAAAGAGTAAAATAAAGTTTTCTTTCTAAGATCTGAAAATAAAGGCTGGATGTGGTGGTGCACACCTGTAATCCCTGCTAATTGGGAGACTAAGACAAGAGGATCCTAGGCAAAAAACGTTAGCAAGACTTTATCCCTCCAAATAAAGCTGGGTTGGTGGTACATGCTTCTTAGAAGGTAGACAGACAGGATAGGCTAGAAGATCCTGTTGTAGGATAGGCTAGATAGAGGCTAGCCCTGGGCAAAACCACAAGACCTTAGTTGAAAAATAACTAAAGCAGAAAGACTGGAGATATGGTTCAAGTGCTAGAGTGCTTGCCTAGCAAGCTGGAGGTCCTGAGTTCATTCCCAGTATTGCCAAAAAAGAAAGGGAGGGAAGGAGGGAAGGAGGAAGAGAATGGGGGGGGGATAGAGGGAGAGGGAGGGAAGGAAGAAGATTTGAAAATAATTAAGACCCCATAACCAATTTAAATCTTTTGTTTCACATCCACAAGTGGTGGGCTACCAGATACCAACCTGCTCCTTTTCTAGAAGACCTGCCTTTGGTTACTGCTGGTTTCTTCTTCACAGGCGGTGCCTGGAAAGTCGAGTGCTCTCTCCACCTCCGAAGCTGAAAGTTAATGAACTTCCACATCATGAATGCTTGAGTAATACAAATGGATGCCAAGACAGCAATTCTGAGAAACACAAGAGATAAAGCAAAAAAAAAAAAAAATCAAGAAGGTATGAAAATGCCATCAAATACATCGGGCTTTGATAGCAGTAATCCAGTGTCCCAAATTTTACTTTGTGAAGATGGTGTTAACAACCATTCCACTAATAATTTAATCTAGAAGTTAAACAGATATGTTGGTATTTCCATTCAGAAACTAGCTGCAGCATACATGCAAGGATATCAAATGAGTGTTTACTCCCAAACCCTGTATGTATCCCCTTACTTTTTAGGTAACTGATGTTATATGTTGCCTATAATTTACTGTCACATATCAGCAGTAGTACAAAGCCAATATGTTAACTGACTATACCTAACAGCCAGCACATTGAAGTTTCCAGTACTGAAATCCAGCTTCTGATTCTCTGCTCTTGCAAGGCCAAACCCAACGGTGAGTACTGAAAGAATTAAGGTCAGAAGTCTTCCCAAAACAAAAAGAACTGCCCAGAGGGAAAATCTGTAAGAAAAATGTAGTAAATCAATTTCATACAATCACAAAACAAGAAAGATTCTACTAATGCTTCTTGGGACAATTTTGAAAAATGTGGACAAAATAAAAGTCAGGCTGTATAATATTTTTTATAAGTCTAATTCTCATGACAGTTCTAGCTTCTTTTTTTTTGTTGTTAAGACTACATTCTATACAAATTAGAGCTTTGTCATGTTTATTTTCAGCTAGACTTTTCTATCAATTTTTTAAGGATCTTTAATGCTCTATTATGTATTCTTTCACCTTGCTTCTGAAAGTTGACTTCTCTTTCACCTCTTTTTCAAAAAGAAAAACATGTAAAAATTATGGAGGGGAAGGGAAAAAAACAAATTGTTTAAATAGGGATACAGGTAGACCCATTGCAACAATGAGATGTACAAGTTGTATGTCAAAAACGAACTTTAAACTTTGGTGGGGGAGGGGAGGGTTGGGTGGGAAGGTTGGGTGAGAGGGGGGCGGGGAGGACGGGATGAGAAGGGGAAACAAAGGAGAAGGCTACAATGCTTGATAAGAAATGTACTCATTATCTTGCCCATGTAATTGTAACCCCTCTGTACAGGATTTTCACAAAAAAAGAAAAAGAAAAACATGCAAAAGTTAAAGCAGGAAAAGTTGTGGATAGAAAAGTAAGTCCCAAAGCCTTGAAAACCGTCAAGTCTCTCCAGCTGAGAAAGACTATACTTAAGAGATTAAAATAGCAGATCTGAGCATTGCTAGTTTCATTTTATTTAAAGCTGCTATACTAACATCTTAAAAAAGTAATATAGTTGCCAAGGGTATGGGCTTTGGCAGTCTAGGAAATGACTCCCAATACCAGCTACACAGTAACAAGAATGGTTAATAACTTACCCTTTCTGGTACTTTTCATCACTGAAATAAAATAGGCGGGAAATGTGGAAAAGAAATTCAACAAAATAATGCAGCACCAGAAGAACAAGTCCTAGATGATTCAAGCTGTTGAAAGAGCAAATTTAAAATGTAAAGAAAATCAATTAAGATACATTAACACACTATCTGTCCCCATCTCCTTACATACCCAGTCACAATCCCAACTCACTTCAAAAGATAAGCTCCAGCAATGTGAAAGAGGTAAAGGCCAATGTAGACAAGCTGACGTGGAATATCTTCCTGCAGAAAAGGAAAATATACTATAGGTTAAAATGTGCTTACATACTTCTGTTCAAAAGCAGTACAATAAGGTAGAATGAGACCTGCCAGGTGTGGTTGGCTCACACCTGTAATACTAGCTACTCAGGAGGCTCCCCTCTGAGTATATTCTTACTTCTCATTTCCACTTAGCTACACGGCTTTATCAAGTCTTTTTGGGGTGTTATCAGCTATCTCACCTATAAAATGTGAAAACTTCAGTTTGCTTCATTGAGATGAATTCAGAATCCATTCCAGGTTTTTGTTTTTTAATGTCTGTCGTGAGGCTTGCACTTAGGGCCTGGGTACTATCCTTGACCTTTTTTGCTCAACACTAGTGTTCTACCACTTTAAGCCACAGCTCTGCTTCCAGTTTTCTGTTGGTTAGTTAGGGATAAGAGTCCTGGGCTGGGTTTGAACTGTGATCCTTAGACCTCAGCCTCCTGAGTAGCTAGGATTACAGGTATGAGCCACCAGTGCTGGGCTATAAAGTTTCAGTTTTATTTTTGCCAGTCCTGGGGCTTGAACTCTGTCCCTGTGCTCCCTGCCCTCTCTGGCTCAAGGCTAGTAATTTACCATTTGAGCCACGAAGCCACTTCTAGCTTTTTTTTCTGAGTAGCTTTTAATTGGAGGTAAGAGTCTCACTGACTTTCCTGCCCAAGATGGCTTTGAACTGGGATCCTCAGATCTAAACCTCCTGAGTCGATAGGATTATAGGTGTAAGCTACCAGTGCCCGGCTGGTTTCATTTTTAAAATAATAAACATTTACCATATAAACACAATAATAAGAGCCGCAACATGCTAGTGATTTGATGGCCAATATTAAAACTGCTGGGTTAGCAGCAGTGAGGTGCTTTTGTTCACCTAGGATAGCCACATTGTTAAAATTTGAGTTTTAGTTCCCTATCAGCTGTTGTACCTAAAAAGCTAAAATTCTACCTTCTCATTATGAGACCACCTAATTATAGATCATCCATTCTTCAATAACTATACCTTTTTTTCCTCTCCCACAGCCCTCAAGTCGACTATTTCTAGCTATCACAAAAGTATTTTGTAACGTAAATAAAACCCGCTAGTGGCTCATCAATTTAGGAATCACACAGCATTTCTTAAAATATGCAATAAAATACAACACAAAAGTCAATGTGATGGGCTGGGAAGGTGGCTCAGTGGTAGAACGCTTGCCTTGCATGCCTGAGGCCCTGGGTTCGATTCCTCAGCACCACATAAGCAAAAAGAAGAAAGCCGGAAGTGGCACTGTGGCTCAAGTGGTAGAGCGCTAGCCTTGAGCTGAAGAGCTGAGGGACAGCGCCCAGGCCCAGAGTTCAGGCCCCACGACCAGACCCAAAAAAAAAAAAAAAAAAAAGTCAATGTGATGCATTGTACGACAATATTTTATTCTAGATTGTATACATTGTATACATTGGGTAGAATTATGAGGAAGACTCTTGTTTTCGTCCTGGCTTGCACAACACAGGTAGTGATTAAATAAGCATCCACTGACTGATGACAAGCCTCTACTTGCTCCTGTTCCCCTTGGATTAGAATGCGCTCTGCCTCCCTCTCGCTCTTTCTCTCTCTCTCTCTCTGGATATATCCATATATACACATACCTTCTATATATAGATATATAATATAGATTAATGTATCATATAATATGTAATATACATATTATATATTATAGATAGATAATCTTCTTAGGGTTTCCTTACATTAATGGCCTGGTTAACACTACTCAGGTACTATAGCTAATGATTAAAATGACCAGCATGGTAGGCTATGTTACTCTGGAACTTCATAAAGACATCGCTAGTCTCTAGTGTAGTTGGGCACAGGCCATGCTGGTCCACCATGGCCCCCCTTGCATTTCAGTGAAGGCTGCTTCACCAAATCTTCTGATAGAGCAGTGGGATAATAAGTACAGTTTTGAGCTGAGAACTCTTGGGTAAAGTTCAAGTGTTATAACTGTAGCCTTTATAAGAGGATATGAGTAGATTCACATATAGTATTTTATTTTGGGACTCTGAGAATTCCCTAAGACATAATATCAAGTTTACAAGGGTTCTTCTGTTTCTGAAAATAAGTTGTACAGTACCTAAATCCTCTTTCCATTTACATACGTAAGTGAAACATTTCTCCTGATAAAAGGAAAGAGAGACAAATGTGTGGAGACAATATGCTAAAGTTCAACCAACAGAGGAATCTGTTTTTTCTTCTTTTATGATAATTTCAAAATAGCTCCTTGTAGTGATATTGTGCAACAGATATTCCAGGAATATAAAGCAGCCACTAAGGGCATGATATGCCTGGGTTTTACAAAGCATAGTTCATCCTTGATACTACATAAAATCATTTTAGATACTATACAATAAAACACATATTTAACTTTATAATTTTATATAAACTAGTAAGATATTCATATATCTTAATAATTAAAATGTCTTGAGTATGATTACATAGAACAATGAGAGAGTGAAAAGCATGCATTAGAAGTATGCGAAGATGGTCAAACAGAACTGTGTCATACAAATGACTGAGGATGGGAATGGCTGCACAGATTCTTAAGATCTGTGAGTCAATACTCCTAGTCTCTGGTGAGAAGAAAGACCAAGGAAACCCTTGATTCTTATTAGAGAAGCTTAGTAGGTTGTTATTGTTATGTGTGGGGGTGGTGATGGTGGTGGTGGTGGTGGTCAAGGGGCTTGAACTTGGGACCTGGGTGCTATCTCTGAGCTTTTTTGCTACAGATTAGCACTCTGCCATTAGAGCTTTGGCTCCACTTATGGTTTTCTGGTGGTTAACTGGACATGAGTCTCACAGACTCTCCTATCAGGACTGGCTTCAAACCATGACCTCAGATCTCAGCCTCTTGAATAGCTAGGATTACAGGTGTGAGCTGCGAACACCCAATAACTTTTTAGTCTTTGAACTGCTGACTGAACTCATTTTTTCACTACATAAAATCTTGTAGAAGTCAAACCAAAACACTAACCCACTGGAAAAACTTTTATAAAAATGTAACTTATTAGGAAGATTGAACCAATTATTTTAATGAAACTTACATTTCTGGTCAATTAGTTCATCTCTCTGCACAATGGGGATAAAAAGCTATAACAATAATACCAAAACAAATAAAATGAGGGACAGATATGAGTAATACCACAGGAGTGGTGGGATTGTGGTTAATGGGAGAACACATATTCTAGATAAAGGCATTCTCATTTGATTAAGAAAAATACAGCAGTGGTGGAGATGGTTTTTTTTTAAATAAGAAATTTTATTTTTAAAAAAAGCAGCTTTTATCATTGCACTAAAACCCATTCAGGCTTGGTAGTCACATGATTGAGACGACAACAAAAACCTTGTCTAGCACCAGTCTCTGGAGCTTAGGGGTTTCATGCAGGGTGTGGGAACCAGGAGAGAACTAAGGAGGCTGGGTGAACTAAGAGGGCGCTCATGAAATTAGTTAATTAGTCACACCACAGATTGAAATCAAGGAGTCAGGAAGCTGTCCAAGGATAGCTCATCAGTACTCTACAAAGAGGCCACTTTGGCTTCTCAATACATTTCCTATGGCATTCTATGATTTTGTTGTATGAATTAACATGTTCTCCCAGAAGTCAAAATGTATTATGTAAGATTAGTAATTTCAAAAATACTTGAAGGGAGATATATGTATATACAGATATATGTGTGTGCATATATACACTATATACACTTATATAAGTTATTAGAAAAGCATTTCCAAAGCCTGCCTGCCTGCCTACTTTCCTTCCTTCCTTCCTTTCTTTCCTTCTTCCTTCCCTCT
Organism: Dipodomys spectabilis; assembly: GCF_019054845.1. NCBI lineage: Eukaryota > Metazoa > Chordata > Mammalia > Rodentia > Heteromyidae > Dipodomys > Dipodomys spectabilis. The sequence goes on from NW_024870692.1 coordinate 11,825,127, forward strand.
CTCCTCTTTTTTTTGGTGCTGGCACTGGGTCTGAAATTCAGAGTGCAAAGTTCTCCATTTTCTTGTTCATGACCAGTACTCTACCATTTCAGCCATGCCTCTAGTCTGGATTTTTGCTGGTTAATAGGAGATACAGTCTCCTGAACTTTAGTGCTCAAGCTGGCATCAAACAACAATCCTTTGGGTCTTAGCCTCCTGAGTAGCTAGGATTACAAGAGAGAGCCACTAGTGCCTGCCTAAAGTTCTTACATACTCTTATTGTTTAACAGTTTATACATGGATAAAATCATGAAATAACTCAAAATTCAGAAAATTTTGTTTTTCATGGGATATCGAGTAAGTACAATACACTTAAATCGTAAAATTTAAAACTATAAATAACTTTAAGTGACATTTTCACCTATCTCAACACCTTTTCATTAAAAAGGGCAATTTTAGTAGATACCTATTTTTATAAGAAAATATATTTCCTGACTGCCCTACACTAACAAACTTTGCCCAAACTATCACATATATGCTCACATAGAAGACTAAGATTTTCCTTCCTAACCTGAGCTATCCTTTACTTAAATTTTGAATTAGAAATAAAACATTTGGTTATCTTACGATGTTTCGAAAAGTTCTTAAGTTAGGTTGGCTATGAAATTATTATTACTATTATTGTTAACTATTTAAGACAGTATCTCCTCCTCTAACTGCTTAGGGGAGTGTCAAAACTCTGGGCTCAAGCAATCCTCTGGGCTCAGCTTCCTGAGTAACTGGGACCATAAGATGTGTGCTATGTGCCTGGCTAAACATAATGATATTTTGAATCTTCTCATGGGCAAATGGGAAACTATTTTAGACTGAAGTGTCTATAATATATGTGGCTTACATTTTCTCTTTAAAAGAAACTAAGTTATTTGTGAGTGATAGTTCTTGAACTGTTTCTAAGCATGTTCCATTCCTTTCCTCCCTTCCTTTCTTTTCTGTAGACTGGTTCAAAACAATCACTGTACTAGTTTCTTCCAGCAAAGAGTTCTTCCAAAAATAATTTTCATAGAGTAAATTTTAAGAAACAGCTTAACACATGTGCAGCTGTTACTTGCAAATTATGTTAATTACTTGAAACAGTTACTTTCAACTGTCACATGTAAATGTTAAAAATAGTTTCAGTTAAGTTCTAAGTTATGCAAATTATTCTATAAAAATTAGATTGCATTTCTGGAGAAATGCCATCTGGCAGGAATTGATAAGAGAAAAAGCTTCAAGAACTAAAATGAACAATTACTTTGAAATGTTCCTTTTTTATTTACTAGGATCAATAAAAAAAGACAAGAGAAGTGGATTAATAATGAAATCCACAAGTATAATGCCCATGGGTATATAAATAACTAAAGAAAACTCAAAATATTTGAGCCATAGTATTAAGACACCAAGAAACGTTGACACTGTCAGTAACACTGTGTAACTGAACTTTGCACAGCCACAGATATAGTCTATGAATCTGTCTAGGCATATGTCTCTAATCCCAACATTTAGAGGCAAGACAGGAGTACCATGAGTTCAAGGATAGCTTATGCTATATAGCAAGTTCTAAGACAGACTGAGCTATACAGCAAGACCCTATCAACAAATAAAAACTTTTATCCAAATTGGTAGATAATGGGAATTTAAAATGGCTTATGTGGCCAAGAAAGTGCCTCCCCCCTTAATCTAATAAAAATTAGTTTACATGTGGCTAGTGGCTACCATTTTGGACAGTATGGTTTCTATGAGCTACATGGGTAGCTCACTAAACATGGAAGGGCTACTGGAAACTGTAAGCCTAGTAATTTTATCTTAATACAGTTTCAAGTCATACATGAGGATATTCATTCTTGTACTTACAAGCAACTTCACTGAAAAAACACTATAAAAGTTATCAGGCTGGGATGTAGCTCAGTGGCAAAGCGCTTGCCTAGCAAGTGTAACGTCCTGGGTTCAATCCCCAGTACCAAAAAAGACAAAAATATATACATAGTTAAAAGATATCAACATTCAATAAACTAATGTGTGCCAGGTGGTGGTGTTACACACCTGTAATCCTAGCTACTCAGGAAAAAGGCTGAGATCTGAACACAATTTGAAGACAACCTGGATAGGAAAGTCCAATAGATTCCACAGTTAAAAATCTCTAGTTAACCACCAAAAGTCTGGAAGTAGAGCTGTGGCTCAAGGGGCAGAGTAACAGCCTTGAGCATAAAAGTTGAGAGGTAGCATCCAGGCCCAGAGTTCAAGCCCAAAGACCAACGCGCATGCGCGCGCACACACACACAGAACTACTGTGCTATACTATATAGCTTCTAATTTTGTCCTCTTTTCTAATCTAGCAGAAAAAATTGCTTAAAAAAACTTAGAACACAAAAATAGACATCAAGGGCCTATAAGATGAATTACCTATTTGTAATATGAATAAAAACATAATAGTAAAAAACAAGTGTCTTTGGCTCTTGGAAATGCAGAGCAATCTGGTCACTAAACAGCTGTCACACTTCTACTTAAGAAGCCTTCTCAAAGTAAGAAAGGTGGTTAAAGAAAGGTAACATTTTGAAAGTAAGCAAATGTAAATATACATATATCTGATATGGAATCAAATGAATCCCTATCTCTATATATAACTCAACCATAACAGTCATTAATAAGTAACAAAACTTTCTTCTGTAGCCTTACCCACTTCCTTTCAACTGATATACTTTGAAGTAAATCCCACACAGCCCATCACATTTGGACATCACCATCGAAGGAATGTAAGCTCTTGGCTAACTTATTAAAGGAAAAAGTACTGATATGTTTGGATTCTATCATTAGAGAATGCCAGTGTGGGAGAAGCAGGAGGAAAGCTGGAAGGAACAGAGGCCACAGAAGAGGCAACACATAGAGAGAGATCCTTGGAGACAAGGTAAGCAGCTTTACATTAGTTAAAAGTAGGAAGGAGGACTTACAGATTTCAGAGGAAAAAAGTGAAAGAAAATGAAGTTGACTTGTGATACCACAGAAGCCCACTGCAGAAAGAGGGCAAAACTAGGAAAGAGGATATTGCAGCACTCCAGGAGTTAACATATTGGTTTAAACAAACATCTTTCCCAAGTGCTAAAAAGGGAATGCTCCACCCATTTCAGGAAAGGCTTTCCCGGTGAATATTTAACCATGGTTTACTTTTTGTTGTCAACATTGAATTTTTCCTTGGGACTTACACAACTGCTACCTGTGATCTGACAAATCATTTTTTGTCTCATTTGTGAAATAAATAGCTACAAATACCAATATGATGACTCACACTTAAAATTTTTGATTAAATTTTAAGTTCCTTTAAATTACCACTAATATAAATTAACAATAAGCAATTAGTAGGTCCAATGGGAAGTTCCTCCCCTTAGTTTAATAATGGGTAAGGTTTTTTCTCAAAAAATACTGAAGGGTAAATGGAGCTATGGCTCAAAGTAGTAGAGTGCTAACCTTGAGCAAAAGAGCTCAGGGACAGTGCTTAGGCCCCAAGTTCAAGCCCCACAATTGACCACACACACACACACACACACACACACACACACACACACACACACACATACAAAACACTGAAGGATTTTAGTCCCTTTTCAGAAATAGGGAAGGCGAGAGAATGACAGAAAATAGTTGACAGTAAAAAGGTAAGAAACTTTTTTCTTTTTCTTTTTTGGCTTGAACTCTGGGCCTGGGCACTGCCCCTTTGCTCTTCAGCTCAAGGCTAGCTCTCTACCACTTATGCCACAGCTCCACTTCCAAGGTAAGAAACTTTTAAGAAGACTTCACAAAATTAAGGAAAAAAAAATTTACAAATATAAAATCCCAACTTACTTTTTTGGTTTTCTGGAAGTAGAGTTCAGGGAACGCATGCAGCCAGTAAGCCAACTGGGAGATGTAGAAAAACTTCATTTGAAATCTATACAACACATGAAAGCAAAAAGTATCTTAAAACATTTTTTTTTTTAAAGAATAAAGTAAATGAACACTGGAAATCAGGACACAGGCAATTATCTTTGTGTTATCATTTCAGACAACTCCTCAGCAGCCATGATCCTCTAGGGCCCTAGCAGAGCTCTGCCCATCAGTCACTTCGGCAAAACACCAGGCAGATAGTATCTGAAGGCAGTGGCTAATACCCACGCTGTCTGAGAGGAGCCAGAGCCTTTTATTTACAAGTGAATTAATACTGATTAATAAGTCATGGTAGTGACTAAAAATACAAGGAACTGATCAACCCACAGATTTGTAAGGTTTCATCAAAAAGCAAACAAGAAGGGGGAATAAAAAACCTGGACAAATATCACAATAAAAATCATTATTTACAATTAATATAGGCCAGAAAGAAAAGGATTGGCACAAAGCAAAGGCTCATATATTAATTATCACTGGAATCTGAGACAATCCCAAAGTCAAATATCCTGTTTTCTTCTGTTGCAATTCTATGTGGTTGGAACATGGAAAAAACACTCAAATAAGACAAGAATAAGGCACAGGAGGATCTCCCATAAGATCAGTCTAGAACAATCGTCTCCTCTTTACATGATTTCCCAGTGATCTTTCTGATCCCACTTTTTCTCCCTTCCTTCTCCTCTTCCCCAGAAGTCTAAAGTGAAATACATAAAGCCCATCAAATAAACTCATTTCTGAGGGAAAAATAGTTCTACATAAAGTCTAATTTTTTACAACCCCATTTTGTCACTGAATTAATGTAATTTTTTAAAGTCAGAAAATGATTCATTAGAGTGGATACTATTGCTGGACTTAAAGAGATGTACAGTCTGGGGCTGGGAAGGTGGCTCAGTGGTATAGCGCTTGCCTTGCACGCATGAGGCCCTGGGTTCGATTCCTCAGCACCACATAAGCAGAAAAAGCTGGAAGTGGAGCTATGGCTCAAGTGGTAGAGTGCTAGCCTTGAGCTGAAGAGCTGAGGGACAGCGCCCAGGCCCAGAGTTCAGGCCCCACGACTGGACGCAAAAAAAAAAAAAAAAAAAAAAGAGAGATGTACAGTCATATTATTCTTGTCTTCTTCAAGTCTTTTTCTCTAGTTCTCATATCACAATGTATTTACTGGGGATTGGAGATGGTATTTAGTGAGATGGTAGATGACAAGCACCTACAATCTACCTAACAAAGTAAAGGATATAAAATCAAAAGGAGAGTTCTCACTGCTATTAAGGCAGTCTTGGTAGAAATGGACAATACAAGACTTAGATGAATAAAACAATCAGGACCTTAAGCAGAATCCACATAAAACATAAACCAGTATAAACAAATCAGCAACGAAAATTAATATAGAATTAGGGGTAGTAGACAGAGGAAGGTCTGAAGAATGACGAACTTATCTAAGTATCTTTATAACCACTGAGCTCCTGAAAGCACCTGAAACCTTATAATACCTAAGTGCAAGAAGTAAAATGGTTGAACCATTTAAAAAACAAGGACTGAGGAGAGATGTGGGGGAGAATGAAAAGCATGAAGAAGATGGAGCTATTAAGAGAAAAGATAAAGGTGAATAAAGAAAAAACAAGGCGTATCAAATTAAGGTAATTGTTAAAATCATTTGCCTTAAGCTAATAAATATGCTGAAAAGATAATCATTTTAAAAAAGCCCAAAATGACTTTTTCAAATGGCAATGAGATTGCCAAGACAGTTTCTCCTATTTTATGTATTTGCCTGAATTTCTAATGGGAATAGTAATTATGAATCTGCTTGTGATATGATTAGTTTTTAATAAAGAAAAGGCCTCTTAAAAATGACTTACGTCATCAGGTTATGTGGGTAAGCCCTCCACAAGATAGTTGGATCTGAGATGTAATTTTCCTAAGAAAGAAGAATGGCGTGAGCAGGCTGAGAACACTCAAAGAGAACTGCAGGAATCCCACGAACGGGAGGAAAGAGAACTGCAGGAATCCCACAAACGGGAGGAAGCTAATCAAAGAGTAATTCAGGAATTGAGAGACCAGGTAGAGAACACACAAAGATCACTAAAGGCATTCATGGAATCCATTAACAAAGAGCTGAAGGAAGTCAGGGAGACCACAAAGGGAATGCTGAATGGAACCCAACAGAAGGAATGGGAGTCCAAAGAAACCATAACCAATCAACTAAGTGATTTGAGAACAAACACTGAACACCAAATTAAGGAAGTAAAGAAATTCATACAAGACCTAAAACGGAGCTTCAACAAAGAACTTGAAGCCATCAAAGCTGACCAATTAGAAGGAAAAGAGATAAAAAACAAAGTAGAGAGTCTTGACAGCAGGTTAGACCATGCAGAAGATCGAATCTCAGGGATTGAAGACAGCCTAGATATTATAGAGAAAGAACATACAACCATCCAAGACAAGTCCAAGAAGTATGATAGATCTATCCAACACCTGGAAGACACCATCAGAAGGCCTAATCTAAGGATAATGGGTGTAGAGGAGCACCTAGAAACAGAAGTTAATGGTCTAGGAAATTTGTTTAACAGGATCCTAGCAGAGAACTTCCCAAACATACAAAAAGATAGGCCTATTCAGATACAAGAAGCTTTTAGAACCCCAAATAGACCAGACCAGAATAGGACATCCCACTGTCACATTATAATCCACACAGGATCAACTCAGAATAAGGAAAAGATCCTTAAAGCTGTCAAGGAGAAAAGGGTAATCACCTATAAAGGGAAACCAATTAGAATCACCTCAGATTTCTCAGCAGAGACAATCAAAGCAAGAAGAGCCTGGAATGATGTATGCCATGCCCTAAAAACAAACAACTATCAACCAAGAATACTGTACCCAGCTAAACTCTCCTTCAAAACTGAAGGCCAAATAAAAACCTTCCATAGCAAAGAAAAATTGAAACAATACATCTCCACCAAACCAGCCCTACAAAAGATTCTTAAAGATGTCTTACACATAGAAAACCAACAAGACCACAACAAAGGCCAAGAAACTGCACCCAAACTAAGAATCCAAGAACCATAGGAAGAACCCAGTTTTCGCAGCCCCCAAGAAGGTGGATAACATGGCAGGAACTCCCAAATACCTCTCAGTCCTATCTCTTAACGTTAACGGACTGAACTCTCCAATTAAGCGACATAGACTGTCTAGTTGGATTAAAAAACAAGACCCTTCTATCTGCTGCCTGCAGGAGTCACATCTTGCCTGTAAAAACAAACACATTTTCAATGTTAAAGGCTGGAACAAAATCTACCAAGCAAACGGACCCCATAAACAGGAGGGAGTTGCAATCCTAATATCAGATAAAATAGACTTCAAATTAAAATTCGTGAGAAGAGATAAAGAAGGTCGCTACATACTAATTAAAAGATCTCTCCTTCAGGAGGATATTACAATTCTAAATATCTATTCGCCAAACAATGGAGCACCCAAATTTATCAAAGAAACACTACTTTCCCTCAAATCCCATATAGATCCAAAGACATTAATTGTTGGGGATTTTAACACACCACTCTCCCCACTAGATAGATCAACTCGGCAAAAACTCAACAGAGGAACCGCAGATCTAAACAGCTGCATAGATCAACTAGACTTAACAGACATCTACCGAACATTTCACCCAGCAGCATCAGAATACACGTTTTTCTCAGCAGCACATGGAACGTTTTCTAAAATAGACCACATTTTAGGCCACAAAGCAAACTTGTCTAAATTCAGAAACATTGAAGTTATACCTTGCATTCTCTCTGACCACAAGGGAATAAAATTAGAACTCAACACCAAAAGCCACCAAAGAAAGTCCAGTATCACATGGAGGCTGAACAACACACTGCTGAATCAAGAGTGGGTCATGGAAGAGATTAGAAAGGAAATTCAAATGTTCATGCTATTCAACAAAAATGAACACACAAATTACCAGCTCCTCTGGGACACAGCAAAGGCAGTACTCAGAGGCAAGTTTATAGCTCTGAGCTCCTACATCAACAAATTGGAGAGATCTGAAACTAGCAATTTAATGACACATCTAAACCTCCTTGAAAAAGAGCAGCAAGATAAACCCCAATCCAGTAGACAGAAAGAAATAATCAAAATTAAATCAGAATTAAATGAGTTAGAATCCAAAAAAACTAGAGAAAGAATCAACAAAACAAAGAGTTGGTTCTTCGAAAAACTTAACAAAATTGACAGACCCTTAGCAAATCTTATCAGAAAAAGAAGAGAACACACCCAAATTAATAAACTCAGAGATGAGAATGGAAACATCACCACGGAAACAACCAAGATTCAGAACATTATAAGGGAATACTTCTCAAAACTTTATGCTAATAAGTTTGAGAACTTGACAGAAATGGACCTTTTCCTAGCAAATATTGACATGCCAAAACTAAACCAAGATGAGTTAAACCAGCTTAACAGGCCCATATCAAGCATTGAAATAGAAACAGCAACAAGAGACCTCCCAGCTAAGAAAAGTCCAGGACCAGATGGTTTTACAGCAGAAATTTACAAGGCCTTCAAAGCAGAGCTCACACCAATACTCCTCCAACTCTTCAATGAAATTGAAAGAGAAAGCTCACTAGCGAACACATTCTATAAAACCATCATAACCCTCATCCCAAAACCAGGCAGGGACTCATCAAAGAAAGAGAACTATAGACCCATTTCTTTGATGAACATTGATGCAAAATTTCTCAACAAAATTTTGGCCAATCGACTTCAACAATTCATCCAAAAAATCATACACCACAATCAAACAGGATTCATTTCAGGGATGCAAAGCTGGTTCAATATACGCAAATCAATTAATATTATTCATCACATCAACAGGAGCAAGAATAAGAACCACTTGGTTATCTCAATAGATGCAGAAAAAGCATTCGACAAGATCCAATACCCCTTTCTGATGAAGGTTCTGGAAAAATTAGAAATCCATGGAACATTCCTCAATACAATAAAGGCTGTATATGACTCTACAGCCAGCATTATAGTTAATGGTGAAAAAACTAAAGCCATTTCCTCTTAACTCAGGAACAAGACAAGGATGTCCACTCTCTCCACTTCTCTTCAATCTAGTATTAGAATGCCTAGCTACAGCAATAAGACAAGATGCAGACATAAAGGGGATCCAAATAAGGAAAGAAGAAATAAAACTCTCCCTCTTTGCAGATGACATGATCTTGTATTTAAAGAATCCCATAGACTCCACTCCCAAATTACTCAAGCTGATTCAAAACTTTGGCAAAGTAGCAGGGTATAAAATTAACCCCCAAAAATCAATGGCTTTTCTGTATGCCAACAATGAGAATAGTGTGGCTGAAATTAGGAAAGCAACTCCATTTGTAATAGCCCCACAAAAAATAAAATACCTAGGAATTAACTAAAGAAGTGAAGGACCTCTATGATGAAAACTTTAAAATCTTGAAAAAGGAAATCAAAACAGAACTTAGAAAATGGCAAAACCTCCCATGCTCCTGGATTGGAAAGATTAACATCGTGAAAATGGCAGTACTTCCCAAGGCTATCTACAAATTCAACGCGATACCTATCAAAATTCCAACCTCATTCTTCAAGGAAATAGAAGAGGCAATCCAAAAATTCGTATGGAACAATAAAAGACCCCAAATAGCAAAATCGCTCCTCAACAGAAAGAACACTGCTGGAGGAATATCAATACCAAATTTCAAACTCTACTATAAAGCCATAGTAATCAAAACAGCTTGGTATTGGCATAAGAACAGACCTCAAGACCAGTGGAATAGAATTGAAAATCCAGAAATGAACCCACAGACCTATAGCCATCTAATCTTCGATAAGGGAGCTAAAACAATAGAATGGAAAAAAGACAGCCTCTTCAGTAAATGGTGCTGGCAAAATTGGTTAACTACATGTAGAAAACTAAAGCTAGATCCTTATATATCACCCTGCACCAGAATCAACTCCAAATGGATCAAAGTCTTCCAAGTCAAAGTAGACACTCTGAAAACATTACAGGATGGAATAGGAGAAACACTAGGTCTCCTTGGCTCAGGCCGAAATTTTCTGAATAGAGACCCAAAAACACAACAAATCAAAGAAAGGTTGGACAAATGGGATTTCATGAAGTTGCAGAGCTTCTGCATGGCAAAGGACATAGCTGGCAAGATCAATAGAAAGCCCACAGATTGGGAGAAGATCTTCACTAGCCATACAACAGACAAGGGTCTCATATCTAAAATATACTGGGAAATCAAAAAATCAACCCCTCCAACAACAAATCCTCAAAGAAACAACTGCCCAATAAATAAGTGGGCTAAAGACTTAAAGAGAAACTTCTCTGAAGAAGAAAAAGGATGGCCAATAGACACATGAAAAAATGCTCAACATCCCTAGCCATAAAAGAAATGCAAATCAAAACAACATTGAGATACCACCTCACTCCAGTTAGAATGGCAAAAATCAAGAACTCTAACAACAACAGATGCTGGAGGGGATGTGGACAGAAGGGAACCTTACTTCATTGTTGGTGGGAATGTAAACTTGTTCAACGACTTTGGAAAGCAGTATGGAGGTTCCTCAAAAGACTTCACATAGAGCTCCCCTATGACCCAGCAATCCCACTTTTGGGCATTTACCCAAATGTTTACAAACAAGACCACACTAAAGCTACCAGCACAACTATGTTTATTGCAGCATCATTTACCATAGCTAAGATATAGAACCAACCCAGATGCCCCTCAGTAGATGAATGGATCAAGAAAATGTGGTATATATACACAATGGAATTCTATGCCTGCATTAGAAAGCATGACATTGCCCCATTTGTTAGGAAATGGAAAAACTTGGAAAAAATTATATTAAGTGAAGTAAGCCAGGCCCAAAGAAACATAGGTCCCATGGTTTCCCTTATTTGCAATATCTAGTATATGTATGAGTCAAGGGGAAAAGGTCAGATAATGTGATGTTAGGAAAATGAACCCTTAGATATGTATTTTAATGTTTTTTTCTTTCATGCATATGTTTCTAATGCATTTATAAGATTATCTCTTTGAGGAGGGGGAAGTAGAAGGATTGGGATTGGGGTTGGAGGGGGGAGGCTGGGAAGGGAGGTGAAGGGTAAACAAAGGAGGAGGCTGCAATGCTTGGTAAGAAATGTACGCATTATCCTGCCCATGTAATTGTAACCCCTCTGTACAGTATGTTCACAAATAAAATAAAATTAAAATAAAAAAAAAAAAAAAAAAAAATGACTTACGTCATCAGGTTATGTGGGTAAGCCCTCCACAAGATAGTTGGATCTGAGATGTAATTTTCCTAAGAAAGAAGACATATGTTTACCTAAGTATCACGCAAACATTTAGATCCTCAGATTATATTTAACCAAACATCACTTGACAGTCAACTTTTTCATTGTTCTTATTACCATTTTAAGTGCTTATTTGAATTGGTTATGTATTTAAAAAAATAAACTTCCCCCACAACTAAATGACATATCTGTAACAAGGATATTTTCCTAAAGAACTGTATGACTTAAAAAAAATGTATACAACAGATTGTAAATTGAAATTGACATACATCTAAAAGGATTATAAAAACAGCAAAGCAAAATGAAGTATACATTGAGACTGAAAAGTTGAGTTTTAATCTCATCTCCAACATTAAGTGGAAAATTCAGTTCACCTGTTATTCATCTTTAACAGGATGATTTAAAAAATTATGTGCAGGGCTGAGAAGGTGGCTCAGTGGTAGAGCACTTGCCTTGCATGCATGAGGCCCTGGGTTCGATTCCTCAGCACCACATAAGCAAAAAAGAAAAAAGCCAGAAGTGGCGCTGTGGCTTAAGTGGTAGAGCGCTAGCCTTGAGCTGAAGAGCTGAGGACAGCACCCAGGCCCAGAGTTCAGGCCCCACGACCGGACCCCCCCGGCCCCCCAAAAAAATGATGTGCCTAACAAAAACTAAAAAAATGAGGAAACCATGAAATATTATAAAAATGTAGGGGATTCTTATTTCAGAGATTAAGGTTGATACTGCTTTCCCCCTCTTCACTAGAATGAGACAACCCAAGCTTTTGATTGTTTTCCCTGAAAAATTATACATTTTAAGTTGTCTGGAAAACAACTGGAATGTTTTTGAAGGAGGGAGTGACTAGAAACATTGTATCTCATGTGACCTAGTAAAGATTCTAACTTTATTTTTGCTAATATACAGGTATCTGAAAATGATCATAAGATATAAAAAAAATCCCTAGAATGATTACAAATGCAGACGGCTTTCTGAAACAGTGAAGGGAATTTTTTCTGTATAAAAAACCAACAGAGCTGGAAGCCGGTGGCTCATGCCTGTAATCCTAGCTACTCAGGATGCTGAGATCTGAGGATCTTAGTTCAAAGCCAGCCCAGGCAGGAAACTGTGAGACTCTTATCTTCAATAAACCACCAGAAAACTAGAAGTGGCACTGTGGCTCAAGTGGTAGAGCGCTCAACTTGAGCTGAAGAGCTTAGGGACAACGCCCAGGCCCAGAGTTCAAGCCCCATGACCAACCAAAAAAAAAACAAAAAAACAAAAAAAACTAACAGAGACATTGATCACTAGCATGCTTAATTCACACTGTCACTTTACTAGTTTCTAATTAAGAAGAGAATGGAGAACAATAATAAGAATGACATACTTACAGAGATTAAAATGAATGTGCCCCAAACACAAGCAAAAAGGTAGAATGCACTAAGCTGACCAGATTCGTTGAATTTGCTGTGCTTCGTTTTGGAGAAGTGCATTCGTCTATTAATTTTCTAAAAATAAAAACAACTATTAGTAATTAAGAGTAAATTATGAAATGTATTTAATATATGACTATCATAGCATGGACAGCTAGTGCTTTACAAAATATAGATTTCTAAGAATGAATACTTACATCCAACACATACTCTTGAATTATGGCATGAATAATTATCGCCACTAGCATGTAGAAGAAAACTGTAGCCAAATCTTTGATACCATAGTAATAAAGGGACGCTGATTCAGTAGCTTGTTCCTCTGAAGGCCAAAAAGGACACACATACACAAAAATATACAGAAGATTATAAAAACAGCACTAAATACAACACAGTTATAGAAACAAACGAAAGAAGACTAACCCAGTTTTTTTTTTTTAAAAAAAAAGGGTCTCTAAAAACATCCTAATTTGTTCCTAGACTTCTCAAGTCTTAGGGGGCAATAAAAACTGAGGAGAATGCTATCTAAAAACCCAAAGCTTCAGAAATTACTTACAAAGACTTGACAAATGTTAGTAACACCATCACAGACCAAAAAACGGGGGACGGGGACCCTACTCACTAACCTGGGATTACCTCAGGGGCATAGATCAAATTGAGAAGCGTTACACTTGGTCTCTTTGCCTCTTTTCAGGAACTTTTGAAAAGTCCTACTTTCAAATGAAATACTATATTATCATTTTGGTAGAAAGACTGACTTGATCTTTAGCTGACTTAGTTTCGATTTAGCAGTCAAGGCAGAGGCCAAGACTACTCAAAATTTTTAATGCTTACAATTGCTTTACTTTTTCAAAACAAATAATCAAATCTTGTGATTTGCTGACACTTGTTCTCAAGTTTTATGTGTATGAGTCTATTTAGGTAAAATGGACTTCTCTGGAATAATTAAATGTTAAAAGAACATGGTAGTTTTATATAATCTGATATCTGAGTGATCAAATAAAGTATTTATACAATTACATATAACTGAACCAAAACCCCACTCAATGTCATGTACCTGGATTTCAAATTCAAATTAAAAACCTTAGTTCTGATTAACTGCTTGAATATATTCACACTTAATTAACCAGATATATCACTCTCTCATTCACACTAGTTAAAGTACTATATTCAACTACAGCCAGCTTCCTATAACAACTTGATTCTCACACTGCAAAAAAATAAAAAATTTTGAAATAGAAACCTAAAGTATAGTTTGGAAGCAACTACCTGGTAATTCCTAAAGTTTAATGACATTGTAATCAAAATAATTGCTAGGAGGTAGAACACAATTTAAAAACAGCAAACAAAATAATTATGTGTAATAATAAAGGCCATTTTAGATACAAAATATAACACATATGTCAGAAAAACTGAAACAGTACATTGTGCCCATAGAAGCCTTAAGTAAAGGACACGGAACAAATTTAATATATTGATTTAAAATTTTCTTATTAATAGATTGGAAAAAGCAACTCATAAAGTTCTTCAATGGAATTTCATAGCTACTCACACACAAAAAAGAAAATAAACATTAAACATATAATATGGATTCTCATACAATATGTAGGACAAAATCAACCCAAATCAATAATCAGATCTTCTATAACAAAATCATCAACACAATGTCTGTCTCATCATGGGCTATAAGGATGAATGCAGAATCAAATGTTTGTGAATATTTCCCAGTTTATTTAACTGAACTACTACAATAGGAAATTCTTAATGAACACTACCTACCTGTTGCAGGGAGAGTAACATTATACTGAAGAGTAACAAAAATGATAGATGCTTTAGCTGTTATCTAGAAAGAAAGAAAAAAAGATGAGTTTATAACCCTCAAATAAACTAGGTATAAAAACATTATAGATTTGGCTCCCAAATCTAAGAACTGAGGTTTCCTAGACACACCCCCCATCAGCTCAATGGGAGTGCCTCATGTCTTGGGTTGAATGTGGGAGTTACGATAATTCTGTAATTTAAATTCTGCAATTTAAATGAGACTATGTAATTTGTCCCCAACTTTAAGTGACACCCTCTTGCAGTTACAGTGAACGACTTCACAAATGGTTCTCTACCAAAGAACTACGTAATGAACACAAAGCTCCCATCAACAAGTTTTTGAATGTAATTTAATAAAAGCACAGATAGCATTTTTAAAAACCATATCAAATGTAGTGTCTAAGTATTAATCTCCCAAACAACTAATGTTTAAGTGACTTGACTATTAGTAAAAGTAAAGGGGCTGGGAAGGTGGCTCAGTGGTAGAGCGCTTGCCTTGCATGCCTGAGGCCCTGGGTTCGATTCCTCAGCACCACATAAGCAAAAAAAGAAAAAAGCCGGAAGTGGCGCTGTGGCTCAAGTGGTAGAGCACTAGCCTTGAGCTGAAGAGCTGAGGGACAGTGCCCAGGCCCAGAGTTCAGGCCCCATGACCGGACCCCCCAAAAAAACAAACGAACAGAAAGTGGAATTATAACTCAGCTTGGATAAATAGCAGGCACCGTGGTACACACACACACATATACATACATACATACAAAATCAAATCAGGCCAGGCGCTGGTGGTTCACGCCCATGATTCTTGCCACTCTAAAGCCTGAGATCTGAGGACTGAGGTTGGAAGCCAGCTAAGGCAGTAAAGTATGTGAGACACTTATCCCCAACAAACAACTCAGAAAAAAGCCGGAAGTGGTGCTGTGGCTCAAGTGGTAGCCTTGAGCAAAAAGAAGCTCAGGGACAGCACCTAGGGCCTGAGTTCAAGCATGGGGATAAGCATAAAAACAAAAACACAGACCCAGTGAACAAAACAAATCAGCCTCCATGACAAGCTCAGCCATGTCAAAAGGACAAGTAAATAAAACTGTTGTAATACCATCAAGTCAGTGTCAACATACACACAATGAGTAGACAGGACAAACAGTGAATTTCATTTCCTGGGGTAAGAAACGGAAGCTTGTTCTGGAAATGCTTCTCAGAGAAGATGTGGGGGCTGTTCCCAACATGACATTGGGAAACAGAAGTCTTCCTATCAGCGAGAGGGAACAGGGGACAGAGGTTGAAGAGGGCAGTGCAGGGTAAGGTAAAGCAGCAGTACAGTGTCAATTATAGCACAAATGTCTTCAGGGAAGACAGCAGAAAAGTCCAGAAATTATTGAGTGCTTTGAAAGCATTTTGTTGACTTGAGTAGTTCACACAACTGGAGGACTTTAAGGAAATGGATATCTATTTATAATTTTTAGGAAGACTGCTGACTATAGCCTACTAAGTCGTCTCTCAAGCCCCCTCAGATCTTCTGTACCCCAAAACTACAATAATCTAGTAGTGTCATTATGTTCCTTTCCCCACCTACACTAAAAATCTATCTTTGGATTCCTGTCTTTCTAGGATTATGTGGCCTACACTCCATTACCAACTCCTTATGTGACTCTAATGCCTGCTCAACTTCATCTTCATTTCCTCTTGCTCCCTGTCCCCACTGTCCCTCCACCACAGGATCCTGGCATTGCTAAGAATCTTGTTTAGATCTCAATTCAATCACAATTTTTCAAGGAAGCCTTTGCTGTCTTCCTAGAGTAGGGCATTTTCTTTGTCTACTTTCTCTTAACGAGAACTGTTTTACCTTCCTTCAGAACACATACTTTGCTATGATCATACTAATTTCTTCCTCATTCTTTATAAAGACTCTCTAAGTGCTAGGGCAATTCCTGTTTCTCTTTGTCACAGTATGCTCAGAGCCTACTATGGGACCTAGCAAATATTAGGCAACTGGTCAATAATAATGGTCATCTATTTTTACCTGATAGAGATAAAATACCGCTTAGAGTAAGTAAGCATGTCAAGTAGAAGGCTTTGCAAGAGTCTACAGAAAGGTAAGTAAGGCCTGAAAGAAGGCAGTGAGAGTGGACAGAGAAGATTCTCAGGAAATAGAATAGGGCTTAATAAATAAAAGACAAAGTCAAAGATTACTGATGTTTATTTACAGCTTAAACAACTACTACTAATAAAAGTGAAAGACAAAAAGAACAGATGTGGGATGAAAGAGAAGAAAGTGAGTTTGGACATCCTGAGATTTCTGTGATATAAACAAGTAGAGAAAGTAGCAGGTAGCTAAAACTTAAGTCTAGATCTTAGCAGGGAGGGCCTAGCTTACAGATGTCTATTTACACAGAAATTGAGCTGTGGAGTACTGGAATCCTATATAGAAGGTGTGTCATATTTATAGGAAAGACATCAGATCTGTGGAGAGGGCATAGAAAAAGCCAACACTGAAGTCCTGTTGTAATTTGGATAAATGTCTCCAAAGGCTTGTTCTCCTGCATAAGGTGTTAAGAGTCTTTAAGAGGGGGCTGGGAAGGTGGCTTAGTGGTAGAGTGCTTGCCTTGCATGCATGAGGCCCTGGGTTCGATTCCTCAGCACCACATAAGCAGAAAAAGCCAGAAGTAGTGCTATGGTCAAGTGGTAGAGCACTAGCCTTGAGCTGAAGAGCTGAGGGAGTGCCCAGACCCAGAGTTCAGGCCCCATGACCGACAAAAAAAAAGTCTTTAAGAGGTAGAGCCTAATGGGAGGTCTTCCAGTGAGTGGAAGTATCACCTCCAAAGTTGATTGGGGGGGAGGGGGGAGAGGAAAGGTGCTGTGCTCTTCCCCCCCCCCCCCCCCCCCCCGTACCACCTCTCTACTTTTCTCTACTTTGACTTTCCCATTTTGAGGTGAATGATGTAACCCACCATTACGTACATAGTCTTGCCACAAGCCCAAAAGCAATAGGACCAAGTAACTACACACTGAAACCTCCAAAACTGTGAGCCAAAATTAGTTAACAGAAAACAAACATAGTCCCCACAATGAAGAAGAAATACCCAGAGGGCAGGGAGAGAACTGAAGAGAGCCTGGCAGCCCCAAAGTTGAGAAAAATGTTTCAAAAGGGGGGCAGGTTAACAAAGTTAAATGTCCAAGAGGGGTGTGGCTGTCAGAGAGAGTGTAACAGACCAGATAATGTAAGCAGCACTGGCCAAGGCTTGAGTGGATTCACCAAGTATTAAGAGAAGCAGCCAACTGCAATGAACTGAAGAACATAACAGGAGAAGAACGTGAAATTTAGTAGAAGCCAAGTGAAGACTGGTGTTTTCAGTTGGGAGACAAAGCTTGCATGTGTGGGCAGCAGCAAAGATGCTAGGGAGAAGAGGGAAGTTAAGCACACAGGCTGTGGAAAAGGGGCGGAGTCTCCTTGGATGGTCCCTCTTAGGCTGGGGAGGAGGTAGCAAAGGCAGATTTGTGGACTCTCCCCTTTCCAAAATGTTTGGAATCGGAAGAATTTTGGATTTCATATTTCTTACAACTATGGAATACCTGCAGATGCATGAGAAATCTTAGGAATGGGACTCAACTCTAATCATAGAATTCATTCATGCTTCAGATACAACTTCTATACCTACCCTGAAGGTGATTTAAAAGCATACTTAATGGCTCTGTGTTTTGAGCACAATCTGTCATGTGAGGTCTACTTGTGGTTTTATACTGGTGCTTCAAAAATTTTATCTTTTACAGCAATCTGGATTTTGGTATGAAAGATGCTCAACCTGTAATGTACAAGTCAGATAAGATACAGAAATTCAAAAGGCAGGAAACTGAAGAAATCTGTATCTGGTAAGCCTTTTCTTTTGTTGTACAATGTCACACGTTAAGCAATAATGAAGACCTGACTAAAAAGTATGGACATAGTTCTTACATGGAAAGAAGTTAGCTAGGAAAAGTAAAACATGGATATTGTTAATGCCCAAAGCTAAAAATCTTGATTGTAATATTATCCAGCAGGACAAGTATGTAACTTTTGCTAGTATCCCTCAACAATCTGTGAATTGAGAGGCACAGAAAGTCAGACACAGCTAGATGTGGTGACACACACCTATAATGCCAGAACTCAGAAGGCTGAGGCAAGGAGAATGTAGAATTTTGAGGACAGCCTGGGCTATGGATTAAGAACCTGTCTCAAAGAAAATGAAAAGGAAAAAAAAAGCATAAACATTCATCTCCTTTACTCAGTTTCACTTCCTGCAATTTCAGTTATTCATAGTCAACAGCAATCTGAAAATATTAAATGGAAAATTCCAAAAGTAAACATTAAGTTTTAAGCTGTGGGCTGTTTTTAAGCAGTATGATGCAATCTTGTGCTGTCTCACTTCATCTAGTCCAGGATAGAAGTCATGTTTGTTCAATGTATCTGTGCTGTATGTGCTACTAGCTTGGTAGTTGGTATTGGTTATCAGATTAACCATCAAGGCAGGGCTTGGTTCAGGAGCCTTTATTTGCAGACTAATTAACACTTGCATTTGCCTTACTTCATCTCATTGTATACCATCTCCTCTCACCACAAGGAGGACAAGTAAGCATAACCCTATTTTGAGGGAGACCACATTCACATACTCTATAGTATTTTGTTATAATTGTTCTACTTTATTATTAATCTCCTGCTGTACCTAATTCATGAAACTTTATTATAGGTGTGTATGAATAGGAAAAACATTAGAACATATAGGGTTTGGTAGTTTATGTGGTTTGGGGCATCCACTCAGGATTTAGGAGCATCCCTATGGATAAAGGAGAGTGAAGCATATGCAAGGGGGCAAAAAAAAGCAAAGCAGGGAGGGGCTGGTTAACTGGAGGGCAGGAAAAGGGCTGAAAAGAGGGCTGGGAAGGTGGCTTGGCGGTAGAGTTGCCTAACATGCATGAAGCCCTGGGTCCAATTCTTCAGTACCACATTAAAAGAAAGAGCCAGAAGTAGTGCTGTGGCAGAGTACTAGCCTTGAGCAAAAGAAGAACTCAGGGACAGTGCCCAGGCCCTGAGTTCAAGGCCCAGGACTGGCCAAAAAAAAAAAAAAAAAGGCTGAAAAAAGATAAGAGAATCTGCATCTGCATCTTGTATATATATATATTTATAATTTGAGGAGGGGAAGGGACATAGCAAAATGCTTTTAAATAAGGATACAGGTTGTATTGTAATAGTGAGATGTAGGAAGACACTGTTGAAAACAAACATTACAACTTTGGGGAGGGGAAGGAAGGAGTTGGGGAGTTTGGGAGGGAAGGGATGGTAGGGGAAAAACAAAGGAGGAGGTAACAATGCTTGACAGGAAATGTATTCATTACCCTACTCATGTAACTGTAACCCCTCTATACAGTATTTTCACAATAACAATCTATATATGGAAAAAAAAGAAATAATTACCACAACCAAGAGACAACCCCTGGAACAAGAGAAAAATCTTCACCAGCTTTTCAACAGATGCAAGATTAATATCTAGAATATACAATCAGCTCAAAAAAATCATAAAGAGAACAAGTAATCCAATGAATAAATGGGCACGTAAATTAGACTAAAAGAGAGAGAGAGAGAGAGAATCAGCACGGCATACAAGTAGCAGAATAGCAGGTAAGTTTGTGGCTGACCTCTGTTATATTGGAATTCAAGACCTGGAGAAAAATCAGATCTACATGATTTAAAAAAAGAAGAAAATAAAGAAAAGTCTACAATATGGCCCTTCAAGAGAGTTCCAAAGTGAGATGGCGATGAAGATGACAAGAATAGAAAAGTCTAGTAAAGCTCGTATATCAAAATTTGGGGGGGCTGGGAAGTTGGCTCAGTGGTAGAGTGCTTGCCTTGCATGCCTGAGGCCCTGAGTTCGATTCCTCAGCACCACATAAGCAAAAAGAAAAAAGCTGGAAGTGGCGCTGTGACTCAAGTGGTAGAGCACTAGCCTTGAACTGAAGAGCTGAGGGACAGCGCCCAGGCCCAGAGTTCAGGCCCCACGCCCAGACCCAAAAAAAAAAAAAAAAAAAAAAAAAAAAAAAAAAATTTGGGCAAGGATTCATTACAG
Source organism: Dipodomys spectabilis (assembly GCF_019054845.1). NCBI lineage: Eukaryota > Metazoa > Chordata > Mammalia > Rodentia > Heteromyidae > Dipodomys > Dipodomys spectabilis. Next base: position 11,845,691 of record NW_024870692.1, read on the forward strand.
AATTAGAACAGAAGCTTGTTTATGTTAACAAAGTTAACATAATTTCATGTAACCATTTTAATCACGTTGATTACTGAATTTCACATAGCTTTTCTTTCTTTAGACTTTATACACACGCACTGACTCCTCTCCCCTGGCTCTACATCCTGTCTCTAGTTTGTAATAGGAGGTTACCATTACCACAGCTAAGAAAACTTTGTGTCAGAGTCTTTTACAAACAAATGAAAGTCCTCAAAATTTAGCACGAAATTCCAAAAGCAACAAAAATTCAATTATCCTTTTATGTTAGGATTCCAAATAAAATTAAAATCTGACATGCAGTTGGTTTAACATGTTACTTTAAGCAGAATAAGAAGAAAAAAAATTACAAAACCCAAAAGGGCTAATAGAAGAATCAAATCAGAAGTCATTCTCCTAGATATTAGAGGGTCTCTTATACTTCACATTAATACTATCGGTCTCCATCTATTAAAAAATATGAATTATTCAGACCTCTATTAAGTTGCTATACACACTGGGTTCCTAAAAAGTGAAGCCAGTTTCTTAATATCAAATTTCACTTCACCACCATATATAAATTACTTTAAAAACAAGAGAAAACAAATTTTATCATTAAAATTATCATTATCATTAAAACAAGCCATGCTTAAAAATGAAACAAGCCTCCAAAACAGTTCCAAGATTGTTTTAGCTGCAAAGATTCCCCAAACCTGAAAGGCACAAGCAACCCCCAGATTCTTGACCTTCTGTGTGGACAGTCATGCTCTTCTAGAAGGAAGTATTTCTTTGTGAATCCCTAACTCTGCACTCCTCTTGTGCATCCTTACTTTTAGAAAGTTTTAAGTATTGTTATTTTTTTGACTGTTCAAACTGTCCTAATTCAAAGATGAAGTCATAATTACACTTACGTTCTGTGGACAGCTCTATGAAAAATCAAAAACAAATAGAAACAAACAAAAAGACCTACAAAACTACAATTGCAACACTTACAAAGTTACTGGAAACCCCTCTTACATTTCTCCTAATCAGATTACTTCCTTATTCCTTCAGTCTATTTAATCTTTTCTGTAATAACTGTTGGACACTTTCACATATAAAAATGTTGTCATCTATTTTACAACTTTGATGAATTTCCAAGGAATAAATTATGTTCTTCTCAGCTGGACACTAATGGAGGCATAATACAAGTTAGTAAACCTGATTCTTTCAATAAGCCAATGAGGCCTATTGAAGCTTAAGCCCACATAGGCCCTTCCTTGAATATGGATCTCTTTAGCTTCACAACCTTTAGTTTTATAGTATACTCACTTAGCTTCATTTTGGTTGTAATATAGTACGTTATTTCCTATCTCATAAATCCTCTGCCATTTCCTCAATATACTTACACAAATGCATTAACCGTTCTGCAAAAACCTCTACTTCAAAACTATAGTTCTATAGTTTTGTTAACTAAGATGCAGCAGCAATTCTTTTTAGTCAAATAGCAAAACTCATCTCATCAATAGATAACATATTTTCACTATCCTAAAACTCTTAACACATGGTAAGGAAAGCAAACAGTCTGTACAAACTTCCCTCTTCGGTGCACCATTTGAACATTCCTTTGGAAATAACTTTAAAAACTCCTACTTAGCCCCACATTGGTGGCTCATGCCTGTAATCCTAGCAACTCAGGAGGCAGAGATCTGAGAACTGCAGTTTGAAGCCAGCCCAAGCAGGAATGTCCATGAGACTCTTACCTCCAATACATTACTCAAAAAAGCCAGAAGTGGAGCTGGGTTACCAGTGGCAGAGTGCTAGCCTTGAGCAAAGAGATCAGGGATGGTGCCCAGGCCCAGAGTTCAAGCTCCAGGACTAGCAAAAGACAAACAAAACTACTTTACTGCTGACATGAAGGTGAAAATCTATTCATTTGCTAACACAGAAAAATCTGGGTGGTGAACTTCCCTTGAAAATGTGGTAAAAGAATGAGAAGTTATAGCAATACCAAGTGTCAGAATTTCTGGTTTACATTCTAATTCATTCAAATCATTTGCCTTACAAGTCATGATATTCCTGAATGTCTGCAGTCTTCTACCACATGTTGCATATACACAAGTATTACTTTAGTATCAGAGAAAAAAGTATATGTAAGTACCAAATTCAAGGAGTACAAATGCCTTCCTTTTCCCCTTCCCTCTCCTCCCTGGGTCTTTTCATGCCTTCCTCCCTCATCTCCTTATTTTGTGGTGCTGTCATTTGAACCCAGGGCCTTCCTGGCACATGCCAACGCAAGCACTGGGAGCTGAAAGGATGCAGACAGTAGAACATTTGCTTAACATGTGAGAGTCAGAGTTCCACTCTCCCCCTCCAAAAAGAAAAAAAAAAGAATAAAGCAAGCACTATACACTCGATCTTATCATTTTATTTGTTAGTTATGGGGCCTTAACTCTGGGCCCAGGCGCTGTCCCTCAGCTCTTCAGCTCAAGGCTAGCACTCTACCATTTGAGCCACAGTGCCACTTCTGGCTTTTTCTGCTTATATGGTGCTGAGGAATCGAACCCAGGGCCTCATGCATGCAAGGCAAGCACTCTACCACTGAGCCACCTTCCCAGCCCTCGATCTTATCATTTTAATCTCCACATTTTTATTAGCATCAATTAGTCGTACAAAGGGGTTTCCTTTTGATTTGTTCATATATGAATGCAGTCTACCTTGATCAGACTCACCTCCATCTCTCCTTCTTCCCTCACCAAACCAATCTCAACAAGCCTCACTGTTCCATTTCCATATGTATACATAAAGCATAGGAACCAGTCACCCTATTTCACCACTCTAGGTTCTTTCTCTTCCCACTAGGACCCACACCTGAACAGGACCTGTGCTTTTGGTCCTGTCATTCATTCATCGTGTATGTTCATTGTTCAAAGAGGTTTTGCTGAAGTATTTCCAGCAGCATAATGAGATTGACCCCGACTTCCTCTCACTTCCCTGTCCCCACTACCCCTCATTTTTTTAACTTCTTTCATCAATGTATTATACATTCATATAATAGTTTGTAAACTGTCACGCCTAAACATCCTATTGCCCCAGCCTGCGTCAATAGCTATATGAAGATAAGTGATTTTTATTTCCTTATAAAGGGCGGAAAACGGAATCTCAGCTTTGGGTCAAGATAGTAAGCTTGTGGCATATGTTAGTTCTAGTCTGTTTCCTGTCAACTAAACCTGCTACCCTTTAAATAGTGGTTTCTACCATACATGAAACTATCTGGAAGAAAATCTCTAGCTAGATTCAGAAAAGCCAATTAGAAGAGAAGCAAAAGAAAAAAGTTACCTAACAACAATGTAAAAAGAAAAAGAAAAGTAAACAAACATTCATCTTTTGGTTCCCCAGCAGCCTTTTATTCCATTAGTTTTCCTCAAGGTTCTTAATTTCACTCGTATTTTTAAAGCACTATTCTTGGAACTGGTAATAGACTAGTTAAAAAAATAACAATAATCTTTGTCTTCCATACGGAGAGAAATGAGAAAATGAGACACATCAGTACCTAAAGAAAACACTGGGTCTATCTGCGGGGACACGGGGCCAAACGTGTAAAAAGGGGAAAGCCATGGGCTTGCGTCTTGGGGAGCGAGTTAAAAACCCGTGGGAGGCCACACGTTCACCTTACAAAGTTTATTAACCACATTCAACAGCTGTTAAGTAAGTCGTCAAACACGAGGGGCGTGGGAAGAGAATCTACACGCTCCCGACGTTCTCCTCCCCCGGCTCGATGCCGGCGCGGGCTGCTGGAAACCTCGATTTAGGTTCCCCCCCCCCCCCAGCCTTTTTTGGGGGGTTAAATTTTTAAAATTTATTTTTAGGACGGCAAAAAGCCAGCACCAGGCCAGAAAGTTCGGGAAGTGGCCGTAAGTCAAGAACGAACAGCATCGGGGTGCGTCCCCCCCCCCCCTCGGGGTCCAGCGACCACCGCCCTCCCAGCAGGCAGCAAGCACCCCGCCGCGGGGCTCCGTCACTTTCTCCTCCGCCCCAATCTTGATCCTCCCCGGAGGCGGGGGGACCCCCCCTCTCGTCACCCCGATCTCCTGAACCGTCCCTCCCCTTCCACTCCACTCCCTCCCCCCCCCCACGCCGCGGCCCAGCCGGGCCGCCCCCCAATCCGCCCACCGCGCCCGCCCGCCCGGCTCCCCGGCGCTGGGCCGCCCCCGCCCGCCGGCCCCTCGCCGGCTGCCACGTAACCCTTCGCGGGAACCAGGAACTGCGCGGCGCCGCCGGCCGGCCCGAGGGGGCGGCGGGGCCCGGGGCCGGGGGGCCGACGCGGCGCCTCCCCCATCCCCCAAGTCCGCGGGGCGCCGGCGAGGCCCGCGGGAGCCCCGCATCTCCGGGATGGCCTCGGGGCGAACGGGACGAGGGGGGTGCAGGCCCGCACCTCGGGGCTGGGGCCGCGTCTCCCGAGGTGGGGGGGGTCCCACAGCATCCACTCCCACTCCCCCCCACCCCGCCCCGTGTTCCACCCTAACTGCGATCCCGGCCTCAGGGAGGGACCACCGAGCCAGTGACCCGGGCCCGGCCGGGGTCGGTGGGGCTGGAGCCGAGTGGGCGGTTGGGGCGCGGGGCGGGCTCACCTCGAACATGAGCCCCAGCAGGAAGACCATCGCCACACAGGAGACGATGTCCGCGTGATTCTGCAGGACGAACTCATGGCTCAGGATCGGGGGGCTCTTGCTGCTCTTCTTGCGAATCGCCATGGTGGGGGGGTCACCGCCCGTGCCTGCAGGTGCTGCGCCGGGCTCCGCGCTCTCCAGCTGCTCACCGACTCGCCGCCGCGGCCGCCGCCTCCCCCGGGCTGCCACTCACCGCCCCGCCGCCGCCGCCGCCGCCGCCGCCGCCGCTCGCTGGGGCTTCACTTCCCATCCCACAGCCAGTACGCAGCCGCCGGGGCCGCCCGGAAAAAAAAAAAAGAGGAGGGAAAAAAAAAAAAAAAAAAAAAAGCACAGCAGGCCAGCCCGCAGCGGGGGCGGGCATGCGCACTCGGGACGCGGCGCGCTCTCGCGCCGGGGCCGCCCTGGCCAGCCCACAGCGCCACCTGGAGTTCGGAGGTCGGTCGGGTATCCGCGGGCGGCGGGACCCCAGCTGCGCGCGCCCCTGCCGGGATCCCAGGCTGGGAGTTGGGAGTCGTTTGCGGCGCGAGCTTCCTGTCCCTGGTCAACAGACTGCGAAGGCACGCAGGTCCTCCGGCGTGTCTTCCCGCGCTCCTGGCCACCCCTGGGCTTGGGTGCCCAGGCTTCCTTCCGTGCGGATGGTCAGCTTGTTCACCGGCCGCCGGAGAAACCTCAAAGGACTGTGCCCTACACCGTTTTCTTTCTTTTTTCATCTGCTGTAAAAATTAGTTTCAATAGTTTTTCCTCCTTAGGTTGTTTTTATCTTTACCCCCCACACTGAGTGTCACAACGGAGACGGTGGGATCAGCCTGGGTTCACCTAGTTAATGTTTCTTTAAAAAAATATTGTTATTGTAAAGGTGATGTACAAAGAGGTTACAGCTACCTGAGGGGGGCAAGCAGTCCATTTGAACATGTCACCCCTAACCTCGCCCTCTCCCAGTTTTTCCCTCCTGTCCCCACCCACAAGTTGGAATAGTTCATTTTCAACATTGTGTCGAGTATCACTGCTGCATTTACATTTTGATCAATATTTTATATGATTATATGTACCTAGCTATTGAGCCTTCATAGCCTCTCCTAAGAATATCACATTTCTTATTGACAACAGTAATCCTGGAAGATAATTTTGGTTGGTTAGACGTGTACTACTCTTTCAACGTTTTTGCCCTAATGAGAACCCTTTATATTCTTTTAACTGGAAACTGCATCACTACCCATTTGCGTAACCTCAACCTAACGTCACTTTAGATCTAGTCCTTGTAGCATCCTGCCACAACCCGCAATCTAGACAATTCCATTCCACTTCCCACTGCCTTCGTCCCAGGAGAAGGCTTTTCTCTACCTATAATATTACTTGGTGGAATCATTAAGTGTTCCTAAGTCAGTGTTTGCAGTCTACTACCTTTATGGTCATAGACAAGTTACTAAATCTCTATGAGATTCAATTTCCTCATTTATTTCAGGTATTCATTTATTCATGTATTCACTTACTGGAGTTGACCATGAGCCAGACGTTTGGGGATTCTGAACTCAAGGAGATATTTAAATTAACCCATTTGTATGGGTTTTCAGTGTGGTGAGGGGGAGAAAGGTCTTTAAACAAGATTTCGAAGGTGAAAATTGTTAAATTGAGTTAAGGACCCAGGAGTGAAATAAAGGGCAGCTTGAGGAAGGAGCATTTGCCTGAGACCTGAAGGAGGCCATATGGGTTCCATAAAATGGAGATAATTGCGGCACTCACTTGAGCAATTAAATGAGAAGATCCAAGGAAAGTGCTTAGCAGGGAGTTGGGGAATCTATAAATTCAGTCAGGTATTAGTATTTCCCTTCCTTTTGGGAAGTTTCACTTCCAGTTTTTATGTTAGAATAATCCTTCTAGCAGGCTCAATATTGTTCAGTGTTTTCCCTTGTCTGTCATGGAACGCTAGCATGACTGGCCTTTATGACAGGGCCCAGCCTATGGAAACTCACCTGGCCCAGCCTTCCTGGACCTACCCTGTAAGCCCTACCTCATTTCCTCGCCCCTCACAGTGTGGAGCTATAGTGTGCTGCCCTCCCACACTTTGCTCGCGGCCTCTGTATCTGCTACTGCCTCTGGAATATTTTCTTGTCTTCTCATAAACCCAGTCAGAAATGTCTGCTGTTTCTCTTTAAAACCTTTACTAATTCCATGACTGACCTATCTGTCAAGATTCCATTGTGTTTTTTGTTTTTATTTTTTTGCCAGTCCTGGGGCTTGAACTCAGAGCCTGGGTGCTGTCCCTGAGCCTCTCTGTGCTCAAGGCTATTGCTCTACCACTTGAGCCACAGCACCATTTCCGACTTTTTCTACTTATGTGGTACTAAAGAATCGAACCCATGCAAGGCAAGCACTGTTCCACTAAGCCACATTCCCAGTCCTCCATTATACTTTTAAAAGCAACTCTTTTTGAGATAACACCTATTAAAAGTGTGCAATTTGCTGGGTGCTGGTGACTCATGCCAGTAATCCTAGCTGCTCAGGAGGCTGAGATCTTAGGATCACGGCTTAAGCCAGCCCGGGGAAGGAAAGTCATCTCCAATACACCACTAGAAAACCAGAAACGGTGTTGTGTGCAAACAAGTATGCAATTCAATTATTTTTAGTATATTTACTAAATTTTTTATTGGGGGGGGGTCTGGTCGTGGGGCCTGAACTCTGGGCCTGGGTGCTGTCCCTCAGCTCTTCAGCTCAAGGCTAGCGCTCTACCACTTGAGCCACAGCGCCACTTCCGGCATTTTTTTTCTGTTTATGTGGTGCTGAGGAATCGAACCCAGGGCCTCATGCATGCAAGGCAAGCACTCTACCACTGAGCCACCTTCCCAGCCCCTACTAAACTGTTTAATAACAGTCATTGTAACAGAACTTCAGCATATTTTTTTTATCTTCTCCCAATGAAAGTATTCACACATTACCAGTGTTTTGATTTGGATCTTAAAAGTCCCTCTGTGTCTATGTACTAAAAGCTTGGTCCCCAGCTGAGGGGTTATTGGCAGGTGGTGGAAAATCTAAGAGTGGGGGTCTTAGTTGGATGAAATAGATTACTAGAGTCTGCTAGACTCTATGCCCAAAAGTAACTAGCAAAAAGCCAAGTTAAGGGCATGGCTAAAGGGCTAAAACACCAGCTGTGAGTAAGAAAGTGGAGCAAGTGCAAGGCCCTGAGTTAAAACAAGACATGTCAGAATACTATGTGAAATTCTGTGGTACAATTAATATACAGTAAAAAGTAGAATGCCAGGAAAGTAAAACAGATTCTGTTGGAGGATGTTATCAGTTTGAGGGGAGAGTAGTTAGAGGGGAGGTCCCCTCTCCCCCATGCACATCACAAACCCCCTATGAGACCAATGTATATTAATACGATTTTTTTTAATTAAGCATTTGGCTCCATGCCAGGCACTAGTGGCTAACGCCTGTAATCCTCACTACTCAGAAGGCTGAGATCTGAAGATGGAGGTTCAAAGCAGGCTGGCAGGAAAGTCCATGAAATGCTTATCTCCAATTAACCAGCAGAAAAATGGAAGTGGGGCTGTGGCTCAGAGTGGAAGAGTGCTAGCAAAAGAGTCCAGGGACAGGGCCTAGGCCCTGAATTCAGGCCCCATGACTGACACACAAAAAAAGAATTTAGCTCCTGCACCATTTTTTGTAAAGCAGGTCATATATGTATTTACATACTATCATTATGTTATTTATAGTAAGTTTTTAAAGTTTAAAATTTAACTCATGGGAACTGTTTCTATGAGGAAGGGAAATCATTACATTGATCTTCAAAACTCATGTGTTTTTTTAACATATAATGCTAAAGAAATCATAAAAATACAGAAGCTTGGTCTAAAACACACTGGGACATGATAAATTATACAGGACTCTAGGCATTTACACACAATGAGACAGAAGGAGGACATTCTTAGGAGAGGAATGCAAAGGCCCAATGCTTATGTGACTCTGATCATATAAAATAGTATTTATAAAAATGAACTTCAGGAAATAGAAACAAGTTTCTTTCTTTGTTGCTGTTTACCTTTTCTTTTTGTCTTGTTTGTTCTTTTATCTTTGAGAGAGTGTGGGCACAGAAATGGAGGGAAAAAGAGTGAACAAATGTAGCAGGGGTACTGCTAGATACTATGTTGAAATGAACTATACAACTTGTGGGTGGAGACAGGATGGGAGGGAAAAACTGGGAGAGAGCAAGGGAAGGGGTGACATTGTTCAAAAAAGAAATGAACTCTTTACCTGACTTATGTAATTATAATTCCTTTATAATAACAATTTATAGTCCCTTTATAATAACAATTAAGAAAATGGAAAGAAAGGAAATCATAAAATAAATTTATGATGCAGGGAGTTCCTAGTATTTAAGACTGACAGGACCTAGTGGCACATTGTGCTTGAAGGTGATCTGATGATTGAGAGAGCTGGTTGCTTGTGGCTATGACCAACAGTCTATCCATAGGTGACACTCCCATCTCACTCCTGAAGGGTAGATTATGATCCTGTGGAGTAGACTGTGAAATTGTGGGATAGACTGAGTCTGTAGAGTAGACTGTGATCTTGTGGGACTGACTCTGGTCCTGTGGGATCCACTGGTCCTGTAGACTGTGATCCTGTGGGGTAGACTGTGATCCTGTGAGGTAGACTGTGATCATGAGGAGTAGACTGTGATACTATGGAATAGACTGAGATCCTGGGTACAGACTGTGATCCTAGGGAATAATATTCTGAATCCTGTGATTCTGTGGGGGTGGACTGTGATCCTGAGGCCTCTGAAGGCTGAGGGAACCCACGGCAGAGATCTTTACCTTACTTAAAGGAAGCCTGAGTTAATGATTCTTTGGTAAAAAGAGACCAGTTTCAGAAAGTAAAGATTGAAAAGTAAGGGACTGGAAACAGGAAATGTAGACAATGTTTTCAAGAAATTTCTTTGAAAAGCAGGAGGGAGCCAGGTGTATAGTAACGAAAGAGGAATAAGGGAGTCTAGGTAAGATTTGTTTTGGAATGATGTGATGATTGAATAACCAGATGCTTAGATAACCAGCGGAAAGGAAGAACAAGAGACTGAAGGCATTGCTGAGAAGCTGGAAAATTGTATAGTTTAGAATTGACTAAAATATAGAGAAAGACACCTTTTTTCATGCAAAGAAGAACAAAGGAAAGTAGAGACACACATCTTAGAACTCTGTCTGAGCTAAGGTTCAGCCTCATGGATGGTGCAATCAGGGAAAGTAACACAAGAAATAAGCCAAATTTCTGTTTTGGATTGCCAAAAGAACTTCAGACAAAACAAATTTAACAGAGTTTACTTGGTCATTAAAAGATTTATGAACAGAGTTCCACTTCTGCAGCAAGAGCAGCTGGCTTTTATATAACTGGCTTAAAAAAGAGACTTTTTCAGTAGAGAGGGGTATGGGGAGATAGGAGATTGTCAGCCCCATCTCTGGCCTCAAGATAGAGAAAGTATCCAAGAGAGGGAAGATGTTGACTTAGACCTCTGAAAGGAATTGGTGATTTGAGATGAGGACCAGTTAAAGCAGCTGGCCAAAGGGAATGTTTGTTGAACTGGGGAAGGTTATAGGAGAGTTCAGTTACAACAGACTAGATTTTATTAGTTATTACTCCTTTAGAAGCAAGTGACTAACCAAGGAATTGGACCAAACATCAAAAGAGTCGAGAGAAAAGCTTCAGGAAGTAGGATGTGTTATGGATCTCAGGAGCCAGAACTAGGCACTTGAACTCAGTGAATCCTCTCTCTTTCTCTTTCTCTCTATCCCCTCCTTTTCTCCTTCCCTTCTTACTTGTTCCCCTCCCTCCCTCCCTCCTTCCCTATTTCTTCCTCTCTTCCTCTCTCTTTAAAGTTGGCTTCATTTCTTCCTATTATAAGTAGTCTTTACTTACATAGCAAAAAACAAAAACAAAACAAACAAAAAAAAAACCAGGGTCATTTGAAGCTTCTATCCAACTATTTCTAGGATGGACCTACTACACTAAGCTGGTTTGTGTTACTAATGAATTTGAACAATATTTAATTCATTCTGTTCACTTTTTGTCTCGGCTTCCTAGAAATGAGTGTTACATATTTTTCCCTTAGGAATTAAGTTCTTTAATATAATTATCCTTCTTTTCTCTTCTCATTCTATTACTTGATTCATTTAATGTGTTTTCAATAAATTTCAACTTCAGAGGATATAACTGTCCATTGGACTAGCACATTATTTGCAATAGCATTAGAGACTAAAGTTAAATCAGATGTTAGGATTAAAGCATGAAAGAATATTATGGCTTTAAAAAGTTTCACCAATCAGGGTTATGGTGGTTTGAAAAGCACTCTGAAATAATTGGTATTAAAATGTCACATCTGAGCCAGGTGCTGGAGGCTCACATGTACAATCCTAGCTACTCTGGAGGCTGAGACTTGCATATTGAAGTTTGAAGCTAGCCTGGGCAGGAAAGTCTGTGGATACTCTTATCTTCAATTAACCACCAAAAGGCTGGAAGTGGAGCTGTGGTCAAGTGATAACCTTGAGCAAAAAAGCTCAGAGACAGTACCCATGCCCTGAGTTCAAGCTCTAGGACCTACATACACAAAAATTAAAATAAAAAACTTCCACATCTACAATTTGGCTCCTGATCCCCCTTGATCCCTGTGATGGTACCACTTCCCTCTTGAATGAATCTATTGTTCTTCTTTCCTCTGGCTTTTTTTTTTTTTTTTTTGGTAGTTAATTACAGAGTGAGTCTCACAGACTTTCCTGCTTGGGCTCACTTCGAACCATAATCTTCAGATCTTAGTCTCCCAAGTTACTAGGATTAAAGGCATGAGCCAGCAAGTCCTGCCTGCTCTTCCTTCTTTCCTCCACCACCTCTAAAGGCAGATCCACTTTAGTAGCTTCTACCATTGTTGTGAGAGCCTGAAAATCCAAGCCGTAAGACCCTGAAAGGATTGGGAATTTAGAATGCCTTCTCCCAACATACCTGCAGGACACTTTGAGAGTTTCCTGGAAAGGTCAATCAGTTCAGTTAGGGAATTCAGATTTCTATCCCAAGTGTGGGCTAACTCCATCCTAACCTGTGTGGGTGCCTGAAGATAGACTTAGTTTTATGCAAGTTGTAAGCAAATTGTACCACTTTTATACAAAATATTGTCACCTGTAGAGTTTGTACCTTACTTCCTGAACAAGCCCAATAACCTTGGTGAATGGAACCTTGGGATCTGAAGCTGGAGAAAGACTACAGGTCCCCTGGCACCACAAACCTCAATTCCATGGTTTTGTCTCTGTCACTGCCTTGCTCCCCAGAGCCGCGGGCTAAGGGGCACATGGCAGGTAGCAACACATTGTTGTCACATAGAGCAATTTCCACACATAGCTTGATCTGGAATCATTCACAAAAGCTCCAGGTTTAAATCTTTTGTTGCCTGCAAGACCCTTCTTTTGGCTCTCTCACGCAGTTAGACATCACTATGAAGAAGTCTAACATGTCTGAACCTGAACTTTACCTTTTCCACCTTGTCAGATGCCTGAGTACCTCCCTTCCCCAACTCACCATGGGGGGAAGTGATCCCCCCATTTTCCCAAATTGAGTTAATCCTTGCTCACTCCTGTGTTATCTAAACCCATTGTGGGCTTAGGTAGGCAGTAGTTATGTCTAACTTGAGGATAAGCAGGAAGGCAGTTTCAGGACCCCAAAAAACTGATGGTGAGTGAGGAATAGCTCACTCAAGAAATGGAAGTGGCTCACTTCTCAGAAACAAAGCTATTATTTGTCTTAGGAACCCTTGAGGGTTCCTTTGGAATATTCCCTAAACCTTGTATTCACATTCTCATTAAAGTAAAGCTGCTGCTGTGGCAGTCCACTCCTCAGTCTTGGCTTTGCTTTTTGTGGCTTCGTTTACCAGAGGTCAGTCATGTCTCAAATGAAAGATTCTACAAATAAACAACTAAAAAAAAATCTAAACTGTCATGCTCTTCTGAGTATTGGCATAATCTTCCCTTCCATCTTAGGGTGTGATTCAACATTTGTTCTGCATTCCACGCTGCATACACTGCTGGTATAACCATTAATCTCTTAGCCATCTAAGAGATTCATGCTGCTGTGTTCAGGTAATTCTAACTTTACTCTCTAGTGGTCTCCATATGCAAGAGTGATTCTGCTGGATATGTAAAGAGAAATTATAATGTGCTTCTGTTTATGAATCTGTCAATAAGACAAAAATAAATACTTAGGAGTTTTGGGGGTAACCTCAAGCTACAGAAATTATGGTTCTGCTGGATAATGTTTAATTAAGATGGAAGGCATGGGCTGGGAAGGTGGCTCAGTGGTAGAGCGCTTGCCTTGCATGCTCGAGGCCCTGGGTTCAATTCCTCAGCACCACATAAGCAAAAAGAAAAAAGCCGGAAGTGGTGCTGTGGCTCAAGTGGTAGAGCGCTAGCCTTGAGCTGAAGAGCTGAGGGACAGAGCCCAGGCCCAGAGTTCAGGCCCCACAACCGGACCAAAAATAAAATTAAAAAAAAAAAAAAGATGGAAGGCATTTTAAGTTATAGTATGTGGTACTACCAACAGTTTCACTATAAAGAAGCCTAACATGTTTGCTGAACCTGAACTTTACCTTCTCCACCTTGTCAGATGCCTGAGTATCTCCCTTCCCCATTCACCATGTGGGGGAGCGATCCCACCATTTCCCCAAGTTGAGTTAATCCTTGCTCACTTCGTGTCATGAAGCCCACTGTGGGCTCAAGTAGGCAGTAGTTATGTGTATATAATGTGTTTTATAACATGTCCTGCAAGGATAAGAGGGACTACTGTATGTATATTCAAAGTGATTTCTTACAGACATTCTCATTTCCATTTATCATGATGTGAGTAGCAATAAGTTAATAATAATATTTGTCCAATTTCTTCATCTGCAGAAAAGGCATAACAGTACACTGTTATAGTTTGGAAATGGAGCATCTTCCCCCAAAGGCAGTGGTGGGTGCTATTGAAAGGGGATTGGCTCTCAAGGGAACTAACTGCATCAATAGATGAGCCCATTGATGAGTTCAAAGCTGAATGGTCTATAGGTTGGAAGCACCTTATTGGAGAAAGGTGCTGTGCTGTGACTTTGTGCATCATCCTGGCTACGATAATGGAGCTGTGCTCCATTGCATTCTCCCTGCCACAGTGTTCTGCCTCAACACAGGCCCAGAAACAATGTGGTAAAGCAACCATGGACTGAAACTTCTGAATCTGTAAGTCAAAAACAAAACAAAACAAAACCCCCAAAAGCCAAAAAAAAAAAACAAACCAATAAAAATCCTTCCTTTTGTCAAGTTATTTTTCTCAGGTATTTTGTTACAGTGATTTTTTTTAAAAAAAATTGGCACATAAAACTGGTACCTTGGAAGTAGAACTGTGGCTCAAGTGAGAGTACTAGCCTTGAGCACAAAAGTTCCTGACAGCACCCTGGCCCTGAGTTCAAGCCCCAGGACCATGATAAAAATAAAAACAAAAAAATCAGGTACCAAGGAATAGGGTCATTGCTGTGACTTTACTTGACCATGTGGTTTATAAATCTCTTTGGAACTGGTTTGTGAAAGGAATTTTTACAAGTTCAAAGAAGCTAATTTTAAAAAAAACTTGGAATGCTAAATAGATGATTCAGGTATGAACTCAGAACATCAGAATGCTGATAGAAATGCAGACAGTAAAGACTGTGTTCAGTGTTTCATGAAGATATGGGGACTCCCCAAGGAACTGGACTAAAGGCCATTTGTGTAGCCTGGCATAGAACTCATCTTTGTTTTGTCAATGTCCTAAGACTTTGTGTGAAGCTGAGTTTAGAAGCAACAAATTTATTAATCTGGTAGAGGCAGTGTAGCATTCAAACTGTGGCAATGGGTACTGCTGGCTACTTTTAGCCATTTTTGCAGTGAACATCAGGAGCAAAACAGCAGAGCAAAAAAGTTAGGAAAACTTTCAGTTTGGCTAGAAAAGAAGCACTTTTAAAGTTATGTCCAGGAAAGGTATGGTTGTTGAAGAATTCATTGCCATTAGAAAGAAGGCAAGTTCCTTGTACAGGGTCATTAAGCAAGATACTTGGAAGGGTATGACAGAAATCAGCGAGATACCCACAGGGGTACGGATGTAACGTTGACATTGCAGGGGCAAGTATGTAAAGTTGTAAGCTCATTGAAAGGATTTTGCTTTGAGAAAGAGCTTGCATAAGGTAACCTAGGAAACTATTGCCCAATGTTGTTCAGCCATCTAGGCAGCTAGAGGCAGCTGCAGCCATGGTCTAAGCGGTCTGTTATTCAAGCTGACAGCAGGCCTGTGCATTATCCTCCTGGTGCTGGTGGTTCAGGTATGCAGAATACTAAGAGTGATGGAGCTTTCCCCCAGATTTCAAAGGAAGGCATGGGGTGGGGTTGGGGGAGCAGGCAGTATGCTGCAGAACTGGAATCCTTGCAAGGCAGTTCCTGAGAGGATGGTATATGAAGCTATGAAGTGTCAAGATAAAGTTGTAATGGAGACCTCAGGAGGGTAGAGATGACAAAAGTCTGGAATAACTGTTGAAGAATGCTGTAGTCATTGAGCAGAACCATGCCACGGGCCAGTTGCCCTGTGAGCTGCAATTGGAAAAGCTGTAGAGTCTATACAGTTTTGTTTTATGGAGCTCAATCATGCTAACATCTGTCCTTGATGCTAGAAAAAGAGTTGTAGTTTGCCTTGTTGCATTTCAGTCATGCTTTGGTCCAATAGTTTCTCTCTAGGCCTTATTTCTCCCTTTTGGAATGGAAATCTCTGTGACGCAGCATGTTGGAAGGAGCATTCTTTTTGTTTTGAATTTCACTGAGGCTCATGGCCCTGAGTTTGTTTTGAATTTCAGAGAAGACTTTGAACTTGGATTTTGGCAATATTGAAAACTGAGACTATTGGGACTCCTGGAGATGGACTAAATGATGGACTACATTGAATGGATATGAGTTTTCAGGCCAGGAAAATATGTTACATTTTAGACATAAAGTATCTGTCTGAAAGCTTAAGTGTTGAAAGGCTTAAGTGTTGAAGGCTTGCTAGTAGTGTTTTTTTTCTCTCTCTCTCTCTCTTTTTCAGTACTGGGGGTTGAATTCAGAGCATTTTGTCCTTGTTAGGCAGTGATTTACTTTGCCTCCAGTCCTGTTATTTTGTGTTATTTTTCTCAGGTATTTTGTTACAGTGTTTTTTTTTTTTTTTAAGAACTGGCACATAAAACTGGTACCTTGGAAGTAGAACTATGGCTCAAGTGAGAGTACTAGCCTTGAGCTCAAAAGCTCCTGATAGCAACCTGGCCCTGAGTTCAAGCCCCAAGACCAGGTACCAGTCCTGGGGCTTGAATTCAGGGGGACTGAGCATTCACTGTACCTAAGCTTTTTTGCTCAAGGGTAGCATCTACTACTTGAAACACACAGCCAATTTAGGCTTTTTGGTGGTGCATTAGAGATAAAAGTGTCACAGGTGTTCCTGCCTGGGCTGGCTTTGAACTGCAATCCTCACAACTTAGCTTCTAAAGTAGCTATGATTACAGGCAGGAGCCACTGGAGCCCAGTTCAGTGAAGGTCCAGATATGTTTTCAGGTTGTCATTTAGGTCTTGCTTCCTGCCTTGGTGCACACTCCCATTTTAGGCTTCCTGTTGTTTGTGGATAGTAGACACATACCACCACGTCCAGCTCCCCTCCACTCGGATGGGGTTTCACTGACTTTTTTGCCCTGGCTAGCCTGGAGCTTCTCAGTTTCACATAGTTTTGGATGATAGCTATTCCCAGCTATTGCATGAAAAGGAGTCTCAAGAATTTTTCTGCCTATGCTGGCTTTCAAGCACGATTCTTCCATTCTTAGCCCCCCAAGTAGGGAGAATTACAGGCTTGATACCCTTGTACCAGCTTGTGTGACACAAGTACCTCACTCAATGACAGTATTAAATGAGCAAGTTGTAGTGCTTAGCACAGGCATGGGCCCCCAACAAATACGAGCTGCTTTTATTTTGTTGTGTTAACATTACATTCACACATTCCTTTATGATTATGTCACCTTGACTTAATACCTGTTATATGTCACAAAATACCATATGTAGGCTTTAGTGAATTCACACCATAACTTTATAAAATAAAATTCACATTCTCTATCCTGGTAGTTAAAGCTTCATATAGTAGTTGCCAAATGTTGAGTCTTTACCCTCGTTTGAAATGGAGATAATGTTATACTTTTGGGTCCAACTGGATCACATGCTTTTCCTTGAGGGTAAAATAGGTCTCTTAACAGGTGTGCATCGAGATGTATTAATCAACTAAAACTATGAAGCATCATAGGTGTCTCAGATAAGATGGTAAAAAGTTCTGGAGGAGGTAGGGGCTGGGAAGGTGGCTCAGTGGTAGAGCACTTGCCTTGCAAGCCGGAGGCCCTGGGTTCGATTCCTCAGCACCATATAAGCAAAAAGAAAAAAGCCAGAAGTGGTGCTGTGGCTCAAGTGTTAGAGCGCTAGCCTTGAGCTGAAGATCTGAGGGACAGCGCCCAGGCCCAGAGTTCAGGCCCCACAACCGGACCCCCCCCCCCAAAAAAAGTTCTGGAGGTATGGGCTGGGAAGGTGGCTTAGTGATAGAGCGCTTGCCTTGCATGCATGAGGCCCTGGGTTCGATTCCTCAGCACCACATAAGCAAAAAAGAAAAAAGCCAGAAGTGGTACTGTGGTTCAAGTGGTAGAGCGCTAGCCTTTAGCTGAAGATCTGAGGGACAGCACCCAGGCCCAGAGTTCAGGCCCCACGACCAGACCCCCCCCCCCAAAAAAAAAAACAAAAACAAAAACAAAAAGTTCTGGAGGTAAAGAGAGGAGGAGGTCGTTGCACCAAGACAGGAAGTAATGAAGTATGAACATGCCTAAAAAAGAAAAAATGGAAGGGATGACTATATTTGAGGCAACTGCCTCAAAGCTATGGAGATGTGTAGTAAGATGTATTTGTGAAATAATTTTAGTGATCATAAAGAGCTGAAAGCTCTTGGTTGAACTGTTGCTTAATACTCCTGGCTCCTTATGAGCAAACAAGGAAATAGAGACAAGTAATAGCTCCAGGACAGTAGATGCTTCAGAAGGTTAGTGAGCACTGGCATCTGCCAAGGAGGCTACCCAGTAGTACATCACTGTCACCTGGGAAGTAAACACAGAAAGCATCATTCTGCACAGAATGCTTTCCTGTGTGGCTTCTAAAATTAGAAGGAATTATGCTGCGGGTAATTTGTGGCTGGTGGAACTGAGTGGAGAGCTTGTAACCTTCAAAAAAAAAGTTATATGGCTCAGTGCCTAGTAGAAGCAAAGTCTTGGGATAAGATAAGGGCCAGTGAGTCCTTGGAGCCCTCTCCTCATTTGCATCATCAAACCCGGGTACTTTAAAACAAAGCCAACATCACAAGGAGAGTAAACTAAAACACACCTATTATGGCAGTCCAACAAGCATTTATCATGTACATGATTAATTTTAACCTCTTATTAACCTAAAACATAATATTGTCCCAGGTTCAGAAAAATCTTGCTTAAGGAACGATAGCTACTGTATTAAGTTCCAACTTCTAATCTGAAGAAGGTGAATGTTACAAAGCTGGGATAAAGCTTAACTACAGAATAAATATGGAACTTTGTGGCACTTAGCAGGTGTAAGTTAGAGTAAAATAATCATAAAGGGATATATGAATGTACTATTCACAACTAAAACAAAATATAAGCAATTAAGATTTGTTAGGTGCCAACCTCTCTGCTAAACATTACAAATTACTCATTTAATACCGACAACAGCACTTTGTGTGTGAGTGTGTATGTGTGTGCTGGTACTGGGGCTGGAACTCAACACCTCACACTCTAACCTTTCTTGCACAAGGCTGTGCTCTACCACTTGAGCCACTCCTCCACCTTTTTGCCAGCTAGGTAGAGATAAGAGTTTCATGGACTTTTCTACTCAGACTGAGTTTGAACTGTTATCCTCCGATCTCAGCATCCTGAATAGGATTATAGGCCTGAGCCACTGGCACATGGCTTGCAACACCTCTTTGAGCCAGGGATAATGATTCCTTTGTACAGCTGAGGAATTGACTGAACAAGTATTACCTCCACTATCACGATGAATGAAAATAGGAATAGGCTACATACAGGGCAATCAATTAGTAGTAGTTTATTTTAATTGGGAAATGAGACTAAGAGAAGAAGAAAGGAATACTACCAGTCCCTTTTCTGAAGCCAATGACACCATTCTACAAATAGGAAGAGTTATTTTTTAAAAAAGTCTTATTTTGGCTGACAGTTCTGGAGATGCAAGGTTACATAGGGTGATGGCTTTCTAACTGGCAGAATTCCAAAGTAGTGCAGGGTCTCCCATGGCAAGAGCAAGGCAGTGGGTGTGAATGTCTGTCCTCTGGCCTCTCACTTCCTTACAGCCTTCAGGAAGCAGTCCATCACAAGCTCCACTGTGATGAACAAACCTATCCTAATCAGCAAAGGCTACCCCTCGTAATACCTCAAAATGGGGATTCAATTTCAGGCAATGAAAAAATTTGGGGGACATTCAAGTCATATATAAACCATAGCAAGAATATATCCTCGGTGAAGACAAATAATAGTTTTGTTTCTGTGAAGTGAGCAACTTTCATTTCTTGGGTGAGCTGTCACTCCTGTGAGCATCATTCTCTCACCAGTAGTGTCTTGGGCCCTGAAACTGCCTTCCAGCTCACCCCGAAGTTAGACAAAAATCTGCCCCACCTAAACACCATGGGATTACCCCACACGAGAGTGGCCAAGGATTAACTCAATTCAGGATGTGAGAGAATTGTGGGACACTCCCCCCAAATGGTGAATTGGGAAAGGGAAGTGCTCAGGAATCTGACAGAGTATGCATTAGAGACCAGAGTAGAGGTGAGGCAGGGCAAAGCGAGGTACGTCAAGGCAAGAAGGCTTTTGTTGTTATTCTAACTTCCAAATATTCCTGAAAAGCTTTTACATAGAACCATTTTTCATGCTATTTTATTCTTATTTTACCTATTATACTACTTCCCCTTATTTCTCTAAGCACATTAATATTTTTCTCTCTGTGTTGTCCTTTTCCCATAGTTTGTTTTGTGCTATCATATCTGGTGATATTTAGATATATGAGATAGTCATTGGAAGCTGTGTATTATCTATAAATACATGGAGACTTGGTAGGTTTCACTATTAGGACAAGTGGCCATTTGTTGTAGAAGCTACATAACACTATATGTGACTGCATTTTCTCCCTCTAGTAACACTCTTTAGAGAATAAGGTTTCAGTCTTTTATCTGGCATCAATATATAACTTGCCGTCACTCTTCTGGGAACAAATAAGAAAAGAGGAAAGGAGACTGACTAGTGTTTCACATAATTTCTCCTGTGCTCCTCTTTGTCTCCTCTTTACGAATAAGCTTGGCCCTGGTGGTTCATGCCTAGAATCCTAGCTACTCAGAAAGCTGAGATCTGAGAATCATGGTTCAAAGCCAGCCTAAGCAGGAGAGTCCATGAGATGCTTATTTCCAATTAACCACCTAAACAAAAGCGGAAGTAAAGCTGTGGCTCAAGAGGTAGAGTGCTAGTCTTGAGCAAAAAAGCTCAGTGTCAGCCCCCAGGCCCTGAGTTCAAGCCTTAGGACTGACACACACACACATGTACACACAGCTCACTGTCTATAATTAGGTTCTTTATCCCTGCTTCAGCTTGTGATATCAGCACCTGCTCTCCTTAAATTAATCTGGTTTTTTTTTTTAATACCTAGTTCACTTTAATACAGCTGTATACACATATCAGCTTCTTTTTTTTGGGGGGGGGGTGTTTTTTTTTTTTTGATACTGGTCCTACGGCTTGAATTCAGGGCCTGTGTGTTGCAAACAAGGCTGGATCATTTCTTTATTTAATGAGATAGGGTTTTATTATCTAGCCTAGGTTGACTTTGAACTCATGATCCTTTTACCTAAGCCTCTCCAGTACTTGGTTACATGTTCATCTAGGCCTTTTAATGTAAATGCTTTATTATTTACATTCTAAATAGGCAATAATTTCCTATAAATTCAAAAGGTGAATACTGTAAAGTTTCCATTTCTGATATTTGTATTTTAGCTACTTATAAGTTCCCTTCTTGGGAATTAGTGTCCATATGTTTTTCCCCAAAGATATTTTGTGAATGTATAAGTACCATACCATACCATATCTATCTATCTATCTATCTATCTATCTATCTATCTATCTATCTACCTATCTATCTATCTATCTATGTTCACTATTTCAAATACTGACTTTTCTTTCTCTACTCAAACAAGGTATCTTTCTAAGCACTCCCAAAAACAGGACAAGGAAGAATTGATTGATTGATAATAATGAGAGTTTTCCTATTTCAGTGTTGCCTAGAAATTGGTAGTAGTTTTCATTCTGATCTGTTGCTCTGGTGAGCAGACTTATAAGGAAGGGGACACCAACACAAACCGTCCATAGAATGAAGATCTTTTTTTTGTTGTTGTTGTTTGTGGGGCTTAAACTCAGGGCCTGAGCTTTTTTGCTTAAGGCTAGTGCTCTGCCTCTTTGAATCACAACATCACTTTTGGTTTTCTCATGTTAATGGGAGATAAGAGTCTCACCTGTATTTTCCTACCTGTGCTGGCATTAGGGCTAGCTTTGGACAGTGATCCTCAGATCTTAGCCTCCTGAGTAGCTAGGATTACTGGTGTGAGCCACCAACGCCTGGCAGAATGAAGAACTTTTGCCTTGGATCTTTTCTCATTTTCTCTAGGACTCTAGCTTCCCTGATACTAGGCATTTCATGGGCATCTTATTCAAATATCTATATAGAGAGGTGAAATTACTCCCAGGTTTCTTAAAAATTCTCAAAGTCACACAGAAGCATACATGCAAAATTAAGATCACAAAGCCGGATGTACTGGTGTATGCTTGCAATCTTAGCAGTAAGGCTCAGGGAGGAGGATCATGAGTTTGAGGCTGGCCTGAGCTACATACATAGTAAGACTCTGTGTCAAAACAACCCTCAAAAAAAGCAAAGAAAGAGGGCTAGGATATAGCTCAGTGACACAATGCTTGCTAGCAAGTACAATGTCCTGAATTCAATCCCCAGTACCAAAAAAAAGAAAGAAAAAGGAAGATAGAAAGAAAGGAAGACAGAAAGGAAGACAGAAAGAAAGACAGAAAGAAAGACAGAAAGAAAGACAGAAAGAAAGAAAGAAAGAAAGAAAGAAAGAAAGAAAGAAAGGAAGAAAGAAAGAAAGAAAGAAAGAAAGGAAGGAAGGAAGGAAGGAAGGAAGGAAGCAAGGAAGCAAGGAAGCAAGGAAGGAAGAAAAAGATGATGGACATTTAAGAACTGGCTACTGACAGAAGTCTTATTTGTAATACATTTTCCATACATTGGAAAGAAGGAAAAGCTTTGAAGGAAGGAAACAATATTTGTCCAGAATCTTCTTGTGACTCTTTTTCTGGGAAGACAGCACACACACTCTGGCCAGAATTAGACATGAGATCAAAACAGGGTCATATAGAGAACCCCCTGTTTCTTTAACCACAGGGAATGGTCTAAGAAATGGGGAGTGAGCCAGTATAAATCAAGGAATCTTTGGGATATTTTTCATAGTGAAACTGGAAGAACCAGCTTTTCCTGCTGATTATAGAGTGGTCAGGATATGAGCCTAGAGCTGCCCAAAATACCATACCCCAACTGACTATGGTACTTTTGACCTTCAAAATAGAAATACAGGTTGGAGATTCTTGTTCTTGCTTATAAGCCTGACTCCACTGATTCTTGTTAGGTCAGTTGCATCAACGAATTTTCTTTTGCATAAGCCAGTTGAAAAATGTTACTAATGGGGCTGGGAAGGTGACTCAGTGGTAGAGTGCTTGCCTTGCATGCATGAGGCCCTGGGTTCGATTCCTCAGCACCACATAAGCAGAAAAAGCCAGAAGTGGTGCTGTGGCTCGAGCACTAGCCTTGAGCTGAAGAGCTGAGGGACAGTGCCCAGGTCCAGAGTTCAGGCCCCATGACTGAAAAAGAGAGAAAAGAAAGAAAGAAAAATGTTCCCATCACCAGCAACAAAATATATTCTATCTACTTAGTTCCACTTCCATATCTCTAAGTGCTGACGAAGTATCTTTGAACTCTAGACAAAGATTCATGGAACATCTTTCCTCTCTCTCACACTCCACCTTCCTCATTGCCTATAATCTCTCATCCTGATCATAAACATCTTTGCACTGTCCATGTCAGAGATCTATAGCTATCTTTTTCCTTCCTGTCCAATTCCCATCTCTCAAGTCTAACAGGTCTCTAGATATCTACTTTTGACATTGCCTTCTGCTTCTGTCTTTCCCTTACTGTATTGGAAAACCAAGTCTCAGAACTTTACCCTATCTACTACCTTGGTTAAATTAAGTTTCTGTTCCCTTCTGAAGAGATTCTGGTCCCAGATGATTGGTTCAGAGCAGCAACCACCTAAGCTGGTCCCTAACATAGGAAAGAACACAACTCTCCCTCCCATTTACACCAACCAGGTGCTCCTCTGTGAGGAGGTCTATGTTTCCCACACAAAATGTTACTTAGTTGCTAAGACAGAAGCTGAGGTTACAAGGAAGGGTGATGACAAGGAGACTAGAAAGTCTCAAGTATACAGAAAATAAGTGAGCACAGGTCTGAGGAGTACAGGTACATCAAATGATGGGCCAGGAGTTGGCAGGGGTACTAGGAACAGAAAAAAGAAATCTCTATGACAGGAGAAACTCTTGTTTCTCAGTCCTGGAACTTGAGCTGAACATCAAAGTAGTGAGATGACACCTCATGCTGTTCTCCCAGAACATTAATAGTCCTTCATCTAGCTTGTTCCTGATGTGCTCATTCCATGCCCTCTAGTCACTCATAACCCGCTCGGCACCCTGGCACAGCAACTGTGTTCCAGTTATCTTTGTTTTACTCAGTAGTAGCACTCACAGTGCTCCAGAGTAAGATGCTGGCACTTCTCATCGGCCAGAGAAGAGCTGTAAAATGCCTCCCCAAAATACTATTATTTTTATGGTTTTAAAGTAGTTGTACAGAGGGGTTACCAAAGTGTCAGTTTGTAAGTATAAAGCATACTGCTGAGTGCCTGTTTTTAACTAGATAATCTATGGCTTTGCTCCCTGCCCAGGAACACACATAGATTTTCTTTTAGGTTTCCAGTTGTTGCTGAAATCACAGCTGTGCACTGTAGCATCTCTTCCATCACAGGGTCTTGAGGACTTGCCTTTCTCAGACTGGTCTGGCACCATGATCCTCTCAATCACAGCCTCCTATGTAGACTGGGATAACAGGCATACACCACTGCACCTAGCTATGGATTGAGAAGAGGTCGTATGAATTTTTCTGCCCTGGCTGGCCTTGAACCACAATTCTCCCATTGCTAGCCTCTCCAGTAGCTAGAATTATGTGTGAGCCACCAGCACCTAACTTATGGTACCAAATTTATAAATTAAAACTTCAATATAGGTTTGTAAATAAAGGAAAATACAAAGTATAGAGAGAATTTGATAGTAGCTATGGTTTGAGGCACTCATTGGAGGTAGTAGAATATAACATATATACATAGTGTATCACTGTATTACCTTTGAAGCGTGGCTCAATGACACACTGCTTCCTTTGTGATGTCTATGTTATCCTCATGACCTCAATTAAAAAACACCATATATTCTGGTCTCAAAAGTTGGCTATTAGTTCCCCACCCCTGAGATGTTCTGCCAAATCTGTTTATCTATATACTATTTCCTTCAACTAGAGCAAATCCTCCCATCTCCCAAATGAATCTCCCTAAATTGTCTCAGCTTTTCAGACTGAGCTCAGGCTTCTTTTGGTAGCCTTCTATAAGCAACTAGGTTAGATACTCTTTATTTACTCCAAACCAACATAACAGTATTATGTACTACGTCTCCAAAACTAGAACATGAGCTTGTTTTGACGGTAGAGATGCTGTTCTGTTTACCTTTGTCTCCTTAGTGCCTGGCATAGTGGCCAGCGTAAAACATTTCATGTGATCCATTTGTTTTGTTAAAGCTTTGTTGCTAGACTCTTTTAATAACTAAAAAAATTAATAGTTTCCATCATCACTCCTTTCAAAAGATCCACTTGCAGTCTGTAGTATCTACAGCCTGTGAAGGGACTGTAAGAAGTCAGAGATTCCATGGATTTTTCATGAAGTTTTTTATGCTCAGAATATTAAAAAAAAATTCCAAACCTCTTCCAACAATGGAAGCCAAGAGTTAAAGGCTATTGTACTATTTTAGGCAAGAGAGGAGAATGGCTGGGACTAAAGAGTATAGGTGCAAAAATAAGTACTAATGAATCCTGGAGGTGCAGGAGACAAGTGAAGATTTGGGTAAGGGAGGGAGGCAAATCAAGAATGACTGCTGGCTTTCTCAAATGACCAAATGAACAGTGTTTTAATTATAATCAGATTTTTCTTTTTTTTTGTCAGTTGTGGGGCTTGAACTCTGGGCCTGGGCGCTGTCCCTCAGTTCTTCAGCTCAAGGCTAGCGCTCTACCACTTGAGTCACAGTGTCACCTTCAGTTTTCTGGTGGTTTATTGGAGATGAGTCTCACGGTCTTTCCTGCCTGGGCTGGCTTTGAACGGTGATCCTCAGATCTCAGCCTTCTGAGTAGCTAGGATTATAGGTGTGAGCCACTGGTGTCTGGCTCATAGTCACATTTCTTAGAGAGGAATATGGAATTATTGACATTTATTTTTGGTGGTGGAATAAGGGAGTACACTTGTGATTTTTATATCATTTCAGTCATTCCATGGAATTTAGTAATTCACGCTATTTGTAATCACTACCTCCATCTGTCTCCAGAACTTTTTCATCATCCCAAATTTAAATTTTACCTACAAAACTCTAGCTCTCCATCTCCCCTCACTCCAGTTTCTTCTGCATTTACTATTCTACTTCTATGGATTTGACTATGATAGGTCCCTCATATAATTCAGAGGTGGGAAATGTCCAGTTGGAGACTTTGGTGTCCCAAAGTCATTTGGCTGGCCCTGCCAAGGCAACTGAAGACAAGACTCAAAATATGGCACTTCAAGGAGCCTTTTTTCAAAGTGAAATTTGATAAATTTGCCAATGATGTCATAACTAGCCAAATGGTCCTTGACAGAAAAAAGGTTCCCACCCCTGAATGCTAACGGGAGTTATATAGTATTTGTGCTTTTGTGACTGGCTTACTGAACTTAGCATAATGCTTTCGAGATGCATCCATGATGTAGCATGCGTAGGAATTTCTTTTTAAGATGGAAAACTATTCCGTTGTGACAAATATGTCATTTTGTTTGTCTGTTCACTCCTTAGTGGATACATACTTGAACCTGTCCCCAGCCTTTGTGCTTTAGCTGTTCTTCCAGATAGGGTCTTACACTTTTTCTCTGGGGTTGGCCTTGGGCTGTGATCCTCTCACCAACGCATGCTGAATAGCTGGGATTACAGATTTGCACTACCATGGTCATCTTGTTTGTTGAGATGGGTCTTAAGTTTTTAGCTCCAGAGCTATACCTCCAGAGCTAGGATTACAGATGTGTTAACCTGACAGGCCTTTTAAGGCTTAATTTTGTGAGAAATCACCATACTGTTTTCCACAGAGGCTACCCTGTTTTATGGACTTAAGAGTAATGTACAGGGTTCTAATTTTTCCACATTTTCCCAACACTTGTTATTTTCTTTTCTTCTTCTGTTTTTCAATAATAGCTATCTTAATGGGCATGAACAGTTTAATGTAATTTGGATTTGCCATTTCTTTAATCATTTCTAATAAGGAATCCTTCCCTCCCTCCTTCCTCCTCCCACACAAATACACTCAGTCATGGAGCCTGAATTCTGGACCTAGGCCTTGTCCCTGAACTCTTTTGCTCAAAGCTGAGCTACAGCTCTACTTCTGGTTTTCTGGTGATTAACTAGAGATAAGAATCTTACAGACTTTCCTGGCTTTGAACTGTGATCTTCAGATCTCAGTCTCTTGAGTAGCTAAGATTACAGGCATGAGCCATAAGTACTTAACATCTTTTTATGTGATTATTGGCAATTTTTATCTCTTCTTGGGAGAAATGTCAAGTATATTCAAACTCTTTGCTCATTGAGATGGGTTGATTTTTAAAGCATTTTTAAGCATTTGGAGCTATCTGTAAACTGCTATTTAATAACACTATTTGCATTTAAAAACTCCTACCTTGATTCATTTAAAAAACTTTTGGTATAAAATTTATATGTAAGCTGATGACTACTAATACATTAAAATCTAATCTTGGCAACTATAGTGGCTGCACTAACGTATTACAAAACAATTACTCATGTAATATTTTCATTTTATGACAATGTTTTTCACTCACTAAAAATTGATTTACATGGATTGTTTGAGGGATAAGTATTATAGGAGGAGTACAACATAATCCAGAACCACAGAACTATATTTAATCATAATGCAGTTGATGGCAACATGAAAATAAAGCTGGTATGCAGACGTAGACAAAGGTTGAAGAAAAGGAAGGTGTATGTAGAAGTCTGTATTGTTAACTGAAGCAGCAGACAAAACAGTATTTCTAACCACTAGTAATAGAGAACTAATCTCCAAGAGTAATATCTGGTTTCCACTATGTAAATTTTATTATTTTTAAGTTACCATTTTACTTAATTCATAGAAAGTTGGTGAAGTGTTGGTTTCTGGCTTCTTGGTACAATGTAAGACCAAGCTTAGATAACTATAATTTATTTAGGTAAAAATAATTTATATCCAAGATGTACAATGAAATTTATATATTCAGAATACATATGACATTGTCTTAAATTGTATTGTTATAAAGGTGATGTACAGAGGGTTATTGTTATATAAGCCAGGTAATGAGTGCATTTCTTTTTGGACATTGTCACCTCTTCTCTCGCTCTCTCCCAGGTTTTCTCCCCCATTTCCCCCTCCCCATTTTCAACATAGTGTCCAGTGAGTACCATCATTATACTTGCTCACTTGTTCTGTGCCTTTCCTTCTGGCATTGTCTTTAAGTATATCTAGGCTTATTTTCAGAGCTCCACATTCTATATTCTCTGTAAATAATTTATAGGTAAGGAAAGATATCATGTTCTTAAATCAAACTGAGCCAGACTTTCATTAATCTGAAACTAAAGTACAGATCTCCATTTCTTGTCAGGATCCATGTTGCTAACTGTAGAAAGAAAATAAGGTAAAAACAAAAGGTAAGTCAAGCAGATTTTTACTGTCTTTGATTAGAAAAAGCATACATTTAAAAATATATTTTTGACTTAATAAAGGTTCTTTTTTATTAGAAAAGCTGAGGCCTCTATACAAAATTCAAGCTTTGAAGAACGTTTTGATTTTAAGGACTAAACTTTCATAAAGATTGCTGATTTTGACCAATTAATTTCATGCTAGTAAATTACAAGGATTACTACCTTAGTGTATTGACTTCACTAACTTTACTAGCACTTACATAAAACCTATGCTTATTTCCAAATCTTCACATGTAAGATTCTTCCTTGTGATACATACCTCTGGCTGGCATTATGGTGGTGCACCCTAGAACCCTACAAGATGTTCTAATTGCTGTGGGAGCTTTTGGTTTCAACTTGTGGCCAATTTGCTTGGTGCTGCCAACCATTCTAGAGCCTGTCTCTCTAACCAAACATGATATGACATTCAATAGTGAACTCTGATGGGTACTATTTTTCCAAATAGGAAAGTAGTAAGTGTACAAAAACATTTTACATGTTAATAAGTGAAACAATTCAAATTTGGAAGTTCACTTACATATTTTTCCATCTTTTTCTAGTTTTTTCAAATGAAGCAAGAGAGTATGTTCAGCCATTTTATGTAAATTCTCAGGAATATTCTAAAAGAATAATAAAGGCAAAAGACAAACATTTTTATTTTCATTCTTTTTAAAGAACACTTAATTTTTTGAAAGCATTAAGGGAAAACAAAATATACACAAAATATAAAAGTTTAACTTAAACACATTTTTAAATAGTAACAAAGTAAAAGATTTTACCTTGTACATGGTTTTACTGTAAGACATTATATTCTTACAGATAAAATAGACTAAGTGCCACAAAAAATGACAGTGTAACTAATTTACTCACTAATAAATTCCTAGTGGTCAACACCATGGCACACAGGATATAATTAATATATACAGATTAAGTAATAAATGTATAAATATTCAGGTTACACGATAATGTCGTTATACAAGGCATGGTTTCCTTTACTTTTACTAAAATAATGAAGTACTGATAACTGTTATCTGGGTAAGAAACATGGCAAATGTTTGTTTTATCCATTAAATTGGGATTACAGTCCTGATGCCAAGCTTGAATAAATCTACTTCCTTCATTTCTTAACTTCTTAAAAACCTTCTACCAAGATGTGCAAATTACCTCAGTCAGAATCCAATGTAGTGGGATGCTGGTGGCTTACTCCTGTAATTATAGCTACTGGAGGCTGAGATCTGGAGATTACAATATGAAGCCTGACTGGGTTGGCTCAAGATGGCTAATTTTGTTTTCTATGGACAATTTTTTGGGGGAAGAGGAATGTTATTGTTTAACTTTCATATTCTATAAAGTGAAATTGCTGGTCTCAATTTTCAACAAGTAGCATTATTTATAAAAGCACCACTTATAAAATTCACAAACTGAGTCTGACAGGATATGGTAGGTTTATCATATAAGGTCTATTAAATAGATTGTTTGAATAGATCTGTGACTATGTACAAGTAATGACAAATTACCTTGTATATAATTTTTACCATGTCCATCACTGTAAATGATTTTTCAAAGTTATCACGAAATAATGTGAGGATTTGCTCTTCTCGATTGTTTCTGTGAGAAATATATTGTAGAATTTTAGCTTCAGCATCATGGATTACTGGGCCATGTCCTGAATTAAAATAATGATGAAATTACCTCAAATAAAAATTTTAAGTAAACTCAAAGTTAATTCACTCTACTTAAAATTAATTCATAGAACAAGTGGTTAAGCATACAAATATTATTTGCTGCAAGAGACATAAACATTTTATATAAAAATAAAATAAAAATTATATGTACATACAAAAAAACTTTATAATGATACAAAATGCATACAAAAAGACATGATAAAAACAGCAACTACAACATAACAATAGGTAATGTTTGTAAAATGTTATGTGGTGGGTGTTACTCACATGCTTAAAGTACACTGTGTTTACAAGAGTCCCATGAAGTCAGTATGACTATTATCACCTTTTTTATAGCACACTGAGGCACAGGTAGGGTAGATGATCTTCCCAAAGTCATACAGCTACATTGGATAAAGCTTGGATTATGACTAGCAATTTTTAAGCATTCTGCTTTCTCTTAACGACAGTGGTCAAATTTTACTTATAAAAGAATGAATGGTAGAAATGTGGAAAGCAGACTAAGATCCATTAAGAATTCACAAGACTGATGATGTGCACTGGTGGTTCATGCTTGTAATCTTAGCTACTACTTTGAAGTCAAGTGCAGATACTGTGAACCCAGTATCACTTGACATTGGATAATCATAGCTATTCATGATAGCAGAAAAGACCATTGCAGGGGCACTGGTAGCTCATGCCTGTAGTCCTAGCTACTCAGGAGGCTGAGATCTGAGGACTGAAGTTCAAAACCAGCCTGGGTAGGAAAGTCTGTGAGATTCTTATCTCTAATTCATCATCAAAAAGCCAGAAGTGGAGCTGTGGCACAAGTGGTAAAGCACTCACCTTGAGCAAAATAGATTAGGGCAGTGCTCAGACCCTGAGTTCAAGCCCCAGGACTGGCACACAAAAATAATCTCACAAGATCCATAGTAGAACATTAAGAATCTTATATCTAGGCTACTAATTCAAAGATTTTTACAACTCAGGTTAAATTATATTGAAATTTACTTACACACAAATCAATATATTATAAAAGCCTAGAAAAGGTATGTTTCAAATATCTGAGAACGGGGATTGGGAATGTGGCTTAGTAGTAAGTGCTTGCCTAGCATGCATGAAGCCCTGGGTTCAATTCCTTAACATCACATAACCAGAAAAAGGCAGAAGTGGTGCTATGGCTCAAGTGGTAAAGTGATAGCCTTGAACAAAAGCTCAGGGACAGTGCTCAGGCCGAGTTCAAGCCCCAGGACTGGTTAAACAACAACAACAACAACAATAAAAAACAAAGAAAAAAACACAAAAACCCAGAAAATAAAAAACCCAGAAAACAACCAAATATCTAAGAACAAAATGTCCCGATGCAGGATAACTTATTCTCACATAAAGAACACTGGGTGCTGGGCTGGGAAGGTGGCTCAGTGGTAGAGTGCTTGCCTTGCATGCATGAGGCCCTGGGTTCGATTCCTTAGCACCACATAAGCAAAATGAAAAAAGCCAGAGAAGAACACTGGGGGCTGGGATGCAGCGAAATGGCAAAGTGCTTGCCTAGCAAGTGCAACATCCTAAGTGTGATCCCTAGTACCTGAACAGAAAAGAAAAGAAAAAAAAAGAAGAAACAGGAAAAAATAAAAGGACATTGGGCTTTGGTTAGATATGGATGATTAGCTCTTAGCTAATTACTTAATAACTCTGTAAGGGAAGTTTGTGTCTCTCCCCACATTTCTTCAGTTGTATGAGGATATCACTACCTGTTTCATTGGGGTTTTTGTAAGTGTAACAGATGCAAAAGCCTCCACATCCTACCTGTTGGGTAGCAGGCTTTAATGCATGGTAGCTATGACTACAGAACATAATTTACATATAAACAACCTCTGTGCTAATAAAATGCCAGTTCGCTGAATAAAACACTCTTAAGAATCTTCTGCAAGCAGCTTTTTAAAAAAGTATTTTTTATTGTAAAGATACTGTACAGAGGGGTTACATCTACATGAGTAAAGTAATGAGCATCTAGCATTGTTACTCCCTTTGTTTTTCCCTACCATCCCTTCTCTCCCCCTCCACAAGCTGTAAAGTTCGTTTTCAACATAGTGTCTTGTACATCTCATTGTTAAAATGGGTCACCCTGTATGCTTAATTCAGCATTTTGTTATTTCCCTTCCCCTCCCTAAATTAGAAAAATGCATATACAAGATGCAGGGCATCGGAATCAAATACAGAGAAAACAGGGGTCATACCACAGGAGGAAACCATACAAAAGAAACAAAAACAAATCACATAGTACATTAAAAACAACACAACAAAGATAAAACATCTTGTGTTCCTATCTTGGGGTTCATTTTACTTAGCATCATCTTATATGGTCATATGTACAGTTTTTGACCTTTTCTGCTTGTCTGATAAGATTATCCTAGACTTATACTAGTTATCACAAATAAGGGAAACCATGGAACCTATGTTTCTTTGGGTCTGGCTTACTTCACTAAATCTGATTTTTTCCCAAGTCTTTCCATTTCCTAACAAATGGGACAGTGCCATTCTTTCTGATGGAGGCATAGAATTAATATATATATATATATATATATATACACACACACACACACACACACACACACACACACACACACACACACACACACACACACACACTACATTTTCTTGATCTATTCATCTACTGAGGGGCATCTGGGTTGGTTCCATATCTTAGCTATGGTGAATAATGCTGCAATAAACATAGTTGTGCTGGTAGCTTTAGTATGGCCTTGTTTCACTACCAAACTCTTTCTATGAAGCCATCATAACTCTCAACCTCAAACCAGGTAGGACTCATCAAAGAAAGAGAACTATAGACCCATTTCTTTGATGAACATTGATGCAAAACTTCTCAACAAAAATTTGGCCAATCGATTTCAATAACTCATCAAAAAAATCATACACTATGATCAAACAGGATTCATTTCTGGGATGCAAAGATAGTTCAATATAAGTAAATCAATCAATATAATTCATCACATCAACAAGAACAAGGATAAGAACCACATGATTATCTCAATAGATGCAGCACTCCTTTATGATGAAAGCTCTGGAGAAACCAGGAATCCATGGAACATTCCTCAATATAATAAAGGCTGTGTATGACAAACCTACAGCCAGTATTATACTTAATGGTGAAATGCCAAACCATTTCCTCTACAAATTCAATCCAATACCTATCAATATCCTAACCTCATTCTTCAATGAAATAGAAGAAGCAATCCAAAAATTTATATGGAACAATAAAAGACCCCAAATAGCAAAATCCATCCTTAACAGAAAGAACAGTGCTGGAGGAATATCAATACCAAATTTCAAACTCTACTACAAAGCCATAGTAATCAAAACAGCTTGATACTGGCACAAGAACAGACCTGAGGACCAATGGAATAGAACTGAAAACCCAGAAATGAACCCACAGACCTATAGCCACCTAATCTTTGACAAGAGAGCTAAAAAAAATAGAATGGAAGAAAGTCTCTTCAGTAAATGGTGCTGGCAAAACTGGTTATAAAAACTAAAATTAGTTGTAGAAAACTAAAGCTAGATTCTTATATATCACCCTGCACCGGAATCAACTCCATATGGATCAAAGACCTCAAAGTCAAAGCAGACACCTGGAAAACATTACAAGAAGGAATAGGAGAAACTCTAGGGCTTCTTGGCATAGGCCATAATTTTCTTAATAAAGACCCAGAAACACAATAAATCAAAGAAAGGTTGGACAAATGGGATTGCATAAAACTGCAGAGCTTCTGCATGGCAAAGGACATAGCTAGCAAGATCAATAGAAAGCCCACGGGTTGGGAGAACATCTTCACTAGCTATGTAACAGACAAAGGTCTCCTATCTAAAATATACTTAGAACTCAAAAAATTAAATCCCCCAACAACAAATCCTTAAAGAAACAACAGCCCAATAAATAAGTGGGCTAAGACATAGAGACTTCTCTGAAAAGGAAATAAGAATGGCCAATAGACACATGAAGAAATGCTCAACCTCCCTAGCCATAAAAGGAATGCAAATGAAAGCAACATTGAGATTCCATCTCACTCCAATTAGAATGGCTAGAAACAAGAAGTCTAGTAACAACAGATGCTGGAGGGGATGTGGCCAAAAGGGAATATTGTTGGTGGGAGTGTAAACTTGTCCAACCACTTTGGAAAGTAGTACGGAGGTTCCTCAGAAGACTCCATATAGAGCTCCCCTACGACCCAGCAATCCCACTTTTGGGCATTTATCCAAATAATCACATCCAAGCAGCTTCTTATTGGTCTAGCTTGAATGGGATTGTACCATGCATCTCTTCTCTTCTCTAAAACAGCTATGAACACATATGCCTTTATAGCTTGGTATTAATCTAAATGCTTAGCTCCACTGTGGGTTTCCTGTCCCTGAGCAGTCTGATTTCATGAGAGAATGTAAGTATACTGATCTGTACTGACAGATCTTTTCTTAGCTATTTGGTTAGAAGCAAGTTAGGTGGACTTAGAAAATCAAGTAATCTTGTTTCTTTTTCCTTCTGGGACTTCTCTCTGAGTACTTTTTTTTTTTTTGTAGTTTGTAGGATGGAGGGGGAGTCATACTATAGAGCAGTGCAATGATATCTGAGATACAAACAACAGGGTTCTTTTTCTGATGAATGGAAATAAATATACTGTTTTACAGTTGCTATGGAAACTACTGATATTTCAATATTGTTAAGAAACTAAAGTTTAGAGGTCAAATGTTGGCCAAGGTGACACAACTAAATTATGGTTCACAACAGAAATCAAGTTAGCCAAAATGACAGTAGCTTTTTCCCCTCCAGCCTCCCCACTCCTTTCACAAAACAAAGAAAAATGTTTTCTTATTTCAATGCAAGCTTATGTTTGTATTTATTAGTGTGCAGACATTGACAAGAACTCTCCTTAAGGTTATTATTAATGTAACTGGTGGTGGCCTTCTCTTTAATTGCAAAGAAGGGATGCTTCTCAAGTAAATGTAAATCAAAACTACATGAGCTTCTATCTCATCCCACTCAGATTGGCTATGATCAAGAATATAAACAGCAACAACAACAATAAAAACAACAAAGGCTGGTGAGGATGTATGTAGAACAAGGAACCTTTACATACTGTTGGTGGGAATATGAATTAGTCTGGCAACTATAGAAAACAATATAGAGGATCCTCAAGCAATAAAAACAGAACATTGTATAATCTAGCTATACCCACTCCTGGGTATAGACTTGGAGGGATCAAAGTCAGTATATAATAAGATATACCTGCGCATAGATGTTTACTTTAGCAATATTCTCAACAGAAATGATATGGAATTAGCCTAGTGATCAATAGATAAATGTATAAAGAAGATATGTATGTGTGTATATATCTATCTATCTGAGCAAAAGCACCTATATATATATATATACACACACACATATATTATATGCTTTTGCTCAGTTATAAAGAAGTACCAAATCATTATCATGTTAAGGAAAAATGGATGGAATGGAAGATCACTATGTGAAGTGAAATAAGCTAGACTCAGAAAGACAAATATTTTGTATTTTTTCTCACATATGTAATCTACATTAAAAACAAAAAACAAACAAAACCATCCTATCAAAGAGAAGGGTGACTAAGGGTGACTAATAGGAAATTTATTTCCAATCTCACCTTCTTTTATCCCTTCCTCTCTCCACAACACTAGTGGGCAGAAGGGAAAGGTGAGGGGGATTGTAGGTAAATATGATCATAGTATTATATACATGTATGAATCTTTTATAAAATCTTTTAATATACATCACTGAAAATATAAAAAGTATTATATATAAATATATATATATGTATATATATATATATTTCTTCAAGGATGAATACAGAGACACAAACCAAAATGAACATTCATTGTTTGCCAGATTAAAACTTACCCACCTGGATATATAATAGCAGCTTTGATTTTCAATAACGCTTTTAGGGAGTTCATATAATCATATAGGTCTTCAAATATAGTTGTTCCCTCCCCAAGGATGCAATCCCCAGAAAAGATAGCATTTTCCTCTTCCAAGTGTAGAGCCATGTGGTCATCAGTGTGGCCAGGTGTGTAGATAACTCTGGTTGAAAAAAACCTCTATCATTAAACAACAAAATAACAAATAGACTCTTCATGGAGAGCAAATGTTGAAGTAGAAATTATTCTCTGTCCTTATTTTTGGACAAGACATCGATAAATAATGCCAATGTGCTGCATAAGCAGCTCTTTTTTTTGTTGTGCCCACTGAACATTAGACTATTTTCTTCATTAAAGTATGTATCTTTCAAGTGCAAATTTAATGCTTTCTCACCTTTTCTTCTTACTTTATAAGCACAAGATAACACATTTGGAAAGTAGGAAAGTACTTAGAGATTAAAATCAGCAATCATTTCCATTACTTAGAGATAGTGCTGTACCATTTGAGACTTGCCTTAATCTGGCATTTTGCTGGTTATATGGATATGGAATCTGTGGACTTTTTCCCTCAGGAAGGCATTGAGCTGTGTGAGTTTTAGGTCTCAGTGTCCTGAGTAACTAGGATGACAGGCATGAGCTACTGACATCCAGCAAGGGGTGGAAAGTCTTAATCTGCAAAATTAGGTATAGATAAGTGTAGTAATCAGTACTGTGATCCCCCAACTTTTAAGATAGAATACTCAATAAAGTACTTGCTACTGTCTGCAGCTATCTATCCCATTCACTTGGCCTAGGACTGGATTGCTATAGAGGAAATGCATTATCAAGAATAGTTAAAATAACTGGCATAGTAGAAAAAACAGGGTATTGATTTGAAAGAACATTACCTCATTTTCCCTTTTTTATTCAACTGTTAATCTACTTGCTTCTTTATAGATATTTACTACTTAATAGGATAAATATTCAGCACCTTCTATATGCCAGAAACTGAGGATTTAAAGATGCATTGCCATCAGCCTGTGCTGGAGAACAGCTAGCTAGTTATCAAATCTATATTCTCTTTCTCCTGGACATGGTACAAAATAGTATTTTCTAGGTTTCCTACAGCTACAGTGACCCGCAGCGTAACTGCTTAGTAACACCTACCATGCTCTTTTCTACTTACTGGACTGACTGAGGTGTGCATGGCAACCCTGAGAGCCAGGTGCAGGTAAGTGTGGAATCATTAGATGGAAGGCACCCAAGTCTCTAGCCTATCTGACAGCCACTGGCTAATCAGGAACCTTTTGTGGACTTTATGTGAATTGCAATACACTGTTAAGCCATTACCTAATTGCAAATTGGTTTGCTATGGCAACAAATATTAGCTATGACTATGAATTTAAGGAGCTGATTACTTTTGAATAATGTATCTACCCACACATATACAAACTATAATACAATTTAATAAGTGCTTTAATGAATTAACATAAATTACATGAAAGCTGGAGCAGTTAATTCAGCCCAGAAAGATTTTTCTTTTTTTTTTTTGGTCCGGTCGTGGGGCCTGAACTCTGGGCCTGGGTGCTGTCCCTCAGCTCTTCAGCTCAAGGCTAGCGCTCTACCACTTGAGCCACAGCGCCACTTCCGGCTTTTTTCTTTTTGCTTATGTGGTGCTGAGGAATTGAACGCAGGGCCTCAGGCATGCAAGGCAAGCGCTCTACCACTGAGCCACCTTCCCAGCCCCCCAGAAAGATTTCTTGATGTCAGTAACATGTAAAATGTGTGTATGAAGAATAAGAAAAGAATAAGAGAAGTGTCTATCTGGTAAAGGGGAAGATTTGAACCCATGAGCTAGGTCTAGGATTATTTGCATATAGCCAATTGTGTCTGTGAGGGAGTGGTGCCAGTTAAGACCAAAAACAAGGGCACCAAAAACAATGTAGCACAATCATGAATCGTGAGAATAAGCATGATGTAGGCAGTAAGCTCATGAAAGTTTTCAAGTAGTAATGTGTATGAGGGGTAAACTGGGAAGCAGGGAGCCTGGAGACAGGAAGGTAAAGTAGTAACTAATAGTGGTGAGTGTGAAGAGGGGACAGCACCAACAAATATATCAGAAGCAAAAACTAACCTGATTAGGGATATGTGTGTGTGTGTGTGCATGTACATGTATGTGTGCAGGGATAGTAAAGGTGAAGAACAGTTAAAGGTGAAGGGTAATCCTGAAATGTCTTTCTTAGAAGAATAAGTACAGTCCTAAGCACAGAGCAAAGGAGGTATTCTGGGATCAGAAAGTATGTATAGATGATAACTGTATGTAATTCAGCTTTGAAATTACTGAGTTTGAAGTACCTGTCTGAACTCTGCTCAGGGGTCAGAGGGGTATGAGTCTGGCCTAGTATTTATTCTAAGTATGAGTCATCTTTCAAAGTGAGAACAAGGGAAAGCCCTGAAGTGAAATATAGGTAGGAAAAGTTAGTTTGTGTGTGTGTGTGTGCATGCATATGCGTGCATGCATGTGCACTGTTATTGGGGCTTGAACTCAGGGCCGTGCACTCTCACTTAGCTAGCTATTTTCACTCAAGGATGGCACTCTACCATTTGAGCCATGCCTCTACTTCTGGTTTTTTTGCTAGTTAGTTGGAGATAAGAATTTCTCAGGTTTTCCTGGGCTGGCTTTGAACTGGGATCTTCAGATTGCAGTCTCTTGAGTAGATAGGATTACAGGTGTGAGCTACTGGTATCCAATGGAAATGCTAAGTTTTTAAAGTTTAAATTTTACTTATGTAAAAAGAAATCGTAGTCTTCAGGACTAGATGCTAGGCTCAAGTGGGAGAAAGCCAGTCATGAACAAGAAAGTTGAGCAAGGGGAGAATGTGGAAACAGGTGACACTGATCAACATACATTATATTCATAAACTGCTTCGAATGGTAACTCCTTTGTATAACTGCTTAAAGATAGTAAAAAAAAAAAATTAAAAAAAAGAGAGCTAGCGAAGCAAGTTGAGGTTTAATTCAAACCCTAGTACAAAAATACAGAATTCAAAGAATCAAAAAGGGGATATAGAAATGAAAAAAAGTCTTCCCTTTTTTGGTTTCTTAAGCAACTAATTTTCTTTCCCCAGAGTACTCAATGTTATCAGATTTCTGTTGTATCTTTCCTAAAGTATTCGCATATAGGAAAATATGCCTCAGTTTGCCTTTCTTGCTTCTTTATGACAGATGCTCACCATTCCTTAAGAAGATTAACTTACTTTAGAGTGGCTCCCTCAGTCTTAATCACATCTCCATCCTTCAGATAAACATATTGTTGGTCTCCATTTCCTATAATTTCTTCTTTCTGAGGGTTCCGTGGAAGTTTTTTGATGCAATAGGTAGTGTCTAGTCACACAATTTATAAAGATATGTAAGATACATTGTTAATGAGTCAACCTTTAAAGAGATCAGTTTACAAACAGATGACTTTTATTAATGACTGCATAAAATATTAACATTAAGATAATAGAAAAATGGGTTAATTATAATAGTTTATCTCTGGAATGTATTTTTTTAAACATTTCAACAAAGCTTTTTTTTTTAGGGGGGGGGTCCGGTCGTGGGGCCTGAACTCTGGGCCTGGGTGCTGTCCCTCAGCTCTTCAGCTCAAGGCTAGCACTCTACCACTTGAGCCACAGCACTACTTCTGGCTTTTTTCTTTTTGTTTATGTGGTGCTGAGGAATCGAACCCAGGGCCTCATGCATGCAAGGCAAGCGCTCTACCACTGAGCCACCTTCCCAGCTCCTCAACAAAGCTTTTTTACTCCTATTTCCTTTATTTTCAATAAAGCTTTTTTAAATTTAATTTTTGAAAATTCTCCCATGATCCTCTAGGTCTACATAAGTCTTTGTGACTTTTTTTTTTGTTGGTCATGGGGCCTGAACTCTGGGCCTGGGCACTGTCCCTCAGCTCTTCAGCCCAAGG
This sequence comes from Dipodomys spectabilis, assembly GCF_019054845.1. NCBI lineage: Eukaryota > Metazoa > Chordata > Mammalia > Rodentia > Heteromyidae > Dipodomys > Dipodomys spectabilis. Next base: position 11,885,216 of record NW_024870692.1, read on the forward strand.
CGAGCACTCTAACACTCAAGCCATAGCACCACTTGTGGCTTTTTCTTCTTATGTGGGAATCCAATCCAGGGCCTCATGCATGCAAGGCAAGCACTCTACCACTGAGCCACCTTCCCAGACTCTTTGTGACTTTTTAAATCATTTATATTTGTATAAATTTCTGAAAGCAGTTTTTAATTATCTCAGTGAGCTTTGATATCAGGATGGGTATTGAAGAGGCAGTTATTTGAACTGGATACTTCTTTCTAACTAGAAACCTGCCTATCAAAAAATCATGACGGTAGTTAACGAAGTTAGCATACAGCTTGCTGTGAGTGTTGAATAGAAGCTCCAAACCTGAAAATGAGATGTTAGACCTTGAAATACATTTAACAAACACTACTCCTCACAGAAATGAAGAGAATCCATTACCTAACCAATCAACAACTGAATTGGTTATCCAACTAACATAACATGTACAGAGAATACATGAACTTAAAAACTGCCATAATTGAGGAAATGAAACTTACATATGGGGAACAGATGCTACACTCAGTACTGTTTCCAAAACACTAAAAGAACAATTCAGCTAATAAAAGAAACAATTCAGAAAAAGGAGAAACAGTAAAGGATTCAGAAATGGGAGAAACTGAGGTGTGATTTATAGGATAAGCAGGATGGTAAGGGTATAGAGACAGTCCATGGGAAGAATAGCATTAGTAAAGGAATGAGAATGAGCTTGCTGAAAGTGTGACATCAATGTTCCCAACTTGTCTAATGCAAAATACTATTGATAGGCCAGATGAGTTCAGGTCATGGAGTCCTTAAATTGCCTTTTACAGAATAGAGGAGTTTATACATTGCTGTTGTATTCACTAGATACATTTAAAAAGGAAATTTATTTAGTATTTTTATTTTACTTTTTAGTATTTTAAAATAGCTGTACAAAAGGGTTTCAAATTATGGGTAGGATGCATTACCCACTTTTAAATAAGGTAGTGAGAGGGTGTTAACAGGTTCAGTATGGCAACTGTAAGTAGGGACAGTAAAGCTGGAGGATCAGACAGAACCAGGAGGTGGCAGCTGTAATAACTCAACTGAAGATAATGAATACAGTGACAGCACTAGAAACATGAAGGGAGAAAAAAAAAAAACACCCCAAATTAGAACTGACAAGGCATAGGGATCAGCCTAACACAGTAAAGAAGATAATAAACATTGAAATATAAACATAAAATAGCAAACAGAACTTTCCAACCTCAAACTCTTTTATTTTGTATCTTGGAGATTGAAGGAAAAAAAAAACAAACGTTTCTTTGGGAACTAACATTACATAACAGATTAAGATGGTGGAACTCTAATGCTTTTAATCAAAATAATATTTTTAAGGCCTATCATTCCAGCACATGGGAGGCAGTTGAAGGAAGATCATTAGTTGCAGGCCAGCTTGGGGCTTTGTAGGGAGACCCTTCCCCCAAAAAACAAAACCCAAAGCAATCACCATTATCTCAGAATTACGCAACTATGTCACTCTCTAACTTGTGTCCGTTTTCAAAATTATATGTAAACAAAAATAAAACAGCCTATTCATAAGAGACTCTAGAGGAAGTCCACAGTACAACTGTGCCTTTTTATCTGTACAACAGTAGCCTTTTACTAGGATCAAGAATTGTACAACTATCACTGCTATCTAATTTGTAAGGTCCCCCAAAGAAATACTGAGCCCTGTGGTAGCTACTTCCTATTCCTTCCTTCCTAGCTTCTGGCAATCACTTTATTTTCTGTTTGTTATAATTATCTTAATAGGAACCAACCTAGGCTATCTAATTGATGGCCTGTAACATTACTGGCAATATGCTAATCATTTAAGCTGATACCAATGTGATATTGTTTGTGAGTAATAATTTCTAGTTAAAAATACATCTTACACTGGGCAATAGTGGCTTATGCCCACAAACCTAGCTGTTCAAGAGGCTGAGATCTGACTATCGTAGTTCAATTCAAAGCCAGCTGGGGCAGGAAGGTCCATGAGACTCTTGTTTCCAACTAAGTATTAAAAAAGCCAGAAGTGGACCTGTGGCTTAAGTGGCTCAAACCTTGGGCAAGAAAGCTCTGAGTTCAAGTCTTAGGACTGGTGCACACACATACACAAAATCTTAATTGAATAGCATAAATGTGGATACTTGATTCCTTTGATTCAGATGTGCAATATGTGGCAGAGACCCAACTTCAGTTGCAAAAATGATACTTAATTATCAGATAATTGTAATATATATTTATAATATTTGTAAAATATGTTTTACAAGTTTTATTCAGAACCAAACCAAAGCAGAATATGCAAGCAGGCCAGGACTTTATACTTATCACACAGTAAAATTCCATCTCCCTGTAATTCACTGTGAGTTCCCAAATATCTGATTGTGCTTGAAAGTTCTGTAATGAAGGTGCTTCACATTGACTGTCACTTATAAGTGGCATTTACATATCTGGTGTGGCTTATAAGAAAAATAAAGGTAGTTGGCACTGCAGAGTACTTAAAAGAGTTATACTTTACCAACCATTAAAACTATAAAAGAATATGAAGCAAAATAACAGTAAAGAAAATGGGCAAAAATGCTGATTTAGAATTTAAAAAATTAAAAAAAGAGTTAATCAATTGTAGTCCCCAGCTTTGAATTCAGGATTTTGACTTGCTAGACAGATATTATATTATTGAGCCCCATTCCCTTTGTGCTTTGTTATTTTTTGGTCTGGGGCTGCTGGCCTCAGACCAAAATCCTCCTATCTATGGCCTCCCACATGGCTGAGATTATAGCTGAGCCACCATTCCCATTCTAGGACTTAGAAAATGAAGAAATAACAACTTTTGAAGAAAGATACTTCTGCACAATTTCAATGCTAAACCATCCAAGGTCTTCAAGTAACTTGTCTAACTCCAACATTTCAGAAAGAATACCTCTTCTCAAGACAAGCATAACTTAGTTTCCATAAGAAGCAGTGTTAGATTTCTCCAGTGTTTTCTTTAAATCAATTGACCATATAATGTGTTATACAAATATTTATTACTCTGTATTAATCCAACACTATTTTAACTTAAAGGAAATGGGTCAATGTCTGTTAACAGGTGAAGGGACAAATAAGTTATGGTAATACTTGGCAACGAAAAGGAACAAAATGACTGATACCTGGAAGATGGGCGCATTTCAAATTGATGACAAACGAAAGCAGAAAAAGAGCGTGATTATGTATTCTTCCACTATGTGTGGCTTTACAATAGGCAAAGGTTATCATACTATGAAAGACTGAAGATCAGTGGTTGAGAGGCTAGATGTGAGAGGGGTCTCTTTGTAGGTGTTCTAGGGCTGGGTAGGTACTTACATTTGTTAAAATGCACCAAGTTCTACTTAAAATGGACACGCTATAGGTACGTAAATTAAAGCTCAGTGAAGCTGATTTAGTTAAGAAAAAAGTGAACCATAAATATTTAAGTTTTCAAAACTGACATGTGTCAAAAGAGAGTTGACCGAAGTGACAAAACCAATTAAAGAATCCTTGGAGTAGTTTAACTTAGTGTAGTTGTTTGAAATTTAGTATATATTGATTAGAGTGGGAAAAGTCGGGCTGAGAGATTATGAGTTCCTTTGGCAAACACTTCCCTCGTATAATGAAAGCTTCACAAGAGCGGTCTTTTTGTTAACCAATAAATCTTTTGTGCCAAGAACAATATTTGACATATAGTAGTCATCTTAATGAATGAATGAACCTAAGTGTATGAAGGTGGATTAAAGAAACTTTTCCTTTTCTCTTTTGTCAAAATTGAAGATAGTATTCAAAGCTTACTAATTTCCAAAAGTACCACTTGAATATAAGCTATTTAGTAATAGTTTATGGTTTACTTAAATTAATAATAGTTTATGGTTTGCTTAAATTATAAATCATTTCCCAAACATAGCTTTCCCCAATGAGCTTAAAGCTTTCTGATTACCATTATTGATGTCTTTACAAATATCTTCTATGCCTCCAGAATGATCCTTATGCCAATGAGTCACTAGGATCTCCTGGATTGCTGTGTTAAATTCAGCCAGAGCTTTCTTTAAACAGCTGATATATTCTGGAATTGAGGGTTCTCCAGTGTCAATGAGGATTCTCCTGAAAATTAAATGGAAGATAACCCCAATTGAAACAGAGTTAATATTAGTACATTCAAGAAGCCATATAAAGTGTTGAAATTCAAGAAACCATATGAAGTGTTGCTTTTAACATGATTGGTAACTAGTTATATTTGACTGTACCTTAACTAAAATAATCTCACTTCAAGAAAGTTATTTGAGACAAGTAACAACTAAATATAAATCTGCATAAAAAGAACAACAGTAACCTTGAATACCTGAGAGAGCTAACAACCATGACACTATTCTAATTGTATTCTTCATGACAACAGTTTAAGGTAGGCATTTCATTATTATAATTACAAGTAATTTGTCCAATGTTACTTCACAAATAAATAGCAGAATCAGGTATTCTGATGTCAGAATTATATTCTTACCTACTTCTAGATCCTTTACAAATTCTTCAAATATATGAAACAAAGATATGAAACAATTTGCTTCAATAGCATCCCGAATGAAACTTAATTTTTGGCATTAGTTACCTAATCGAACACTGAAGTTTTATATTTGTGCCCTTATACATCAAAAGGTGGAGGGGCCGGGCGCCAGTGGCTCACGTCTGTAATCCTAGCTACTCAGGAGGCTGAGATCTGAGGATTGAGGTTCAAAGCCAGTTCAAAGCCAGCCCAGACAGGAAAGTCTGTGACACCTCTTTATCTTCAATTAACCACCAGAAAAACCAGAAGTGTCACTGTGGCTCAAGTGGTAGAGTGCTCGCCTTGAGCTGAAGAGCTCAGGGACAGCAGCCAGGCCTAGAGTTCAAGACCCATGATCAACAAAAAACAAAAAAAAACCCCAACACACCAAAAAAACCAAACAACAAAACAACAACAAAAAAACCAAAACGGTAGGGGGAAGTGTGGGGGATCAATGAGTTTTAGCTGTTGAGGTTTTTAATTAGATAAAATATTATATATATATATATATACATATATATATATGTGTGTGTGTGTGAGCCATCCTTATGATTTTCTTTATGAGCCAGTATTTCTGTTTTCCTGAACAAAAGAAATCAGTGGTATTTTCCTCAAGAACCAACTCATGAGATTATTTCATGATGTTTCAGAGTAATACCTCATTAATTTAGGCTAAGATTAGACGAAGTATGAATCATTTATCATTCAATCATTAATAACTGTGTATAGAATATTATGTGCCTTTATTTTTGAAAGCACAACAAATACCCTGCTTTCTAGTGAAAGGTGGAAAGGGGGAACGAAACAATGAAAGTAACAAAAGGCATTTTTCAGAGCATTAAAATACAGTACACAGACAGGAAGTAACTGGATGGCTATTCTATAGTAGATGTAATTGTTTCCCTGAAACCCACAGTTAATTAGAACAAACTGCCTTGTTACAGTTAGATTGGAGCAAGCAGTTCTGGTCTGCTACTATACAATAGAGGGACTATAGACGACAATAATATACTACACAGTTAAAAAAGCTAGAAACTGTGGAGCTGTGGGTCAAAGTGGTAGAGTGCTAGCCCTGAGCAAAAGAGCTCAGGAACAGTGCCCAGGACCTGAGTTCAAGCCCCATGACCAACAAAATAAAATAAAAGAGCTAGATTTTGAAAGTTTTCATCACAAAGAAGTGATCAGATCTTTGATCTGATTTGAACATTATGCAATATAACATGTACTAAAGTATAACATGGGGTTCTATTTATATGTACATTTTTATGTTTTTATGAATCACAGTAAAAAAATTAACTGGCCTCTCTCTGGGGATGAAGATGGTAACCTTATGGCTAGATGGTCTCTCTTTGTATCTTAAGCTTTGTATAGAAGTAAATGGACGGAGAGAGACTCGACAAATGGGACTACCTTAAAATAAAAAGCTTCTGCACAGCTAAATCTATCGCAACCAAGCTAGAAAGACAACCAACTAATTGGGAAAAAATATTTACCAGCAATATATCAGACAAGGGGTTAACATCCTGTATATACAGGGAACTCAAGAAACTAATCCCTCCCAAACCTAACAAACCAATTACTAAATGGGCAAGGGAACTAAAGAGGGACTTCTCAAATGAAGAAATAAAAATGGCAAAGAAACACATGAGGAAATGGTTCATCATCCCTGGTGATGAAGGAAATGCAAATAAAGACAACCCTGAGATACCACCTTACCCCAGTCAGAATGTCCCACATCCACAAATCAACCAACGACAAATGCTGGAGGGGATGTGGAGAAAGAGGAACCCTATTACACTGCTGGTGGGAATGTACACTTATACAACCACTTTGGAAAGCAGTCTGGAGGGTCCTTAGAAAGCTAAAGATTGACCTCCCTTACGACCCAGTCATACCACTTCTAGGCCTCTACCCTGAACAACAGGAACCAATATACAAGGACACGTGCACCTCCATGTTTATTGCAGCACTGTTCACAATAGTTAGGATATGGAAACAACCCAGATGCCCCACCACAGATGAATGGATCCAAAAATTATGGTATCTATACACAATGGAATATTATGCAGCCATTAGAAATAACATAATAATGGCATTTGCAGGGACATGGATGGAGCTAGAAGGAATCATGTTGAGCAAGGTAAGCAAAGAGCAAAGAGACAAACGGTACCTGGTCTCCCTGATAAGTGGATGCTAAATCCAAAATGTTAGGTGATACGACAAAACTAACAGGACTTAAGAAACAAAGAACTCCCACTCATCTGGTTGAACCACTACTAAATATGCCCATGCTGATCACATGTATGGTGTATAACATGTGTACACCGTTATATGTTATAGACTGTGATAGACAATTTGCTCCAGGAAAGTTAGAATGAACTTGTGACTTTAAATGAGCACCATTATTCCACAATACTGTGAAATTCGGGAAATTATGTAATTACTTAATCACAATTTTTTTTTTTAAAAAAAAGAACCTTGGGGAAGGTAGGGAAGGAAGGAATGGTAGGGGGAAAACAATGGAGGGGGTAACAATGCTCAATAGGAAGTGTACTCATTACCTTACTCATGTAACTGTAACCCTCTGTTTAGTATCTTTACAATAAAAAAGAAAAAGAAAAAAAAGAAGTAAATGGACTTCAGAAAGTGAACTATCTGGAAATAGTAAATAGATAATTAAGGGAGCACTGTAAGGTCATGTTGAATAAAAATGTAAGGACTGCAATGGTTCAAAGAATATTTACAAGGCATAATCAATATGACTGGAAATGAAAAAGACAATGATTCTGAGGATGTGAGGTGGAATGTTTGGGGTGTTATCAGCAAAGACTATAAATACTAGGGTGAATTTGAACTAAGCTTGATTTGGGTCATGGGCATTTTTTTTGCCGGTCATGGGGCCTGAAATCTGGGCCTAAGTTCTGTGCTTGTGCTCTTCAGATCAAGGCTAGTGCTCTACCACTTGAGCAACAGTGCCACTTCCAGCTTTTTCTGCTTATGTGATGCTGAGGAATTGAACCCAGGGTCTCATGCATGCAAGGCAAGCACTCTACCACTGAGCCATATTATATTCCCAGCCCCTCACAGGGCATTTTGATAGCATTTCTAGCCATCTTCCTTTGCTTTTCCTGCACAGAAATTTATTGGATTGTAATATATTTTTATACATTTATTTATTTATTGGTCATCTTATACTCTCTATCACTATATAAATGTGAGGCCCATAAGGGCAAGAATCTTTTTTTTTTTTTTAATTTAATTTTATTTTATTTGAGAACATACTGTACAGAGGGGTTACAATTACATGGGCAGGATAATGCATACATTTCTTACCAAGCATTGCAGCCAAGGGCAAGAATCTTAACTGTTTGATTCTAGGAATTTAGAGACTGCCATATTGCTTGGTCCTGTGTACATTTGTTCACACTAAATTAGAAACATACAAAACATATACCTTGTAGCTCACAATCCTAGATTTTGACTGCCTCTAGTAATGTGTGGTTATTTGGTGCTTATTTACCCCAAATTCTTGCTGCCCTTTAATCAACATCAGTCAGATTATTTTAGTTTTCTCATCCTTGAGAAGAATCCTTCTATGTCTCGGATCAACTTCTCAATTTTTTTCATACCACAAAGCCCTCTTACTATTTTTTAATTGTTGCTTTTCTCTCTTTCTTTGAAACAGATTTGAAATATCTGGCAATATAAACCTGAATTTAAAATTTTTGTATGTTATTCAAAAGTCATGACAAAATTAGCAGGATACACAGTTTTGCTATAATCTAATAGCACAGAAAACAGATCTTTTAGAACACCTGTGCAGCTTGTTTACAGATCAAAGTCTGAGTAATAGCAGACCTCTGGCAGGCACTAAATGTGGTTCCTAGGCTTGTTTAGATTTTCTGATCGTTCTGTCTTGGCTTAACAAAATTGGGATTGGCAAAGAAAGGACAATGCAACTGAAGATAATAGGACATTTACAAGTCCTAGAGTAAACAATCTACTCAGACTAGGGATGTTGTAAAACCTGAAAAAAATGAATTTATAGCAAGTATGAAGAGTAGTAACAAGGTCCTTAAACAATATTTTGTATTCATATGGTGATTAAAACCCTTGGGAACATTTATAATTATATACTTTAATCTTCAAACCAATTCTAGGAAGATATTGGATAGAGTAAGAAACTAGACTGGAAAGACTCAGTGACTCCTTACAGCCAGCAGGAGATAATGGCTGTAGAAAGGATGCTGCTTAAACACTTGGGAGTCATTCTACAAAAAAACTTCAAAAACTTCAGTTCTATACTAGAAATGTTCTCTTTCTTCCTAATAAAGTTATTTCACATGTAATGTGAATAGTTATAGTGGATTATGTTCTGTCATCTTTACATGGCTTGGTTGACTTTATTCTTCATGTTCAGAGACAATATCCTCATGTCAGGAAGCCATTTACAAATGCTAGGTACACTCATAAAGGGTTCAAGAAAGGAATGTAAATGAATCAGTAAAGATTTATGGCTGATTTATTCACCCTAACTTTGTACTGGCACATAATAATAGTCTGTAACACAGAGAAAGAGTTAGTGGGATCAGCTTCTTTATAACTATTTTATAATGATAGCAATTACCTGGTGTCTGTCAATTTGCTTTCATTGTTACAAATCATTTCACATTTGGTGAGCATATACAACCCAGTGTTGTATAGGTATTATGAGGAAAACAGAAGAATTAGATTGTATGTTTCAATACACTAGAATTTTCTTTTCTGATATGTTTTCGTTTAGATTTCGTGTAACCCTCATTGTACAGGTACACAACATGAGAAATGACCATCTTGTTCAATCTCATACAAGCAAACGGAGTAGATTCTAATCTATGCACTGTAGGGTTTTAACTGTATTGGGACCATTTCCCTATTATAAGATATAATCTTAGCTCAGCAATTTTGATAGGAAAGGTTAAATTGAAGCCATTAGAGGTTCTTGAGGAAGTTGGGGCTATCATTTGTTAATTCCAATGCTTACTGGGTATCTACCTATTAAGTACATACGTATTCAAGTGCCATCTACACACTAGGGAATCATTAAGTGCTACTAATGCTTTTGTGAAATGCACTTGGCATCCATAGGCTGGCTGGTTAGAATGATATCAGACCAAGTAGTTATCTAGCAGTCCTATAATCATAATCAAGAAAACTAAGAAAATATAAGCAAATACTGTACTATTGGTACAGTATAAGGCTTTGTATTAGGTGTTAGAGATTATTAATTCTTCATTTAATTTATGCTTTAACGGGACATGTAAGTTTTATGTAATACATTAAGCTCCTCACACATGCATATCCCTTTTCTTATTGTTAAGTATGGAGTGATAGGTCAGTGTTTTACATTGACCTACCAATCACAGAAGGATTCCATGAGGAAATGCCATTTCAAATGAGCTTTCAAGGACAAGTGAGGTTAGCCTTGAAGAAACGATAGGTGGAAGAAAGAGAAGGAAGTATGCACAGCTCTGAGACAGCCTCAGCTGAGGCTTTACAGGTGGTCCTGGAGTGAGAATTCTGATGAGCCTGTGGAGGCAAGTAGGGGCCAGAATATGCAAAGCCTTTCAATTTTCATTTAAAAACACTACTCTGGCTGTGGGTCAGGGAACAAATTGAAAAGTGACAAAAGTGGATGCAAAGAAGACAGGGCTGGTCATTACAGAAGCCTATGCAAGAGTGGTTGACAGGGTGACAGTGGATAGGAAGAGATCTTCACAATGGCTTGGATGTGTGCTAGGATATAAGGAATGTCCAGGAGGAAACTTAGGCATTTTCCTTGGTCCATGGACCAAGGGAATGATCCTGTTTACTAGAACAGGGACCACTGGAGGAGGGCAGGGAAGACTGTGAGTTCATTTTAGGAAAAATTGTTTCAAGTGCTATGAGTCATGTGAGAGATTTAAGAAAGCATAGTCTGAAGGTCAAGTCTAGCTTTTGTCTAAATTGGAGCAGTAAATTTGGGAGTTAAGGATTAACAGCATTCAAGGAAGAAGACAAGAGGTAAGGAATACAGTATAAAAACAAGAGGTGTGGATTGCATTTTGAGGAACTCAAAGATCTCATGAAGATAAAAGAAATGAAGAAGAGCAGGTAGAGAGCCAAGAGGATATCCTGATGTGGTGTTAGAAAGTCAAGGAGGGAACAAAACATTGGATTTAGTGATTCAGAAGTTACTTGTGGCTATAGATCTGTTTTTCAAAGTGGCTGCTATCTTGGAACATTTGACTTGGATCCAATTAATATTATTTACTTAACTTTTACACTAGAGTAGCATTATCTGCCCACTGACTTATCCTAGTTTAACTATTCAGAGACACAGTTTAAATAGTCCAAGTTCACGTGAATAATAACTTTAAGATGGGAGTTCATGAATCTGCTCTTCCTTCAATTAGTTTTAGGTCTTTTAGAGTCTCTTTTAGCACACTTTACTATGTTAAGAGAATCTAGCGTTTAAAGATATAGTCGGTATATACAACATGGTCTTTATATACTAGCTGATGTCTTCATCTGGTTTTCAAACCAATTTCAAACAGATTGGCCACCCTAGGGTCATCTGAAATCTGTTTCAAGTCTGAAGAAAACTAGATTATGTTGCATTTGAGATCCATACTGAGGGGAGACTAGGATAATTTTTAACCTTTGGCTCTGAATTTAGCGTTAGTTAAAGATGACACACTGGAGAGCGTGGATTTACTGGCTGAGGGAGATCAGTTTCTAGCTATACTCTTAAGAAATGTGGGATTTCTTTTTGGCTTAATTCTCTTAACTTCCTACCGTCCAGAGGCAGCCAAAGGTTCTTGCTGGTTCACAGTGGACTTAACTTTTTGCTTCCCTGACTTAACAACACTTCCAGTCCCTTCTATCTGCTGCTGCTTACATTCTATCGAAAGAAGGTTAACACACCAGGGATTGTAAACGAAAATTCAATAAGCTTGTCACAGGTCTAAGAAAAAGCAAAATCAGTTGTGTGGTCAGATCCTCTTTCCCCCCTGGCTGCTCTTTTGGGTTTTACACTTAAAATGTTGGAACCAGGAAAATCTCGCCCCCTGCTGCAGAGATAAAGACATGGCCTTGGAGAAAAACGATCGGTTTTTGTACGGGGGGGGAGAGGGGGGGATGGGTTATTCGCGGGGCAAAACACCAGTGAGCGGCGGGCCCGCGCAGGGAACGCGCTCAACTCCTCGGTTCCAGGCGATTCCACGGAAGCTCGGCCCCCACGCACGCAGACACCACCCGGCGAAGCAGACTGGGCTGCAAGAGGAGGGTTGAGGAAGCCGAGGTGGTGTGGTCAGTCCCTGGGCCCCGAGATGGCGGGCAGGCTGCGGGCCGGCCAGGCCGCGGCGCTCCCGCAGCCCACGCCCCGCCGCCCGGCTGCGGCGGGCGGCCGGCGCGGCCCGAGTTCCGCGGTCCCGAGCAAGAGGTTAACGGGGAAGGGCGGGACGTTTACCTGGAGCCGGTCCCCACCAGGTAGGTGTTGGTGCCCTGCAGGGTCATGGGACCCGGGTTACAACCCAGCACGCGCACCACCCGACTGGACAGCCGTTCGATGCGCTGCAGCGAGACAGCCATGTCCGCCTCAGCCGCCGGCCGCCCGACTGCGAGCGGAACCCAGCGGCGGCTCGGGTGGGCGGGGACAGCGTGCACGTACCACCACGCGAGCCCGGAGGGCGGAGCACAATAGCGGAACCAGGGCGGGGCCAGAGGCCACGTGACGCAGAGGGCCCCCGCGGTGCGAACTTGGGCAGAGGGGGCGGGGCCAGAGTTCAAGCGAGGCCGCGGACAATGGGGGCAGGACCTGGAGGCCGAGCCGGGGGCGGGGCCGTGGGTCACGCGAGGCTTCAGGCATTCAGGAAGGCACCTGGAAGCTGGGGCAGGGGGCGGGGCCAGATGTCACGTGACCGCTGAGTGGGCGGTAATGCTTGGAAGAGTTTCCCTGGCCTGAGTCGTCCTGTAGGGAGCTGAGTGAGGAGTTGTGCCCAGGCAACCTAGGGCATCCATCGTGTGATGGAACAAGAGGAAGGCCGGCCTGGGGTGTCTGCATACCACCCCCTCCTCCGGGAAGAGTTGCCTAGGGTTTTCGGCAGTGGCAGTGTGTGTGTGTGCGCGTGTGTGTGCGCGCGCGTGTGTTTATAATAATGGTTGTAAATCATGGTGGATAGATTTTGCTAGATCTTAACCAGCGGTCCTGCAGGGCTGCATTTTAGAAGCATCCCATTTTCATCCTCAGCCCTAGGAGATATGTCCTATTTATCTCTGTTTGATCAAAGAAGTGGCGTTTGGTAGATTCGCTTCAACTGGAGCCTCATCCTGTTGTAAGGCAAATCATTCCAGAAGCCACATTTTAAAATGTAGAATACTGGAGTCTTTATTATACAGTTAACAGGCTGCAGGCCGCCAGTTGTTACAAAGGCCTGCAGCATGCAAATACACATAACCCAGCTAGGAAACTTGCTAAAGAGGAAAGAAAGAACAAGAACAATACCAAGAAGCCAATTCAACTCCAAGTGGAGAGCTGAACTGGGACTCCATGATGACTGGAGATGAGCCAGGACACAGGACAGGATTGCTGAGACACACTTGGCATGGAGTCCACCTGCTAGGCTGGTCCAGGCCTAAATAGGTTGGCGCAGGGGACAGATCCTCAGGAAATTCCCAGTCCCAGTCACCAAGTGCCTGCCCCGGCCTCCAGGGGTCTGAGCACGCCCACCCTGGGAGGCAGGTGATGGGGGGGGGGGTGTTCCTTTCCTCAGCATGAAGACAAGATGCCAGACTCTACCATCTACCATGTGGCCAATATGGCGCTGGCCAGACCTGTCCTACTTACTTCAATCCCTCCTACCTTTCATCAGCACTTGTTCTGCGTGGAGAAAAAAGATGGCCTCCTTCTCTGTGCTACCCACCTATGCAGGGAAATAGGCTGGGTTTGTGAAGGATTTGTTTTTCTTTGTACAGTCTTTTCTTAATTGTCCAAGTATTAACTACTCCAGAATTAATTACTTCTTCCCATTTAAAAATTTGTGCTATGAGTTACTGAAAAAATATTCAAGGCCTGGCACAATTGCACAAGCCTGCTATTATAGTTACCCAGAAGGCAAAGATAGGGAAGGTTGGTTCTTGGCCAAGAGGGGCAAAAGTTAGACCCCATTTCCAACAAACAGTACTGTCATGAAGCTACTAAGGATGTTATAGGATAAGAATAAAGATTTTGCATTTTGTTCAGTCACATTCCCTGTTCTTTATTATCTACTATAATGTGCAAAGTGTTACAGTAGACATATTAGGAGATGGTAAAATGAATAAGATAGTTTTCTTCTTTCTAGCGAGTCATAACTATGGAGACATATGACCCTATTATAAGTATATGTGGGTCGATTCTAGCAGTAAAATACAACTAAAACGATGGGAAAGAATGCAAGGAAAAAGTGTGGGTTTTTAGCTTACTCTTAAAGGATTACTAAGCATTTTGTCAGGTAGGCAGTGGCTATTCTAGATAATAAATAACCTTGAGGAAGATGAAATACCCTATTTATTGTGGGAATTTCTATAGTTTGGATCTGGAATGTTCCCCAGAAGCCTATATGTTCAAGGCTTATACTTATTCTATAGTGATAATAGGATGTAGTGAAACCTTCAACAGGATTTGGTGGGAAGTTTTCAGGTTATTTGAAGGAGATTATGGGTTCCTGGTCTTCTTCTTCTCTTTGCTTCCTGATGTGAGGTGAGCAGTTTTGCTTTGCTGTTTGCTGCTGTCATGAGACCTATGCCAGAGACCTAAAGCAGTGGGCCCACTACAGAATGGACTGGGAACTCTTAACACTGAGAGCCAAAATTAACCTTTTAGTTTTTGCAAGTTGCTTATCTCAAGTATTTACTACAGTGGAGCAAGCTTGGGATCTATTCAGTTATGAGAGAAACCATGGCAATTCTTTCCCCAATGAGGTAATTATAAACAGGTCATGATGATACAGACTCTTATCACTAGATTAGAAATACGACTTGTGAGTAACAGGTGAGTTCAGTTTCATTTTAGTATTCGATCCTACTGGAGTATATGCTCTTTGATTATATTTGTCTTCAATGAAGAAGAAATAAAGAATTCACAAAATGAAGATTTTCCAGAAGGGACTTTGAATAAAAGAAGACTTTTTGGATTGACAAGTAAGTCTATATTTCATACGAGTTGAATCTGATGGTGAGTTGCTCAGGTTTTATTTCATCAGATATCAGCTCTATGTCAGAGACATTATGTACAGGAGGCAAAGGCTATATATATTTTGGCTGGCAGCCAGGTAGTCGTATAAGTGGGTTGACCTCTGAATGAAAATAGACTGAAACTGTCCTATGAAATCAGTAAGTACAAGGAATCTCCTAATAGCCAAATTTTGTAGGTGGCATTATTTATCTTAATGTGGTTTTGGAATGGTGATCACCTGTAGAGATAGAAATGTTAACCTTAATACAAGTTATGAAACTGTGGCTATTGAAAGAGCTGCTATATTTAGCTTTTTATGTAGGTTCCTTCCTGGTAGAATTATGTTCTGTCTGACTGAATTAGATATATAAACATTATTATATGAGATTAAGCTATAGAGTCTAATTGTCTACCAATAATATAAATTCTGTTTTGTGGAAATAATTCTTCCCATATTGTAAAACTTGTCACACATTGCTGTTTTATTTACTCATTTTAGGCAAAGGAAATCCTCTTTATAGTAAAGCAATTAAGAAATGCACATACAGAAACGGCTTAGGTATTATAGTCAATAACTTTAAGTTATTTATGTTCAAAATAATTTTATGTAAAAGTTGAGTTCGCATTTTAGTCAAGTTTTACTTTCTTGAACTTTTCAGATTATACAGTTTTGCTGAAAAGAGTCTAGAAAATGAGTTAAATTTTGCTTAGAAATATCTAGCATTTCAAGTTGGGTGCCGGTGGCTCATGCCTGTAATCCTAGCTATTCAGGAGGATGAGATCTGAGGATCTCAGTTCAAAGCCAGCCTGGGCAGGAAAATTCATGCGTGAGACTCTTATCTCCACTCAAAAACTGGAAGTGGCACTGTGGCTCAAGCAGCAGAGTGCTCGCTTTTTTTTTTTTTTTTTTTTTTTTTTTTTTTTTTTTTTATTGTAAAGCTACTATACAGAGGGTTACAGTTACATGAGTGAGGTTATGAGTACACTTCCTCTTGAACATTGTTACCCCCTCCATTGTTTTCCCCCTACCATCCCCTCCCTCCCTCCCTTCCCCGAGGTTCTTTTTTTTTTTTTTTTTTTTGATTGTGATTAAATGATTACATAATTTCAAAGTCACAAGTTCATTCTAACTTCCCTGGAGCAAATTGTCTACCACAGTCTGTAATATATAACAGTGTTCACATGTTATATACCATATTTGTGATCAGCAGCATGAGGATATTTAGTAGTGGTTCAACCAGATGAGCGGGAGTTCTTTGTTTCTTAAGTCCTGTTAGTTTTGTCGTATCACTAACCTTTTGGATTTAGCATCCACTTATGAGGGAGACCATGTACCGTTTGTCTCTTCGTTCTTGGCTTACCTCGCTCAACATGATTCCTTCTAGCTCCATCCATTTCCCTGCAAATGCCATTATTTTGTCATTTCTAATGGCTGCATAATATTCCATTGTGTATAGATACCACAATTTTTGGATCCATTCATCTGTGGTGGGGCACCTAGGTTGTTTCCATATCCTAGCTATTGCGAACAGTGAGTGCTCGCTTTTAGCTGAAGAGCTGAGGGACAGGGCCAGGCCCAGAGTTCAAGCCCTATGACTGACAAAAAGAAAAAAAAAAGAAAAAAGAAATATTTAGCATTTCTTTCTTTGAAATTCTAATCATGTTTTTTCCTCTTTTTTCTACAGAAAATCATAATATAGTTTTAGTCTTCCTCTAATCTGTAGACTTCTACACAGGTGTCATATTCAAAGTGTCATATTAGTATTTTCTGTCATTCCTTTGTAGATTATGTATTATATTGTGTGGTTTTATACTGGAAACAAGCAGATTTTATTTATTTATTAAAACAAGCAGATTTTACTCATATAAACAATAAATACTCAGTATCTCTGTTTTCAGTTTTCTAGTCTGTAAAATGGAGCCAGTAATACCCTTTCCAGAGGGACTTGTGAGTGTGAATTAAATGCAATAAAGTATAACTTATAGTTAACATTCTGTAATGATACCTTTTATTACTACTTTCTATTTTTCTATATATGAATTTTTCCTCACTAGCAAAGCTTAACTTGGTGCCTTGTACTCTCTCTTGGCTTATTTTATTCATAGCTGGCATTTTACCACTTGAATCATGCCTCTACCCCAGCTTCTTGCTGGTTATTTTGGAGATGGAATCTCAAGGACCGTTCTGCCTGGGCCATCTTTTTTTTTTTTTTTTTGTCAGTTGTAGTGCCTGAACTCTGGGCCTGGGCGCTGTCCCTCAGTTCTTCAGCTCAAGGCTACCACTTGAGCCACAGTGCCACTTCTAGCTTTTTTTTCTGCTTGTGTAGTACTAAGGAATTGAACCTAGGGCCTCATGCATTCAAGGCAAGCACTCTACCACTGTGCTACCTTCACAGTCCCTGCCTGGGCCATCTTTGAACCATTATCGTCCAATCTCAGCATCTTGAGTAGCTAGGATTATGGGCATGACTACTTAGCTATAAATTACATTCAAATTTGTTTTATTAGCTTTAGTAGTTGTACAAAAGAGTTGTCATTCAACAAAAGAAGTTTATAAATACAATGTGTCTTGATCAATGTCACCTCCTTCAATATTCTCACACATCCCTCCCAACTCTAAGTTGCATTTTTAATAATAACTGAACAGGATCTGGGTACACATTAAATATAACCAATAGAACTATGTTAAGGAATCTGCCAATATTTTATGGAACTTTTGTTTTTGGAGGAAATTTGTTTTTTCTACATTCGATTTGAAATCCGTCTGTTCCTCTACTTGGAAATTTTTTTATTTGGAATCTATCCACCTGGCTTCTTAGCGAATTCTGCTCTGACCAACTAATTAGAATTGCAGCCCAAGATATACACATCTCTCCTTCCACTCTGGTTCTTCTTATGATGCTGTTTTTCCCATGACACTTTTGATCATCTGATATAATGTTTCAATTTATTTATTCAGTATTATTATTGTTAATTATGTATACTAGCAAATAAGTTCCACAAAGGCAGAGCTTATTGTTCCTTGACTTAGTTGGAAAGGGCACATGGGAAATTCTGAAAGTCCTAAGTAAAATGATATATTACTAATTTCTTTCTTTCTTTCTTTCTTTCTTTCTTTCTTTCTTTCTTTCCTTCTTTCTTTCTTTCTTTCTTTCTTTCTTTCTTTCTTTCTTTCTTTCTTTCTTTCTTTCTTTCTCTCTCTCCCTCTCTCTTTCTCTCTCTCTCTCTCTCTCTCCCTCCCTCCCTCCCTCCCTCCCTCCCTCTCTTTCTTTCTTTCTTTCTTTCTCTCTCTCTCCTTCTCTCCCTCCCTCCCTCCCTTCCTTCTCTTCCTTCCTTCCTTCCTCCCTTGCTCGTGCCCTCCTTCCCTCTTTCCCTTGTTCCCCCCTTCTTTTTTTCTGTCTGTTTCTGTGCTGAAGATTAAACCCCTGCTGGGTAAGTTCACTTCTACTGAGCTACATGCCAAGGTATTCTTCTTCTTAGAAAGAGACCAGTCTAATTAAATTATTGTGCCAGACCTCATATGTTATTGATTAGTTCCTATTAAAGAACTTTACATTTAAATATTGTAATATTTTGGAGTCAGGGTTTCAAAATATAAATTTTGAGGGGAAATGGTATACTCTTTATCATGTTAGAAAAAAAAGATGAAGAAAAAATGGTGAATTCCATGCTGTAAGTCCATTCTGCCATAACACAGCTAAGAATTAATTGTTTTTGTTTTTAAAAAATCTTCAAGGGGCTGGGAAGGTGGCTCAGTGGTAGAGCGCTTGCCTTGCATGCCTGAGGCCCTGGGTTCCATTCCTCAACACCACATAAGCAAAAAGAAAAAAGCTGGGAGTGGCACTGTGGCTCAAGTGGTAGAGCGCTAGCCTTGAGCTGAAGATCTGAGGGACAGTGCCCAAGCCCACAGTTCAGGCCCCACGATCAGACCCCCCCCCCCTCCGCCAAAAACAAAACAAAACAAAACTTCAAGTGGTCATACAAAGGGGTTTCAATTAAACATGTCAGTTTATAATTACGGTGCATCAGGTTCCTTTTTAGAGAGTATAGGTCTTTTGCCTTAAAAAATTCTCTAGTCATATTTCCTTTGTGATTTCAAAGCTTTGAGATCATATCCTAGTGCTTTTTCATTTAACATTATATAAAGTCAGATCACAAACCATACATACTGTATTCATACAAGATTAAGAACTCTTAATCTTCACAATAACTCCATTATTTCTATGTTTCAAGGAAATAGGTAGCTGTCATTGTTTATGAAGAAATGGTAGTGTAGAATAGCAGATCTTTTAATTTTTAATAGCTGACAGAAATCTTTTTTTTTGGTGAAATGTTGACAGAAACAAATACTTGTCAGACAAATCTTGTCTACAGATTACACTCAGCACATGTTTAGATAACATGGTTCACAATAATAATATTTATATCCTAAATTTGGTTAAATGTGGGCATTTTATACATTTGCCATTGCCAGATTCGAAGTGCTCAATAAATGTTAATGGTCATTAGTTGTATATACATTTCCTCTAGTCATTGAAACTCTTTATGAAGTTAGAAATGCTGTTTTTATCTTTCCAGTACTCACTGTGTTCACTTCATATATCTTAGAGACCCGAGGTCAGTTAAAAGCTACTTCATCCTTTTTAAAGGACACATGCTATACCCTTTATTATGATGTATCATAATTTATTTCCTAGCTAGAAATATATTTATGAGACTTACTTTTCCCAATATAATAGCTATATATATGATAATATATTTAGGAAAAAATAGAGCTTTTATTAAATGCATACTTAAATATTAATTAACTTATAATTTATAATTATGTATAATTATAATTAACCATTTATAACCTGGTAATTTTTACATAAGTATAATCTAATTCTTTAGTGTAAATAAATCTTTATACTTTAAAATTCAAGTATAAACATTTATACTTACACGTTTTAGAGATTTATTGTTTTTGTTTCATCTTAGGTATTTTCATCTGTAATGAAGATAATTGAGGAACAGAAGATTGAGGAAGGCCTTACAGCATTGGAACTGGATTAGAGATTTAGAAAAGTTAACTTTTGGCTTTAGTATTCCAATTTCATAAAATTCAGTTTCTAAACTGATTTAGGGATCAAAATTAGAATCTAGTGCCGTACCAAAAGGTGCACTGGTACTTGCTCCAGCATTTAAAAACATTTTTTGTAGGAAGAAAGGAGATAGCCAGGAAACCAAAGTCTATAGTCATTCATAATGAAATACACAAAATGCAATTTTATGATGTCAGTTCTTGGCATTATAATCTATATAACTGACTTAATTGTGGACATCTGTGCATCTGTTAGGTTTTTCCATGAAGGACAATATGTTTCTGGTGTTTTAATATTAAGCTTCATGCTTTTTGGAACTCTTGTGGTCCAGTGTTTTAGTTATACTTGGTTTAAGGATGATTTAAAAACAGCAGACCAAGAAAGTCAAGATTGTTTTCTTCTACTCCATTGCCTGCAAGGAGGAGTTTTTACAAGGTGAGAATACATTTTGACCACTTATATATACTGTGACTTTTTGTGAACAGAAACTACCTTTTTGTATGAATAGTCAATTATGCCATGGTTCCTATTGGCAAGTAGCACAAATGATTTGCTTTTCACTATTGGTACTTATAAGAGTAATTACCATACTAGGATAATTTTCCAAATTCATAATCTCCCAGGCTGGCCTTGAACTTGGAGTCCTCCTGCCTTAGCTTCCCAAGTGCTAGGACTACAGGTGTGTACCACCATATCTAACTTAGTAGACTATTTTAACTTAGCTAATTAAGTTATTGTTTCTGATAATGTACTCAATTTTATCTTCTATGTATATTTTAAGCCAGATAGTGTAAATGTAACCCAACACTTGCAACTTTTACAGAGTACTTACTTTTCTTATCATTGATTTATATGAAATTTTTGCTATAATCATGCTATAATCAATGTGGTCATGTAGTTAGATACATACAGGGTCATATACAACTCAAAGAAATTATAAGAATTATGTTGTTAAAACCCTACTTTAAGCTGGGAACCAGTGGCTCACATCTGTGAAAATAGCTACTCAGGCGGCTGAGATCTGAGGATTGCAGTTCAAAGTCAGCCCAGGCAGGAAAGTCCATAAAACTCTTATCTCCAGTTAATTACCAAAAAGCCAGAAGTAGATCTGTGGCTTAATCAGTGGATAGCTAGCCTTGAGCAAACAAATGCAGAGTTAGAGCCCAGACTCCAAATCAAGCCACAAAACTGGCACAAAAAGACAAAATAAACCCCCAAAGAAAAACCTTATTTTATAGCTACAATGGACTCTTACTAGGCCTGAAATTCCATAATTCTCCATATAACCAATTCATGACATTTTAATGATTACTTTGGGATCTTATTCTGTTAAAAACAATGTACATCTTAAAAATAAAGAGAAATATCAAAGACATTTATAGAAGAGGATAATACACTATTTTTATAGTTAGATTTTGAATTTGGGTTATCTTAGACACTAACATAGAGAATAATTTTTTATTTTATCCTGTTAAAAGTAGCAAAGTTATAGGCATTACTTGAAAATACTTAAAAAATTCTAAGCTTTGATTCTAGTACTTAATAATGACATTACATTAATGTAGAACTTCATAGTTTTCACATTGTTTTTCATTATCTTTAAAAAATTATAGTATTAAGGTTATTCTTTTGATCACTGGCGTTATTATTCTTTAATCCAAATGGAAACTATCTGTCTGTATGTGGGTAGTTGAATGTGCAAAGGTCTTGTATTTGCAAAGTAGAACAAAGGTTACTTGCTTTTCACTGCTGGTATTTATGAGCCATTTCTGTACTGTCAGAATTTTCCAGATTCATTAATAGACTTTTAATTCAAAATATGTTTTATCAGAATTTTCCGGATTCATTAATAGACTATTTTAATTTAATATATGTTTTACTTCGGTAAGAGAAACAAAATGTGTAGAAAGAAAGATGTTTGTAGGTTTTCCAGAAGCAGAATAGAAACTTCAGTTACTAATACTGGAAGTCACTTTTGGAACTACACATCTCAATGAGAAGGAAAAAAAAACAGAGTAGATGTGCTGGTAACTAAATAGATTTATAGTAAGATTTACTGAGTATTTTGTTAATGAAAAGTATGTAATATGTGAAGGATAAGAATTATTCATGCAGTGAGTTTATAAATATAGTAAATAAGTTTATTTGCCATTCTGTCAGTGAAAAATGTCACATTTACAGAACTATTTCACTGGTATTTTAACTGATACATTTAAGATAATTATTAATTGTATTATAAATGAAAGATGAAGTTTGGTTTTTAGTGTCTCAGAATAATTTTAGTAACTTTTTTATCTTAGTAAGTTTTGATAGAATGTCAGACATTGTGTATAGAAAGCATAGAGGCAGTGGACAATGTTGTTTTCTTTTTCTCTGCTAAGTATTTATAGTAAAGTTCAGCCTCCTTACTTCATAGATCCTGAACAGTAGCCTTTATTTCTTTGTTTTTATAAGCTTGCTAGCACCTTTACCTTGCTTTCAAAAACTCTCCACTTAGCTTTTAACTGCCATCCTGTAGTTTCAACATTAAGCAAATGTCTTAGGGGAAAAAATTGAGATTGATGTCCTACAGTTAGGCAAAATCTCTAAAACTAAAGTTAGTTTCTCTGTTTACTAACAATAGCCCTTTGAAAAGGCCAAATTCGGATACTTTTGTCCTGAGTGAAAGAATCAGCAAATACCTTCAGGCAACAAGCATGTATAGAATTATCAGCTCATTTTTAGTTTCTCTGGGTTTTGCAGGAGCATTCTTCTGCTTCAGATATACTAAGTGAGCAATTTAAAATTATTCTGTATGTAAAGGAAAACAAAATCTTTACTGTTCAACATTGATAATTAAGACCTCAAAACACTTACCATGTGCCACGTCGCAACCATGTCCCCAATTTACATAATGAAGTTGGTAGTGTTTTAATTTCTACTTTAACTCCTTATTAGGTGATATTATTACTGCAGTATTCTTTTTATACAGTTAATTTTTGTTTGCATTTATTCTTTCTTGAATTTCAGAGCTTCCCTAGAATCCTTTTTTTTTTCTGCCTTTCTGACGTTTGTCTTTAAAAATTTCATCTATATTGAGTTTCTGTTGGTGACATCTGTTCATTTTTTGTTGTTTGAAAATTTTATTACTAGATGAGTAGTTATTTTCCTTCTGTGTATTGTATTCTCTTGTCTTTTGGTTTGTATTATTTTGGAAGAGTTAGATTTCAGTCTCATTGCTGCTCATTTAAAAATTTAAATACATTAACATGCTTAGTTCTACATGAAACCTTAGTGGTATTTATTCTTATAATTCATAATATTTTCTCTCTTTTCATTTAGACTTTAAATTCTCTGTGAAGTGATTTCTAGTTCTATACATAGTAGTATAGATAATTTGTATACATAGTTTGTTTTAATTATCCCTAAATGTTTCATATAAATATAAGTGGAATTTATTTTTAATTTAAATTTCTATTTTTTGCTGGCATAGAGAATAAGTTCATTTTTATATGGATTTATTTTAGTCCTATGACTTTGCTAAGGACATTTATCAACTTAATTTTTTCTAAAATGAAGTGTTAACAACAGCTTAAGAAAACAACAGTGATGCACTGAGTGCTTTGGCACAATCATAAATCAGTGCTGACTTAAACCTTTGTCCTCCCTTCAAGAAAGAGTTTTAGTTGTAGTGATAGCAACAGAATGGAAACAACCAAAATGGTGTTGTCTAATCACACATCATCTGTTTCTAGTACACATCAATGGAATTGCTTATTCTTAAGAGTATTATTTATTTATCTGTGTGTGTGTGTGTGTGTGTGTGTGCTATTCCTTGGGCTTGAACTCAGGGCTGTGGGTTGTCTCTGAGCTGTTTTTTTTTCAAGGCTAGCGCTCTACCACTTTAGCCACAGCTCCACTTCCATCTTTTGGTAGTTAATTGGAGAGTCTCACAGACTTCCCTGCCAAGGGCTGTTTTTGAACCATGATCTTCATATCTCAGCCTTCTGAGTAGGTTTACAAGAGTGAGCCACTAATCTTTATTTTTAAGAGCTTCAACCTGCTAAACACACAACTACCCACATTTCCACTGGCAGGAGAGCCCTTTTTTTTTTTTTTTTTTTATGTTTTTGCTTCTTTGGTGTGAGTTGTCCTTCCTTGAAAGTGCAAAGAGAGCAAGCTGAGCCCTATAGGACTTAGAGCATCAGGACTATTTCAGCTCCACTTACAGAGCTGGTTGAAAGAATTCCTAATTTGTGCTTCAAAGGCTTAGCTTCCTTTGGTTGTCCTTGTAATCCTTTACAACCATCCCAGGGACCATGCAGAGGCAAGCAGGCACAGGAGAGAGATTATTTTAAGATTTATCATAGGGGTCATATTTCCCAGGAAAAGGAGCACATGGTGTCTGTCCCTATCCAAAGTGGCAAGTGAGTCTGGGGGCAGGTATTGAGGTATGTGTGTGTGCATGTGGGGCTGGGTCGAGAGAGGCCAGCTGTATGGCAGGAACTCTAGGGCAGGGAGGAGCTCAGGACTGAGAAGGCTGAGGACCAGAGGTGGGGATAATACTAAAATTCCCAGCTTTGTTGTTTAATAAAAATATTAGCTAGGGGTACCAGCCCGGGGGTATGGATGGAGATCATTTCTTCTAAAGCTACTTCCTGCTGTAAAGGGGCAAAATAGTCAGGGGTCCCTGATTTTTTGCTTGGTCAGATACCATCCCAGAAGCATTTGCTTGACAGTTTGGTTGGTAAAGATCCTCATCTTTTCAATGATAATAGTTATCTAAAATGCAAGGCACAGTTAGTAAAAGGCAAAAATTGCTGTTAGCAGCCCAAGAGTGGAACAAGCTAGGGAGAGACTGATTCCCAGAAGGGGCTAGCAAAGACCTGAGATTGCCTTTTCTGTCTCAGATTGGAGACATAGCATGGCATCTGGCTCTCCATATCCTGGCAGAGGAGTAAGAATTTTCCTACTTTAGGATAACAGTAACCTAATGGGGAGGTAGCAGAGATTTTCAAGGTACCGGAGCCAATGGGTGTCATGGGTTACTTTGGCTACTTCCTGCTGGCCTGGGAATGTTGAGGAGCCCTGGAGCTGGTGTCTTTAGGGTCCAAGTCTGAACTGGGCAAGGCAGGACAGTGTAAGTGAAATCTCTGGTTGCCTGTAGTAACAGGATGGCCTTGACTTGTTCCCAGGTGGTATCCTGGTTGGGGGGCTATTATCCTGTTAAAAGAAACTTTTGGTGGGGCTAGGAAGATGGCTCAATGGTAGAGTGCTTGTCTTGCATGCATGAGGCCCTGGGTTTGATTCCTTAGCAACACATAAGTAGAAAAAGCCAGAAGTGCCACTGTGGCTCAAGTGGTAGAGCACTAGCTTTGAGCTGAAGAGCTGAGGGACAGAGTCCAGGCCCAGAGTTTAGGCCTCATGAATGAAAAAAAAAAAAACAAAAAACTTTGGAAAGGTCAGGCAAAAAGCTGACAAGGTGTTAAGTTTAGTTAGTGTGAATGACATAGGAGGACACACACTGGCCATGGGCCAGAAAAGTTCCATTTGGAGCATAAGCCCAGTTGTGTGTGGCCCATTACAAGGAAGGAGGAATAACTGGACTGGGGCAGGAAGAGGATGTCTAGGGTTTTGGGCAACTGGGTAGGGGAGAGCATAGTGGACTGGTTGGGAGTAATCAGTCAGAGGCTACTATAAATACAAATAGTAAGCAACAAAGGCAAGACTGTAACTTTCTGTCCAGTTAGAAGGTAGACAGGTATGGATATTGAGTGGGCAAGCAACTATTTCTCTTGATCTCCCAGCTCTGATTAATTTTGAATGGGCGAGTGTAAAGTGACTCCATTTAGAATGTTATATCCTCCTACTCTTCTCCACAGTTTTCTGTTGTCAGGACTGAACTTGTCCAGGGGGTCTCAGTGCTCATTGCTGGGATAGCTTGTCCCAGCTGGCATTCAAAAGGTATGAACTCAAGGCCTGGGTACTGTCCTTGAGAACTTCTGCTCGAGGCTAATGCTGTACCACGTAAGACTCACAATGCCACTTCCAGCCTTCGGCTGGTTACTTAGAGGTGAGAATCTCTTAAGCCATGCCTCCCACCTGGCTCTTTGCTGGTTAGTCAGGAAATGAAGTTTTAGAGTGATTCTTTGTGCCTGGGCTGGCTTTGAACTGTAGTGAAAGGAGTCTTTGTCACAAAAGCCCTTTTTATTTCCAATTAAAGCAACAAGGAGATCAGTGGAGACAGAGGTTACCTATAACCTGTTAACAATTGACTAACAATTACTTGCCAGAGTTTCATAATAACAAAACTGAGTAGATGTTTTCAAACTGCAACTAATTGGCACTCTAGGTACCACTCTAGGCTGCCTCTGGGCAGCCTCTGGCAGTTTAAAATGGCTTATGTACAACATTTAACCTTTAATAAATATAAAGAACTTTGCTTGGGCTATAGCAGTGCAGCCTGTTTAGCACATTGGTTTGCAAAAGCATGTTTCTGGGTGACTGAGGAAAGCTGACCTTAACAATGCCTTTAATCAGATCTCAGTAGGGACATAATTTCAGGTCCACAAACTTTCTTTCCTTAACATATGAATTTTTGTGGCTGGTGACAGCCTAAAAGCCATTGCCAATTAGGGCTTTGAGCAGATACAGGGGGTTTGGGATTTAAAGTGTGGGATTCCCCACATTTTTACAACCTTAGCTTTTTACTACCACTACCACAGATGACTGGCAAGTCCCTGCCAAGTTATGAAGTAGACAGACATGGACATTAGAAAGGCATGCTTACAATCTACTTTCCTATGACCTCCTGGCACTGATCAATTTTTGAAGGATCAAGCACAAGTGACTCTGTGATCTGACACCATCTCTGCCATTCAAGCAGTGGCTTGTAACTGCCTTTTGACACTCCATAATTGCCAGGGTCCCAGGAGTGTCTTTTTCCATGCTGGGATAAATGCACCTTTGGCATTTTCATTGATTGGTCGCTGGACTTGAGCTTAGGGTTTGAGTGCTGTAATTCAGCTCTCTAGCTCTAGGCTAGCACTCTACCACTTTGAACCCCAAAGAAGCTCCACTTTTCAGCATTCTGCTGGCCAAGTAGAGATGACAGTCTCACAGGGACCTTTCTCTGCCTCGGCTGGCTTTGAACCTTGGTTCTCAGACCAAATAGTCTTTACAAAAGGCCATTTTACCCCAGTTAAAAACAATGAAGGTGGGGCTGGGAAGTTGGCTCTGTGGTAGAGTGCTTGTCTTGCATGCCTGAGGCCCTGAGTTCGATTCCTCAGCACCACATAAGCAAAAAGAAAAAAGCTGGAAGTGGTGCTGTGGCTCAAGTGGTAGAGTGCTAGCCTTGAGCTGAAGAGCTGAGGGACAGCGCCCAGGCCCAGAGTTCAGGCCCCATGACCAGACCCAAAAAACAAAACAAAAAAACCCCCAACAACAACAACAACAAAACCAATGAAGGTGGTCATTGGAAGTAGTTTTATAAGCATGGTCTTACCTGGAACTTATTAAGGGCCACAGTTGCATCTGACAAAATTGTAAGACTCCTCTGTCCCTCTCTGTGGGCCTGCTGGAAGCTGTTACCAAAAAAAAATGTATGCATTATCCTGCCCATGTAATTGTAACCCCTCTGTACAGTATGTTCTCAAATAAAAAAAAAAAAAAAACAAAAAAAAACTTACAATGGCCAACTGAAATAGCAATTAAACAATCAATTTTGATAATCCTAGTTTATCTTTTACTACTTTGAAACAATTTACTTTAAATTTTTTTTTGTCTAGAAAGCCAGCCCCTCTATTTCCCAAATTTTTACAAAGGGGATGCCATTTTAAATCCCTTTTCCCAAAGTCACTTTAATTTACGTTTAAATGCCCTTTTGAAACACTGGGTAACACCCAGTAACACCTCTTGGACTATGGTTTAAAATGGCCATTTTTTTTTTTCTGTAGTCTGAGTTACCTTTAGGGAATTTTGAACTCAAATAGTGGATATTTCTTTAATGCAATTACAAGCACTAGCAGTGTACCAAGAATCTAGATTTAGCATCTTTTTGCCTTTTAGAAATACATCCAGTTGCAGAATAGCACAGAAATCAAATCACATTCTTTGGTCACATACCTTTATGGTCTGTCTTGTGGAGATTAACATTTCCAACAGGTGGAAGGGAACACAGATCACACTGTAGCTCAGACCTTTACATCATCCTGATTTGCATTCCATTCCCCACAGTAATCCTCACCCTCAATCAGGAGGCTTTGGTCAAGTGTGATGGAGCAAGGCCTGAATCGGGGTTAGGCTACAGTAATGTCCCCCAGCATGTATGGATGTCTCAGCTCCCATTATTTTCCTGCAAAATTTCTGCACATACTGGTTAAAGATCTGGTTTACACTGCTTTTGCAGGCTGGTGCCCACTGGTGACAACTTTATTTAGTTCCCATAGCATTTTCCCATGAATAGTAGCAACTACATCCTGAATCACTTTGGTCCCTTGATCCTAAAGGGAATTGATCGGTGCACAGGAGAGAAAACAGAGTAAAAAAACCATAGCCTTATTTTACTAGTCATGATCAGATGTACAACATTTAACTTTAGCTTAGATGGACATAAGGAATGACATAAATCACAGCCAACTTAATTACCAACTTCATTTACTTTTCAAAGGAAACTATTTTTTTTAAACTCCTTTCCCAAGGCTTTTAAAAACTGCATGTTTTTGTTTTTGTTTTTTGGGTCCGGTTGTGGAGGCCTGAACTCTGGGCCTGGGCGCTGTCCCTCAGCTCTTCAGCTCAAGGCTAACGCTCTACCACTTGAGCCACAGCACCACTTCCAGCTTTTTTCTTTTTGCTTATGTGGTGTTGAGGAATCGAACCCAGGGCCTCATGCATGCAAGGTAAGCGCTCTGCCACTGAGACACCTTCCCAACCCCCTGCCTGTTTTTTCTATTTGGCTTGTAGTCACGTGATCCCAGAATTTTCAAGGCAACTCAAATTAAATCACAGCTTCCATTGACAAAGATCTTTTAGCAAGCAGAATACGTGGTATCTTTGCAACTATGACCATTTTACATATTTTACATATAGACAAATAGACATGTTTGTGCACAAATCATAGGGTGTGCTTAGATTTTTATATCAGCTGTTTAGGGTTTTTTTTTTTTTAAGTTTAGCAGTGTTATTTGTCTAATTATGATGGAACCATGTGGTCAGTTACAAAACAAAACTTTGCCAACAATACAAAACTTTTCAGTAGACAGGAGACAGGACATATAGAGACACATGGCATGCCATAATGGTGCCTGGGTTGGTCAGGTCAGGGGAGAGGGTCACAGAATCAAGTCAAGTTGGCACAAAATCAAATTGGTGCAAAAGAGCAGCTGAGCTACCACAATGCCAAGAAGGCTCCTGTTAAAGTTCTCTATTATCTGCCACATGGTCAATGCTAGAGAGAACTCAAGATTTCACAGAATTTAACAGAATCTCCATGCTTAACAAGAAAACCAGTTCCTCTTTAAAACAATGCAGTAATCCTTTGAGACCTTTGGTCTCAAACCTTTTAACAAGTTTACATATATATATATTTTTTGTGCATAAAGATCTTAAAGTATGGAAAATAAAAACTAGCCTACATTTTCCTGAATTTGTAGTGGCAAGAGATATTTTTGTCAATCGTATTCTTGTGGATGACCAATATTTAAGAGAAACTTTTAACCAAATTACTTTAGCTGGGCAATATTCCAGAGCTTGCTTGCTAGCAGGTATATTCATCCCACCCATACCAACTGGTATTCTGAATAGTAGTTTTATAGGTAGGCAGAGTTTAGGGGGGCAGGGGGTGGGGAGAAGAAGGAAGAGAGAAAGTGGGGAGGGAGGGAGAAAGAGAAGGAGGGAGAGAGAGGGGGGTAGTTTTGCCCAAGCACTCACAGAAGTGGAGTTTCAAATTTGGGGCCAAATTTGATTGCAAAGAATTTTAGTTGTGTCCTTCCCATGGTAAATGACCTTTGGAATCAAAGAGCTTTCTGCTGAGCATCCTTGACAGTGCAGTTTGGTCCCTTAAAAAGGGGATTCAACAGCTGATTAGAGTTGTCACTCAATCATTGGGTCCCTTGGCCACAGGAGGCCCTTGAAGTGAGATCCAGCCTTGGTGCCAAGTAATTTTGCTCTGGGGGTGGGGGTGGGGTGCTCTGTAGCCCTCACAAAGACTTGGTAGCCTATACATAAATCGGAAATCTGGATCTCCGGCCTAACTGGTCACTTACCTTGGAGTAGGAATGAATTAGCCACTGTTGGATGGGTAGGAGGTAGAGTGCTTGGTCAGGAAAAAGTAACCTTGGTGGTCCTCTAGTGACAGCAATGTAGGATTGTGGGCTAGGTCCCAGGGAAGCTGGTCAAACACCCATTTGAAGTGGGTGGGGGGGGCGGGGTGAGGTGGGGGAGGGGGGAGGGAAGGGGAAGGCAAATCCACCGGGGAATCTATGCTGGGTTTTGCACATCATCTCTAATCCTTCACGATCATCCCAGGGGACCATGCAGAGGCAAACAGGCACAAGAGAAAGATTAGTATAAGGTTTATTAGAGGAGCCATATTTCCCAGGAGAGGGAGCACGTGGTGTCTGTCCCTACCCAAAGTGGCAAGTGAGTCTGGGGGCAGGTAGTGAGGTAGATGTGTGCGCAGGTGGGTCTGGGTGGAGAGAGGGAGTGGCCAACTGTATGGAGGGAACTGGAGCAAGGAGGAGCTCAGGACTGTGTGGAGCTGAGGACCAGAGGTGGGGATAATACTAACAGACCTCAGTTGCTATATTGCTTATAAAATGCAAACTTGTGGAGCTCCTGACTCTTTTTTTTGTTGTTGTTAGTTCTGGTGCTTGAACTCAGGAACTAGGAGCTGTCCTTGAGTTTTTGTGCTCAAGGCTAGAGCACATCTTGAGCCACTGGCTTTTTGGTAGTTAGTTGGAGATAAGAATCTCACAGACTTGCCTGTCTGGGCTGTCTTTGAATGGTGATCCTCAGATCTCAGCCTGTATAGCTAGTATCACAGGTGTGAGCCACTAATGTCTGGTTTGGGCTAGTTTTAATTTCATGGATTCTTGCACAGTTGGAAGGGTAAGAAGAAACATAAAGGGCTTGCTTTTATGATGACTTTTTACATGGACAATCATATCTCTGGGAAAAAAATATACCATCTTGATTACTCTTACTTTATATCCTGAAGTCATATAATCCTTCCTTTTAAATTAGAGCAGTTTTAGTCTTAAAGCAAAATTGAGCAGAAAGAACAGTTATTGTATACTTCCTAATCCCCTTGCCACAGACATAATATATGAGGTTTCCTTATTATATGCATTCTGCATTAGGGAAAGATGAAGTAAAACTCTCCCTCTTTGCAGATGATATGATCTTGTATTTAAAGAATCCCATAGACTCCACTCCCAAATTGCTCAAGCTGATTCAAAACTTTGGCAAAGTAGCAGGGTATAAAATTAACCCTCAAAAACCAATGGCTTTTCTGTATGCCAACAATGAGAAAAGCATGGCTGAAATCAGGAAAGCAACTCCATTTGTAATAGCCCCACAAAAAATAAAATACCTAGGAATTAACCAAAGAAGTGAAGGACCTCTATGATGAAAACTTTAAAAAAACTGAAAAAGGAAATAAAAACAGAATTTAGAAAGCGGAAAAACCTCCCATGCTCCTGGATTGGAAGGATCAACATCGTGAAAATGGCAATACTTTCTAAGGCTATCTACAAATTCAATGAGATACCTATCAATATTCCAGCCTCATTCTTCAAGGAAATAGAAGAGGCAATCCAAAAATTCATATGGAGCAATAAAAGACCCTGAATAGCAAAAGCGATCCTCAGCAGAAAGAACAGTGCGGGAGGAATATCAATACCAAATTTCAAACTCTACTACAAAGCCATAGTAATCAAACCAGCTTGGTACTGGCATAAGAACAGACCTCAGGACCAATGGAATAGAATTGAAAACCCAGAAATGAACCCACAGTCCTATAACCATCTAATCTAAAATATACCTGGAACTCAAAAAATTAAATCCTCCAACAATAAATCCTCAAAGATACATTTGTTACAATAAACATATTGACATCACCCCAAATTTATAGTTTACATTAGAGTTCCCTCTTTGTGTTGCACATTCCATGAGTTTTGAGAAGTATATGATAAAATATGTGCTTATATAGTGTCATAGGGAATACTTTCATGCTTTAAAAACCCCCGTGGCTCTACCTATGCATTTCTGCATCCTTGCTAACCCATAGAAGCCATTGATTTTTCTACTGATTCCTCATTTTGTCTTTCATAGGATGTCAGTGTCAGATGGCTAGAATAATGCTGAATGTATCTCAGACTGGCCCTTTCACTTAGTAATATGCAAATAAGTTCTTCCATATCATTTTCTAGCTCAATAGTCCATTTTAAGTGCTACATTTCATTATCTGGATGCCACAGTTTATCCATTTTTCTATGTAAGGATATCTTGGTTGCTTCCATGTTTTGGCAGTTTTGAATAAACATCCCTGTGCAGGCTTTTTTCTTTTTCTGTGTCAGGAAAACAGGGCAGACATTTAGAAAGAAAGAAAATATTTCACATTCTACATTTTTTTCTTTTGCCAGTCCTGGGGCTTGAACTCTACAGAGAAAATGAGAAGTGGGTAACAATCTTTAAAATGAAATGTGATCATTACCTTCCTCATGTAAATGCAAGCACCCTGTTCATCACCTATACAATAGATTTTTAAAAATTGAAAAAGAGAAATAAAATATGCATAGTATGCACTACCATACACATAATCTGGAGAAAAAGTTTAGAATGTAAATATAAAGATATACATGAGGCAGCTTTGAAAATGTTGTATTTTATTTCTTCAGTTCCCATAATCATAGTATGACATTCCACAGGATTATCTGGAAAGATAACCTGAGATAATTTTATTTCCAGCACAGCATTTTTATCCCTCCAGATGCAACCTTCAAAGACAAGAAAAATGTTTTTCTCTGTATGCTAGATAGGTTACAGAATTTAGAAATTGTCTAGGATGAGTAGGAAGCAAGCATTGCTATATTGCTATATGCAGTAATAGTAAAGTTTTTTTTTAAGTCAACTTTAAAAACTTTAGTCAGGTGCTGGTGATTCATGCCTGTGATCCTAGCTACTCAGGAGGCTGAGATCTGAGGATTGTGGTTCAAAGCCAGCCCAAGTAGGAACAACCATGAAACTCTTATCTCCAATTAACCACCAGAAAACTGGAAGTGGTGCTGTGGCACAAATGGTAAGAGTGCTATCCTTGAGCTGAAGAGCACAGGGCTAGTGCCCAGGCCCAAAAAACTTTAGACAATTTAGAATTTTAGAAATTAGACAATTGAAGATACCGTGTTTGGGCTATATGTCAGGGAAGAGAATAGACAACTAAAAAGATTTCAGTGGAATCAAATAATTAATGTGATAAAATCCCATACAAGTATTGTGAGAAAGCATAGGAAAATTACTTCATAATTTCAGAGAAGTGGGCTTCAAAATATTGAGCCTACAAAAATGTAGCTCTGGGGGCTGGGAAGGTGGCTCAGTGGTAGAGTGCTTTCCTCATATGCATGAGGCTCTGGGTTCAATTCCTCAGCACCACATAAGCAGAAAAACACTGGAAGTGGCACTGTGGCTCAAGTGGTAGAGTGCTAGCCTTGAGCTGAAGAGGCCCAGAGTTCAGCCCCCATGACCAAAAAAAAAAAAAAAGTAGATCTGACTATAAACTAAGTGCATGTCAGTAAACAAAAGTAGAATTCTCCAAACAAAAATAAAGTGATGCCAAAAGAAAAACTGTTAACAAGAAAATATATTTGTAACTTACAGGAGACAAAGGATAGAGACAGAATTCTCTAATGTTTAGAAACTTCCAGGTTGGGATGTGGTTCATTGGTAGTGTACTTGCCTAGCATACAAGGTCCTGGGTTTGACTCTACCACTGCAATCAAACAAACAAGCACTGAAAACAAACAAGCAAACAATAACTGAAAGTCAAAATGTAGAAAATCATTCATTCAAAAGGAAAATAGAAAAAACTAAGATAGCTTATACAAAAGAAAACATAAATTGGTCTTGAGTTATATAAAAAATGTTAAGCCGTATTCATAATGAAAACGCCAGTCGAAGTTGTACTGAGTTATTATTCCTCATCTATTAAATTTGTAAAATTCCCAGTGATAATATGGCATAGGAAAATGATGCTCTCAGACTTTGATCAGAGTATGGTTTGGTACAATCTCTGTGGAAGATAGTTTGATTCTATTGCAAATATGTAGCATACTTTTGTATACTTTTAGATGCAGGAGTTCTCTTTCATGAAATTTATTATACTTGTACACATGTAAATAATACATATCCAGAACGTGTTTTATGAGATAAGATGTCCAAGGTGTTTTTGTTTTTGTTTTCGTTTTTTTGCTGGTCATGGGGCTTGGACTCAGGGCTTGGATGCTGTCTCTGAGTTTTTGTGCTCAAGGCTAATGCTCTACCACTTAATCCACAGCTCTATTTTCAGCTTTTTGGGTAGCTAATTGAAGATGAGTGTCTCATAGACTTCTATGGCTTCAAATTGCAATCGTCAGATTTCAGCCTCTTGAGTAGCTAGAATTACAGGCATAAGCTCCCCATGCTCAGCTCCAAGATGTATTTTTAAGTGTAAAGATGTTTGTAATTGCTTACATACTCATCAGGAAATTCTAGAAAGTCCATTTGAAACTAGTAACAGTGACGTATGGTCATGGTGAAAGCAAGTCTTTGGCTTAAGGGAGTAGGACTAAGTTTTCTACCATAAGACTTTTTGTACTTTCTATTTTTAATTTTAAGCATTTTGTATATGTGAATAATTAAGATAGAATAAAAGGAAAAAATTGAATTAGGTTGGTTGTTAGTAAAAGATGTCAGCCAGATAAGCAGATTGTTTTTTCTTCTTTCTCTTTATATTTCTTTAGCCCAAGAAGTGGCAACATACTGAGACAAATAGTGAGAAGTAAGTGGAAAACTAGAATAGTTCATAAAAGTAAGCCAAATTAGTACTGGAGGCATGGTTCAAGCTGAAGAGTGCCTGCCTAGCAAGTACGAAGCAAAAATAAATGAAAAAGAGAAGTGGATCAAATTATCTATACTTCATAAATATGGGCCAAATTATCCACAACCAATAACCAACAAAAAATATTTTAAGAAATTCAACATCTTTAGCCACTAGGGAAACGTAATTCGTTCAGTACACTGAGTAAAATGGGAGAGAAAGGTGAATACCTACCAGTGGGGCTACAAGCCAAAGAAAACAAAGGTAATTCTCCAAAGATGCACAGGTGCCCACCAGCTAGATATATGCATGTATGTGTGTGTAGTACCCAGATGCAAGAAAAG
This sequence comes from Dipodomys spectabilis, assembly GCF_019054845.1. NCBI lineage: Eukaryota > Metazoa > Chordata > Mammalia > Rodentia > Heteromyidae > Dipodomys > Dipodomys spectabilis. The sequence goes on from NW_024870692.1 coordinate 11,920,488, forward strand.
GAGTCCAGACCCCCCCACTTCTATTTACTCCCCTTTCCCCCTTTTTTCAGTGGTGGGGCTTGAATTCAGGGCCTGGCCACTGTCCCTGAGCTTTTGTGCTTGAGGTTAGTGCTCTACCAGTTTGAGCTACAGCACCACTTCAGGTTTTCTGGTGGTTAATTTGTGATTAAAGTCTCATGGATGGGGCTGGGAAGGTGGCTCAGTGGTAGAGCGCTTGCCTTGCATGCCTGAGGCCCTGGGTTCGATTCCTCAGCACCACATAAGCAAAAAGAAAAAAAACCGGAAGTGGCGCTGTGGCTCAAGTGGTAGAGTGCTAGTCTTGAGCTGAAGAGCGGAGGGACAGTGCCCAGGCCCAGAGTTCAGGCTCCACGACTGGACCCCCCCCCAAAAAAAAAAAAAGTCTCATGGACTTTTTTGCCCTAGCTGGCTTCCAACAACCGTGATCCTCAGATCTCAGCCTCCTGAGTAGCTAGGATTATAGGTGTGAGCCACCAGCACCTGGCTATGATATACACTTTTAAATGATCAGTGATTTATTGAAAAGATCAAGGAGGATATTAATTATTCTTAGAATTAAATGAAAGTGAAAATATAATAACTCAAAACTTACTGCATATAGTAAAGGAAATTCTAAGAATATTCATTAGCTCTGAGTGCCTACATTATAATAGAAGAAATATCTCAAAGAATCTAATGTTGTCCCTCAAGGTCTTAGAAAGACAAGAATAAGAAATTTCCAGTGTTAGTAGACAGGAAGAAATAATGATCAGGGTAGAAATCAATGTGATAGAGACTTAAGGAACATACAAGGAATCCTCAAAACAAAGATTTGGTTCTTTGAAAAGATTAGCAAGAGCCATAAACTTAACCAAACTAACCAAAAGCAAGAAGGATTTGACCTAAAATAATAAAAATAGAGATGAAAAAGAGGACATTGCAACAAATGCCAATGAAATTTGGAGTTTTATTAGGAAATATTTAAAAATTATATTCCAGTCAATTGGAACATACAGAAGAAATGGATCAATTTCTAGGCCTTTTGATATGATTCTATAGTTCCTATAACAGATGATATGATTCTGTATTTAAAGATCCCAAGGACTTTTTCAGAAAACCTGATAAACATTATCATCAAAGTAAGTAAACAAAGGCAACATACAACAATCAGTTGGTTTACTATGCACCGGTAATGAACATGTTGAGAAAGAAATCAGGAAAACAATTCTATCATAGTAGCCTAAGAAAAAGATAGGAAAAAGCCTAACTGAAGAGATGGAGAACTTTTACAATGACAACTCAAAAGCACTAAAAAAAGTAAAAGAAAGTAATTGAGTAAGACATTAGAAGAAGGAAAGTCCCTTATGTCCTTACATTAGTAGAATTAATATTGTGGACATGATTAGTCTACAGGAAGCAGTGTGCTAGCCATCAAAATTCCAATGTCATTCATTATAGAAATAGAAAGAAATAGTCAAAAAAGTCATATGAAAGTGCAGAAATTCCTAAATAGCCAAAGAACAATGTTGTCAGTATCAGGATACCAAACCTCAAATTATACTACAAAACCATAGCAATCAAGACTGTATGATACTGACACAAAAGCAGGCATATAAACCAATGGGATAGATTAGAATTCCCAGAAGTAGGGCCATGCAGCTACATGTTATTTATAACAAAGATGCCAAAAACATACATTTAAGAAAAGAGCCTTCTCAACAAACTGGCTAATGATAAATAGAAGACTGAAAATCGATCTAGTGTTTCTCACCCTGTATAAAAATCAATTCAAAATGGATTAAAGACACTAAACTAAGACCTAAAACTTTGAAACTACTAGTGGAGAAAATAGGGGAATTACTTCCAGACATAGCCACAGACAATTATTTCTTGAATGGGAAGGACTCCAATATCTCTGGAAATAAGTGCATAAATTAATAGATGACTATGCATCACATTAAAAAGCTTCTGTACACCAAAAGAAACAACTTTTAAAGTGATGAGACAGCATAGAGAATAGGAAAAAGTCTTCATCTGACAAGAATTAATATCCAGAATATATAAAGAGCTTAGTCATTAATGTGTTGTTTGGTAAGTAATATGAAAAAAAATACAGTAAAGAGATAGAATTTGATGGAGATGCTGCTTTAGATGATGTGTTCTGGAAGGCTTTAATGAAGAAATGATAATTGAATAGAAATATGAATGAAATTTAGGGACCAGCTTCATATATGTGCGATTTAGAATAGTTCTACATAGATGTAGTGGCAAAAAAAAAAAGAAAGAAAGAAAAAGAAAAACCAGCGAGAGAAATGAAATGGAAAGACAGTTGTAGTGGTATTTGGGGGAAGCATGTTATTGAGGGTCTTATGGTAATGATATGGTAATGACTTTGGGTTTTATCCAATGTGATGGAAATTAAGGGAACATTATGTCCAGAAGAGTGACATAAGAATTACATTTAAAGAACTCTGAGTGCTGTGCTGAGAATAGGTTATTGGATACTAAGAGTAGAACTAGAGAGATCCATTATGAAACTATTAAAATAAGCTGAGCCAGAAGCATCACTGCCTTTATCATTTGAGGTGGCAGATAAGGTGATAAATATGTCTAAGCTGAAATATATATGTGCATTGAAACATTCATGACACCACATATAATGATTAATTATATTCTTATGCATCATTTAAAATTTAATTTTTAAAAAATATGTGAATGAATTCTCATATTTACTTTGCAGGTACTGGTTTGTTTTAAAAAAGGGTTACCAGGTGGCTTTCAAATATACCAGCAATACTCAGCACTTCGTGGAAGAGCAAACTGAGCAGCATGAAGTTATTGATAGAGTGACCGATTTGAGCATGCTCAGGCTATTTGAGACCTTCCTGGAAGGTTGCCCGCAACTTATTCTTCAGCTATACATCTTGTTGGAACATGGTGAAATGAATTTCATTCAGTGTAAGTCTTTCTTAATACCCACATCAGGTGAATGCTGCAGGGGTCTTATGTCAGCTGTATACATCTCAGAAAAGGCTTAGAAGTTTTTATCCTCAAAAAGGAATTATTGTTTTGAAAAGGGAGTGACAGGTATGCATCATGTACCCAGCTTTTTATTGGTTGAGATGAGGGGGGAGGGTTCTTACCAACATTTTTGCCTGGACTTCCCTCAAATCAAGATCTTTCTTATCTCAGCAAGTAGTTAAGATTATAGGAGTGAGCTCCTATAAACCAGACACCTGGTGATAGATATTTCTTGGAGTAAAAATGTGAAGTAAGTAAATTAAAAATAACAAAAATGCAAAACAACCCAGTTGTCTAATAACAAAAAATTGGTAAATAAGTTGTTGCAGACCACTAGTTTCATAATGAAGTAATTCAGAAAATGAACATGTCCTTTATCCCTATACCTTCTGAAATCACACTGATGTAATTTTTTTTTCTCAAAATGAGAGTAAAAGAGTAAAATCAATATAATACAGAAGAGCAACGCAATTGCATACTAGAATAGTAGATTAGCAAGATCAATAACTAGAAGATGTTTAGAAGATAACTTAGGTTATTTTGAATCAAGTCTTCCACTAAAAGGCTGTATTATTTAGTCAAGGCTTCCTCTGAAAATATATTATTAGGTAAAACATTTAAAAAGTCAAATATCTGCTACAATCAGTGAAAGGGGAATGCCACATTGCTAAGTAGTATTCTGAGGGCATTTATACTTTGAAGGTTTTGTTTTGTTATTAAATCTTATAAATCAGGTATCAGTTTTCATGACCTACCAAAGAAGACAGAAGACAACACTTTGGCTCTTCATAAGGAAGATGTCTCTCTGGTGGTAAGCCACTAATCTATCAAAGACTCGAAAAGTCATCCTTCTCTGAGTAAATGTCCCAGAGACTTCAAGGAATATTACTTGAGGCTGAGTAGAACAGGGAAAAATGTGCCTCTGAAGTCATAAATGTAACGGTAGCAATCAATATTCACATTGTGTTGTCTCACTCCCAAAACAAAACATCACTACTGCTGCCTTCTGCCCTCTCCCCCTGCCCCATAACAAGTGGAAAGCTATAAACACATATAAACAGAGCTTAAAGTTTACCTATACTGATAGTACCATCAGGTGTCTGGAAGAACAAACTCTTCTGGAGGAATCCACCTTGTCTCAGGCCTGAAATAATTTTCACAAGTAGTTTTCCAAGAAGAATGAATTGTTAAAAAAATGCTTTATAGCACCAAAAGATATACAGTTGATGAGTATAAATGAACAGAAATAGAAAAAAATGTCATTAGGGTTTTGAAAATGACAAGATGGAAAGTATAAAGATGCAAGTATAAGTATTATATTTAAGGAAGGAAATGGTTATGTTAAATTATAGAGCAGGAAACTGAAAATAAAGCTTACATTTGAAAAATTAAGTAGCTGTTATGGGCATGTGGGGAGAAACAAGCCCTAAGAATTAAATTTAAAAATTCAGCAAATTGGACATAGTTGAAAAGGTAATAAATTACTCAATACTGGATTGGAAGAATATTATCCAGACTGTAATTTATACAGGTAGAAAAATAGGAAAGAGATGTTAAGAGACATGGAAGATAAGGCAAGAGGCTTTAATATATATTTAAACAGAGCTCCAGAAGGTGAGGAGAGGAAGTACAGAGCAGAGGTGGTAAAAATTCCTTATGGTGTTAGGACTCCTGTGAATGAATTTTGAGAATTTTAATTTAGTTCATAGAAGATACGAAAGTAAATATTTAAAGTATAGTGTATAGATCTAAGAAAGGTGACACTAGGCTGAGTGGTAGAGTAATCCCTGGTATTATTACTTGGGAGTCTGAGAAAGGAGTTCTAGAGTTTGAGGCTAGCTTGTGCTACATAATGAGATCCTCTCTGAAAGAAAAGAAAGAAGGTTGACTCCACAAGGCTTTTTTTTTCTTCTTTTGCTGGTCACAGGGCCTGAACTCTGGGCCTGGGTGCTGTCCCTCAGCTCTTCAGCTCAAGGCTAGAACTCTACCACTTGAGCCACAGAACCACTTCTGGCTTTTTTCTGCTTATATGGTGCCTCAGGCATGTAAGGCAAGTGCTTTACCATTGAGCCATCTTCCTAGCCTGAAGAAAAGTAATATTAGGCATTTGTTTTTTTTTTTTTTTTTTTTACTTTTCATTAAAATTTTTCTGGCTTCAAACTCTAATTGGCTCTAGACTTGACAAGGCCTATGTATTTCCTATGGAGAGAATAGGGAAATCATTCTTTTAACATATTTGATTAAAATTACTTCTACTTTGGAAACTTTTTTCAACTGATTGTTAATAATATATATTACCAGATTTCAGGGCATTTCATAACTTTAAAAAATAAGTAACTAATTGTAAACATTATTTGAATTTATATTATTAGTTTATTATTGATATCCCAATAGATATTGGGAGTCATATTTTCTTCACTGATACCAGTATTTATTGCTAAGATAGAGTCAGGTGCTCATTCTTGTAATCCTCTATTTGTGACTGAGGTCAGGAAGATTGCAGTGTGGGAAGCCGAGATCAGAAGGATCACTGTTCCAGGCCAACCTGGATAGGAAAATCAAAAACAAAAACAAAAACAAAAAACAAACAAACAAACAAAAAAGCCAGGTGCACCTGGGCAGAAAAATCTGTGTTAAAAACAACCAGTTTAAAAGGGAGGGACAGATAATTGGAGAGAAAGGATAGATGAATACAGTCATATTGTTTAATGTCCATATGTGAAAATGGAACCTGGTGACTTGAGGGGATGGATGGGGTTGGGACAGACAGGAGAGAATGATAGAAAAGGTAGCATTGATCTGTACTATGAATATTATGAATATAAACTGACATGTTGAATTGAAACTCCTTTGTACAACTACTAAAGATACTTTTTAAAAAAAGTTTGAAAAGAGCTGGAAGTATAGCTTAGTAGTAGAGTACCTGCATAGCAAGAATGAGTCTTTGAATTCAAGTCCAGAAATGCACGTGTGTGTGCATACGTGAGTGCATACACACACTCACACTCACACATACAAATTACTAAAAATGTGTTTTGTGTATTTGGGCAAGATTATTTCAAACCCAAGAGAAATATATAAACAAAGCCATGGTTTGGTAAAGATAAGACTTCTTTGGCCATAGTATAACCTGGTACAGGTGAGGACAGGCATATGATCAGAAATAAAGAAGGAATAAAAAAGGAATTAGGTAAGTTGGAAGTGATGTTAACTGGATGGGGTCATCACTCCCTAATAATATGAAAGACAATGTAATTATCATTCAGTATCTATGTAGGATTTATTCAAGAACCTCCACGAATACCCAAACCCACTGATGCTTGTCTCTTATATAAAAAATGATAGTGTTTGTATGTAATTTGTGCATATCCTTCTGTAGACTTTAACTTGTGTTTAGATTACTTATAATAGATAATATGATCACAATACTGGGTAACTAGTTGTATACTGTATTGTTAAGAAATAATGACAAGAAAAGCCTATGCTCAGTGTAGAGATCTCCTCCCTCCCTCCCTCCCTCCTTCTGACTCTCCCTCTCCTTCCTCCCTCCCTCCCTCCCTCCCTCCTTCCTTCCTTCCTTCCTTCCTTCCTTCCTTCCTTCCTTCCTTCCTTCCTTCCTTCCTTCCTTCCTTCCTTCCTTCCTTCCCTCCTTCCTTCCTTTCTTCCTTTCTTGATCTGACTGAAACTAAGCTCAAATTTGAGATTTTTCCCCCTCAGTCTCCAAGTTCTGAAATTACATGTGTGCATCTCCATGCTAGTTGAATTTCTTTTGTGAATATTTTCAATTTGTAATTATTTGAATCCACAGACAGGAAACATGGACATGGAGGTATGGCTATATAATGAGATGTTAGATCAGAGAAACTGCCTGAGAATCCTAACTATGCCACTTATGAATCTTTATCTTTCTTTTTTTTTCTTTGTGGTGGTGGGGCTTGAACTCAGGGATTGGGCACTGTCCCTGAGCTGTATTTTTTTTTTTCTCTCAAGTCCAGCACTCTATCACTTTGAGCCACAGCTCTACTTCCACTTTTTTGGTGATAAATTAGAGATAAGAGTCTCATGGACTTTCTTGCCTGAGCTGGCTTTGTATCATGATCCACAGATCTCAGCTTCCTGAGTAGCTAGGATGATAGGCTTGAGCCACCAGTGCCTGGCCAAATCTTTTTATTTTCTTTTCTTTTAAAAAATATCTTATATCAGTTATACATGTTTACATTGTATGTCAATCAATTTCATTTCTTCTATCACACTCCTCAAGCCCCTCCCCTTAAAAAATAGCATCCTCAACAGGTCTCCTTGTTCCATTTTCATACTTGGAAGTAATATATTTTGACAGTGTTCAACCTTCTTTATGGTGTTAGCACACACATCTTGCTAGTCCCCACCCACCCACAGTCAATTTCTCTTCCTTCCCACTGCCTTATTGACCATTGGCTTATGTTGAGCTTTTCCATGTTGTTCTCATTTATACTTGAAATAGGCTACACAGGTATTCATTCTTTTATTCCACTCTTTTTTCTCCTTATACTAGCCTTAATTATTGAAACAAACCTAAACACGTCCCCTAAACCTAAGCTAAGTATAAACTCAATTTAATTTTCCTTAGTTAAATATCTAAAATTCCCAAAGTCACCACAATATACCAATAAGACATTTCAGAGTAAATAAATTTATACCAAGCACATCCTGATATCATTTCAGAAAAGCAAAGCTAAAGATAAACCTCTAGAAAATTTGAGAGAAAAAAATGATCACTGACTAAAGATAGGGAAAAATGGCATTGAAATTCTTACTGTAATAGTTAAAACTAGAATGTAATAGTAGTGACTTCAGAATTTCAGTGGAAAACATTTTTGACCTTAAATTCTATTTCAGATAAACTGCATCAAACATCAAATTAAACATATATATATACACACAGACACAGACACAGACAACGTGAAACCAAAAGTCTAGAAACCTGAAATTATAACTGTAGTCTCTTAGTTAGCAGAGTACTTTTCCAATAAAATTTATCCAGTGAATTTATTTAACATCAGGCTACTGTAGTGAGATGGCATACCAACTTTGGAATCAATAGATTTAGTTTAAATTCACGTTTGCAATTTTCTACCTCTCTGTTAAGTAATTTTTCAAGCTTTGGTTTCTTCATATGTAATTTGGGGTTAGTAATATCTACATCTAAGAATTATATGAGATGTTTAAAGTGCCTGATACATTTTTGTGAGTGTGTGTATATCCGGATAAAGTATGCATGGCATAGATTAATTATATTGCTGCTACTCTTCCTATAATACATTAAAAATTTTTGTTTTGTTTTGTAGCTGCAGCCATCGCGATTTCTTGCTGTGCTATTTCTGTTGCAACGGTTGATTTTCAAATAGCTTTAAGAAAATCTTTGCCTGATAAGAAGCTTCTTAAGGGAGCCTGCCCCAGGACCATCTATCTCCTTTACAAGTTCCTGACATTAGCATCTTGGATGCTGAGTGTTGTACTTCTACTGTTTGTAAATGTTAACCTTACTTTATTTCTTTTGTTATTTCTTTGGCTGATAGGTTTAATATGGGCAATTAAAAATCAAACTCAATTTTGTAATTCCAGAGGTATGGAATTCTTATATAGGATGGTTGTTGGGTTCATTTTAGTTTTTACATTTTTTAATATTAAGGGGCAGCATACCAGATGTCCAATGTCTTGTTATTATAGTGTAAGAGTACTGGCTACTTTGGGGATATTGTTTATGTTCTGGACTTACCCACTCTCTATTTTTAACTCAGACTATTTTATACCTACCAGTGTCTTTATAGTTCTTACTCTTCTTTTTGGAATCATTTTTCTAATCACTTATTATGGGAATTGTCACCCAAACATAAATGAGGATACAAAAGGTGATGAAATTGATGGAAAATTTGTTGAGAGATATTGTAGAATGAGATATTTCCTAATGGAATAAACTAGTAACTTATAATATATGTCTTATTTTTATGTTTCATTGGTCAGTAAAGAAAATGTTCTCTGTCTCTCTGTTATCCCTTATTTTTGTCACAATAGTTTCAAAAAGATGTAGGAATAAATCTAACCGAGGAAGTGTAAGACTTCTACAATGCAAACAATAGAACACTGAATGAAGACATTAAAGACACTAGATGGAAAGTCCTATCTATGTTCAAGGATTAACACTATGAAAATTGTTATAATACTGAATGTGACCTACAGATTCAACACAATAACTAGAAAAATTTCAGTGGTATTCTTTACAGAAATAGAAAAGATAATCTTAAAATTCATTTGGAATCACCAAAGAAGCAAAACAGGCAAAGCAATCTTGTACAAAAAGAACAAGCAGGAAGTATCAAAATACTTGACTTTAAAATATGCTACAAAGCCATAATAGCAAAACCAGCATGGTACTGGCACAAAAAAAGACAGTAGACTATGGAATAGAAAAGAAGACCCCAAGGGATGTGAAGGGTAAACCAAAGGAGGAGGCTGCAATGCTTGGTAAGAAATGTACGCATTATCCTGCCCATGTAATTGTAACCCCTCTGTACAGTATGTTCACAAATAAAATAAAATTAAATTAAAAAAAAAAGAAAAAAAGAAAAGAAGACCCCATCTCCTCAGGGGAAAAATGTGTTTACAAAGCCTAGGTCATCTGATTTTAATAAAGGTGCCAAAAACACGTATTAGAGAAAAGATAGCTTTTTAACAAATGGTGCTATGAAAACGGAATATTTATATATAGAAGACTGAAAATGGGCCTCCCTCCATCTTTTACCCTGTACAAAAATCAATTCAAAGACCTTAATGTAAGACCTGAAGCCACTTTAGGAAAATGCGTCAAGATCCAGACATAGACAACGACTTTTTGAATAAAATTCTAATACTTCAAGAAATAATAGCAAGTATTGACAAATAAGATGGCATTAAAAAAAGTTTCTTCGAATTAAAAGAAGCAACAAAAACCATGGGAGAAAATCTTTGCCAGCTACTTATCTCACAGAGGATTAGTATGTGGAATATATAAAAAAAAACTCAAAAAGCTAAACACTAAAACAACAGATAGCCCAGTAAACACGTATGAAAATGAATTGGACAGTTGTCAACAAAAGTATGAATCACCAATAAATACATGAAAAGATGTTCTATATCCTTAGACAAAGGAAAATGTAAATCAAAAGCACAATGGAGCTGGTTGCAGCTAGCTCACACCTCTGATTCTGGTTACTCTCTCCACTCTTTTACCTCCTTCCTCTTGTTTGCTGAACTAGTCTCATTGAGTTCCCTTGTTCCATTTTCATGCATGTACTTAAATTATTATGACTACGTTCACACTCTTTCCCTTTCTCAATCTGTCTGCCTCTTCCACTAGGCCAGACACGTTTCAACTTCCTAATGTGCTCTTGGCTAAAACTGTATGTTAATTGTTCAAAGGTGTTTCACCATGGTACCTCACGCTTGCAGATTTTAATCGGGTTGAAGGGTTTGTTTGTTTGTATTCTTGTTAGCATCAATGACTTATCTCAGGGGCTCCATTTTGACATGGTCATACATGTGTACTATGAACCTTGATCAGACTCATGCTAATCATTCTTGAAGATCTTCAGTGTTATCATATCTGATTATTCTTTGGTAAAGCTGCCATCTTGGGCCTGTGTGATCTGGCTCCAGCTAAGCCTGGCATTGAAGCTCTGTCCAAACCTTTTCTCATTGTTCATAGCACTGTGGTCACCTGTGTGACCAAAGAGGGGAAAACCTCAGTGTTTTTTATAGTCCTGATTCAGTTCATGTATTTTGTAGTTGAGAACAAATTGAGTAGAGGAAAAAAAGTAAGGAAAATACAACTTCTTATGAACACCTACTATGCTCATTGCCGTGAACTTCCTCAGTTCAATAAATATAAAAGGGACTTCACATATATTTCAGAAGGCTGCAAATTGTATTATTTAACTTTTATATCTTTTCTGAAATAAAATGTACTAAAATTATATTCTTGATATAATTCATTTTACCTCTATGTATGCTAAAACATTTTTAACCAACTGATGTTTTGTTTGTGTTATTTAAAGAAAATGAGATAAAGCTGGGCACCATTGGCACACACCTGTAATCCTAGCTACTCAAGAGGCTGAGATCTGAGAATCATGGTGCAAAGCCAGCCTGGACAGGAAAGTCTGTGAGACTCTTATCTCTAATTAAACCACACTGTAGGCCACCAAAAAAAAAATGAATGGAGCTGTTGCTCAATTGGTAGAGTGCTAGCCTAGAGCAAAAGGCTAAGGGACAGTATATAAGCCTTAGGTTCAAGCCCCGAGACTGGCAATTTTTTTATGATAAAAACATAATATTTACTATAATAGCCATTTTAAGTGCACTGTTAACTCTATTCATCTTGTTACATAACAGATCTTTAGAATTTTTCCATCTTACAAATTTTAGACTCCGTTGAACAACTCTTCCCTGCCCCTGATAATCACTATTCTAATCTTGCTTCCTATGAATTTGATTACTTTAGCTTAGTTTTTTACCCCCTTGGTCATGGGACTTGAACTCTGGGCCTGGGCGCTGTCTCTGAGCTCTTAAGCTCAAGGCAAGAATTCTACCACTTGAGCCACAGTGCCACTTGAATTTGATTACTTTAGGTATCTCATATAAGGTGAATTTTGCAGTATTTTTCTTTGTGATAGATTTACTTTTTTTTTTTTTTTAACAAAATGTCCTCAAGTTTTATTAACGTTGTAGTATGTGATAAGATTTCCTTCTTTCTTAAGGCTGAATGATATTTGCCCATTCATATATATTACATTTTCTCTGACCATTTGCCTACCAATGGACATTTGAGTTGCTTTTACCTCTTGGTTATTGGGAACAATGCAGCAATGAACAAGTGTTTGCAAATATTTCTTTAAGGATCTACTTTCATCAATATGACTATAACTATATCTATCTACTCAGAAGTAGGATTGCTGGGTCATATAGTAATTCTATTATTAATCCTTTGAGGAGCATATTTTCTATTTCCCAAAATGCTTGCATCATTTTATAATCCCACCACAGTTCACAAAGTTTTTAGTTTTTATATCCTCACCAACACTGTTGCTTACTTCTCCTTCCCTCCCTTCCTTCCTTCCTCCCTCTCCTTCCCTTCCTCCCTTTCTTTCTTTCTCTTTTTTCTGTCTTCATTCTTTCTTTCTCTCTTTTCTTCTTCCTCTCTCTTCTTTCTCTCCCTTCCTCCCTCCTTCCCTTCCTCCCTCCCTCCTTTCTTTCCTTCCTTCCTTTCCCCCCCCCTCTCTTTCTTGCTTGCACCACCCTAATAGATCTGAGATGATCTCTTTGTAGCTTGTTTTGAATCTCTCTAATAATTAGAAATGTTGATCTTTTCATGTGTTTATTGGCCATTTGTATATCTTCTTTTTTTTTATTGTGAAAATAAAGGGGTTATAATTACATGGGCAAGATAATGAGTACATTTCTTATCAAGCATTGTTGCCTCCTCCTTTGTTTCCCCTTCCCATCTCTTCCCCTCTTCCCCCCGCCTCCCCCTTCCCCCCCCTCCCCTCCCCGGCCAAAGTTGTAAAGTTCGTTTTTTTTATTTTGGGTCCGGTCGTAGGGCCTGAACTCTAGTCTGGGCACTGTCCCTCAGCTCTTCAGCTCAAGGCTAGTGCTCTACCACTTGAACCACAGCGCCACTTCTGGCTTTTTTCTTTTTGTTTATGTGGTGCTGAGGAATCGAATTCAGGGCCTCATGCATGCAAGGCAAGCGCTCTACCACTGAGCCACCTTCCCAGCCCATCATTTTTTGACTTAACGTCTTGTACATATCATTGTTGCAATGGGTCCATCTGTATCCCTATTTAAACAATTTGTTTCTTCCCTTTCCCTCCACAAAGTGTACCAACATCAAATACAGTGAAATCAGGGGTATACTGTGGGGGAGGGACATATAAAGCAACAAAGAAATAATCTTATAAATATGTTACATTTGTGTATCTTCTATAGGGAAAAGTTTACATATAATAAAGAGCTGATATTAGATCATCAATATCATCATCAAAGAACTCAACATCATGCCTTTACCCCTCCCCAAAAAAATTCTTTTTAAAAATTCATTTGGAAGCACCAAAGATGTGAAATAGGAAAGCAATCTTGTACAGAAGAGAACAAGCAAGCCAGGCTTTGGTGACTCCTGCCTGTAATCCTACCTACTCAAGAGGCTGAGATCTGAGAATCTCAGTTCAAAGCCAGCCCAGGCAGGAAAGTCCTTGAGACTCTCATCTCCAATTAACCACCAGAAAAGTGAAAGTGGTGCTTGGCTGAAGTGGTAGAGTGCTCAGCCTTGAGCTGAAGAGCTGAGGAACAGTGCCCAGGCCCAGAGTTCAAACAGTAGGTAGCATAATACCCAACTTCAAAATATACTACAAAGACATAATAGCAAAGCCAGCATGGTAATGGCACAAAAAACAGACAGTACACTATGGAATAGAAAAGGAGACCCCCATCTCAGAAAAAAAGAAACGAGCAAAACACTTGAAGAAACAACACCACATCCTTGTAGTTTTGAGCATTATTCCTAGTTATAATTCAATTTTTATCCTAGGAGTAATAGAAAGAATGCTTGAATTAAGCTGAACTAGAAATAACAAAGCTTTTTCATATTTTCTTTTTTTCTTTTTTTTACTATTCTTAGGTTTTGTTTTGTTTTTTTGGTCTCCCAGTACAGGAGTTTGAACTCGGCCTTCTGATCACTATGTCTATCACTTGACTTTTTTTGCTTTAGTTATTTTTTCAGAGAAGTTCTCACCTTTTGTCTGGGTCAGCCTTGGATTGTGACCTTAATTATTCCTTCTTTTAGCTGGTATCCTAGGCATGCAGTTTATTTGTTGAAATGGGGTATTGCTAACTTTTTGCTAGGCTGGCTGTAAAAGCCCATTCTTGTCTCTACCTCCTGAGTAGCTGGGATTTCAGGTGTGAGACACCATGCTCAGTTTTGGATCAGCTCTTAATGAATGAATTCTTCGAAATAATAGTTGTAATTATCAAGAGAAAAGAAGGTTCTACATTTCATCTTATAATTTAATATAAAACTGCTTTTTAGCTTTTGGGAAGAAGGGTAAACTGAAAGGACACAACACATTTCAACTATCAAAGCTACTTGAAAACAATAAATAAATGTTAAGCACTAACATTAGGACCAGTACTTTGCTAAGTACCCCTGGAGATCCAAATATATACAGAACAGTTCTGTTGGTTGAAATGGTTACATACTGAAGCATTTTACAGAAACTGACAAGATAGCTTTAAGAATATTCGCTGTTGGAGCTGGGAAGATGGCTCAGTGGTAGAGTGCTTGCCTTGCATGCCTGAGGCCCTGGGTTTGATTCCCCAGAACCACATAAGCAAGAAGAAAAAAGGCAGAGGTGGTGCTGTGGCTCAAGTGGTAGAGCGCTAGCCTTGAGCTGAAGAGCTGAGGGACAGCGCCCAGGCCCAGAGTTCAGGCCCCACGTCTGGACCCCCCCAAAAAAAATATTCACTGTAATGTTGGCAATTTTCATTTTGTAGTAAATGAAACCAATATTGAATATTGAAGTGGCTTATCTATAGATAATTACATAGAATACATAGAACTCAACTTGATATCCCCTCTGTGACTTTTTGAGAAAGTTAGGCAGTGTAAAAGAACCATTTAATTTTGTAGCAGAGGGGGAAACTACAGTTTACTTTGGGAACAGGATCATTGCATATGTGAGGCCCACCTAGTACATATATACATCTCTGTATGCTGACTATGTATAGATGAATATATGTTTGACGTGTAAAGTAATCAAAGAGTTTAGCTGTGCCTGGCAGAATCTGAGTCAGAATATTGATTCATCAATTACCATGACTTCTAGTTATAAAAGGAGAGTACTCTTCATTCACTCCCAAGGGTTACTTCAGACTATATAACTTTTTGTTACATTTCCTAGAGTTTACTTTGGTGATGTACTACTTTTATGGGGTTATGTTTTTATTTCTACCTCATTATATTTGATATACACTTTGTTTTTTGTAAAGACAAGGTTTTGCTGTTGTAGCCCAAGTTGGCCTGGGGCTCCCAGTCCTCTTCCCTCAGCTTCCTGAGAACTGGCATTTATTTTTATTTATTTATTTATTTTTGGGTCAGTCATGAGGCCTGAACTCTGGGCCTGGGCGCTGTCCCTCTGCTCTTCAGCTCAGGGTTAGTGCTCTACCACTCGAGCCACAGCACCGCTTCCAGCTTTTACTGCTTCAGTGGAGCTGAGGAATCAGACCCAGGTCCTCATGCATGCAAGGCAAGCACTCTACCACTGAGCCATCTTCCCAGCCCCAGAAATGGGATTTATAATAAGAATGAACCCTAAGCTGGGCTTTGGTGGCTCATGCCTGTACTTCTAGCTACACAGCAGGCTGAGGTCAGCCAGCCCAGGAAGGAAAGTCCATGAGAATTTTATTTCCAATGAACTACCCAGAAAAGGCTAGTAGAACACAAACAGGCTCATGGACAGCACCCAGACCTGCGTTCAAGTCCCAGGACTGGCAAAAAGAAAAATGAACTCCAAAGAATACCTGACTTTTGTATAGTACTCTTTTGTTGTTGTTGTTGTTGCTGGTCATGGGGCCTGAAGTCTGGGCCTGGGCGCTGTCCCTCAGCTCTTCAGCTCAAGGCTAGCACTCTACCACTTGAGCCACAGCGCCACTTCTGCCTTGTTCTGCTTATGTGGTGCAGAGGAATTGAACCCAGAGGCTCATGCATGCAAGGCAAGCACTCTACCACTGAGCCACCTACCTAGACCTTGTATGGTACTTTTGTGTTCTGCTTGTTGACAATATTTTTCCTTCTGCATGCTTTGAAGGCTTGTTTCATGATCAAATTTATTATTAAATATTTATTCCATTATTTTTTTTGCTTCCATCCATTTTGATAAGAAATCAGTGATCATTCAAATAATTCCTTCCTTGTATACAGTTTGTTTTTCTCTATTTTGAGTTCTTTTACCTCAGGGTTTGGTCATCAGTAGTTGATTGTTATAGTCGTGGTTATGGTTTCTTCTTTGTTTTTACCCAAATTGGGATTTCCCCCCCCCCCCCCAAGCTTTTCAAACATAACTTTTTCCCCTTTCACCATTTTAGGAAATTTCTGAAATAATAAAAGCCATTATTATTTTCATATTCTTTCTGCCTCTTTTTCTTCCTTCTGTCTGTAGTATTTATTTGAAAAATATATATATAAAGTACTGTTATTTAACAATCATCTTTGTTCTTATTCAACCCCCACAAAAACCATGTCCTAAAGGTAGTATCATCACTATCCTTTACCTGGAAAAATCAAGGTGAATTCAAGTAACTTCCTGAAATCCACACAAAGCAAATCTCAGATTTTTTTTTTCTGGTCCTGGGACTTGAACTCAGAGCCTGGGCATTGTACCAGAGCTTTTTTGCTTAAGGCAGCACTCTACCACTTGAGCCACAGCTCCACTTCCAGCCTTTTTTGGTAATTTATTGGAGATAAAAGTCTCACAGACTTTCCTACTCAGGCTGGCTTTGAACTGTTATCCTCAGATCTCAACATCCTGAGTAGCTACGATTATAGGCATGAGCCACTGGTGCATAGAAAATTTCAGACTTTTTGACATCAAGTTTTAGCATACTTTCTGTGGAATATTGCTGCTGTTATGTGACAAATAGGTTAAGGACAATCAGCAGCTTAGAGATGACACTAGGTTATTTTTTATTTAAAATTATTAAATATTTTGTTTGCCTTTAAGCTTTTAACATTCCTGAACAAATATTCTTCAGCTTTAACATAGAGTAGGGCTGTGTTGTGCCACTGATAGTTTGAATAAGCCATTAACATTCTGTAAGAGGAAATAACAATTTTTTTGTAATGGAAACATGGATAGATCATAATCTATATTAACTACAGAACCTGAATGTTAAATGGCCCACACAATCTACATTAAATACTTATTCCATTTAACAAATATTTTCCTATTGATTTTTATAGTCAATAAATATAAAGAGCACTGGATCAGATGTTTGGCTAGTTTTCAAGCTCTTCAGATGAACTTTTAGTATCTAGTTGCATTTCCTTTATTTTAACCCTTTATTATCATTTTTTTTTAAAAATTTTTTTTGGGTCAGGTCGTGGGTCCTGAACTCTGGGCCTGGGCACTGTCCCTCAGCTCTTCAGCTCAAGGCTAGCGCTCTACCACTTGAGCCACAGCGCCACTTCCGGCTTTTTTCTTTTTGCTTATATGGTGCTGAGGAATCGAACCCAGGGCCTCAGGCATGCAAGGCATGCACTCTACCACTGAGCCACCTTCCCAGCCCTTTATTATCATTTTTAATGGTCTTGATATCTTATTTTGAATGCTTTGGATAACCACATAAACACTGTCTCATCCACGAAAAATTACAGAATTCAGGGCAAAGACCCTGTGGGAAGAGACCCAAAGCTCTGGGGACAGAGACATGGTGGCAGATTACAGGAATATTCATATACATGAAACAGAAGGGTATCATCTGCTCTCTTGACCTGATTGACAGTCAGGCGCTTCCCACGCCAGTCCTGGGCTAGGCCTCCTCTAAACGGCACTGCAGCTCGCAGGGCCATTCCATGCCCAACACATGCTAGGTCTAGCCCTTTCAGTTGAACAAGGCTGTAGGCAGGGCGAACACATGCACTGTCCCCCAAGCGTGTCGATAGGTGAGATTCTGAGTCCTGAGTCTTCCTGCCTGTGAGGACCTAGGTACAGTGTGGCAGTACTGCTCTGGCCCTCCACCTCCTACCTACCCAGGGTCCTGGAGGAATGGTAGCCACTAGATCCTCAGCTCCAACACTGCATACCTGAATGGACATTTCTCCAGCAGGTCTCTTCTCATATTGGGCAACCAGAGTGGATGTCACAGGCAAGCCGGCAAGCAAATGCAGGTGTCCTTCAGAACAATGCATGGTGCACCTACTGGGAGAAGATAACCTCGAACTTCCTCCAGCTCTCCCCTGGCTCTGTGTCTTCATCGAGCCTGTCCATGTCCTTCCCCAGGAAGACCTCCTGCTAGAAGTCCTTGTTGGATGCCTATCAAGCTTTAGCTTCACCCCATTCAAGTGGTGTAGGGAGAGGATTTCCTTCTCCCCTTTGTTGGCTGCTCTCTCCTGAGTGGAGACAGCAGGTCTGGCAGACATATCTAGCAGAAGGATGAAGCCCAGGAGCCAACAGCCACGTGCAACCAGACCATAGAAGCGAGCCTGCCTACATGTCATTGCTGCTGGCTCAACTGTAGTGGATGCCCGCAAAGTGTGAGCCAGAGCTGGGGACAGGGGAGTGTCAAGGAAGGGAGGTCACTGCTCAAATTAGACTCCCCACTGCCATGGAGAGATCGCTGGTAGCAAATGGCAGGCTCCAGACCCCAAGCAGTTAAAGGTTGCCCTCCTACTGCACAAGGATGGGAAATGCTGCCTGCTACCCTTGGTTTAGGGAGCCACCATCTTTCTTCCAAGTAGTCTCCTTTAATTTTTTATGTCATTCAGCCATGGCTTATAACACCCCTCTCCCTGCTATGTTTAACTGTCTCCTTGATAGTCGGTGTAGTTAAAGGCTTTTTGAAATTTAGAAAAAGTAGAGAAGCAATGATAGCCAACAGAGTTCTCATAAAAAATTATATGCATCTTTATCTTTCATTCCTTCTTCAAATATGATGACTTCATTTCCCTTAATGTTTCTAAATTGATCACATGCTTTGGGGGCACCTGGCCAGATCATTCAGATGCATGGCTAGTTCAAAGTATGCCACAGATGGGTGTTTAAATTAGTATGTCTTAATAAGTTTCTAGATATTGCTGGTATTGCTCTTTCTCACCCTACTGCTTTTTGATTTTTTTTTTTGCTGGTCTTAGAGCTTAAACCCTGGGCCTGGGCACTATCTCTGAGCCTCTTTGTGCTCAAGGCTAGCGTCCTAACACTTGAGCCACAGAGCCACTTCTGGTTTTTTTCTAAGCAGTTTATTGGAAATAAGAGTCTCATGGACTCTCCTGCCAGAGCTGGCTTCAAACTGCCATCCTCAGATCTCAGTCATCCAAGTAGCTAGGATTACAGGCATGAGTCACTGGAGCCTGGCTTGAGTTCTTTTTATTATTATTGATAAGTAGTTGTATAAGGGAGTTACCATGTAACATGTACGTTTAGAAGTACAATGCATCTTGATCAGTATCACCCCTTCCATAATTTTCCCTATCACTCCCAACCCCCACCCCTCCTCTCCATTGTCCAAGTTTCA
Source organism: Dipodomys spectabilis (assembly GCF_019054845.1). Classification (NCBI taxonomy): domain Eukaryota; kingdom Metazoa; phylum Chordata; class Mammalia; order Rodentia; family Heteromyidae; genus Dipodomys; species Dipodomys spectabilis. Next base: position 11,939,802 of record NW_024870692.1, read on the forward strand.
TCGGATATGCATTGAATATTATTTTTGCATTCTTCCTCCTTCCCCTTCTTTTTTAGTTCTCAACTGAATCAGTTTCAAGCAACCACTAGAGGGCAATAGAACCACAGCCAAACTGGTTGCAATCCTTATCAACTCTCTGTCTCTCTCTCTCTCTGTCTCTCTCTCTCTCTCTCTGTCTCTCTCTCTCTCTGCCATGGCTGCAAGCCATGAAAACACAAAGCCGAGATATCTGCAGTCCATTCTTGAATGTAATACAGAAAGCAGTTTGTTCTTGGTGGTATGAGGGTCAAAGGTTTGTTGTATCTCTAACTCTGGCTGATACTTCATGTACTGATCACAATAAATTCATAATTGGGCTTTTCTAAGTGAGTATTTGCATATATACTAAGTTGCCTTTGGCATTCACATGAACCACTTGTGGTTTCTGAAAGCAAGTACATTTTGATATTAGATCTATTTTGTTATGGGAACAATTCCATACTTAAGTGCTATCTATTGTTTTAAGACATGTGCCTTTTATTTTATGAAAGGAGGGCTTAAGTACTCTTTAAACTACTGAACTTTCTCTGTAAAATTTCACAGAATATAAAGATTGTAGATGATAGGGAATTTTAAATTCCTTTCTCATACATAGATCACTTTACTAGTGGAAAAGTACTAGAAGAAAACCAGACGACATTGTTTGCTAGAATGTTGTTAAGTATTTTTTTTTTTTTTTTGCCTACTGTGATAGAATTTAAAAGTTGCTTATGCCACTGCTGTTGTTATTTTTTAAGAGTTTTAAGAGTTTTCTTTCGCGGGCCTGGTATGGTGGCACACATTTGTAGTACCAGCAGTTGGGGAGACAGAGGCATGAGGATCTAGAGTTCAAGGCTAACCGGGCTACACAGCTACAGCAAAAGAATAAAAATTCTTTTGATATGTAATCTTGCATGCTTACTTTTTTGTGATGGATGGGGCTAGGGGTAGGGGACTTGAACTCAGGGCCTGGTGCTATTCTTTGGCTTTTTTGTTTAAAATTAGTGCTTTACTAGTTGAGCCTGACGGCCACTTCTGGCTTTTGGTGATTAATTAGAGAATTAGAGATAAGAGTCTCACAGACTTTCGTTCCCTTGGCTGTTTTCAGCTGCAATCCTCAGATCCCAGGATCCAGAGCAGTTAGGATTATAGGCATGAGCCACCGATGCTTTGCACACCTTTTAAAATGATTGGTTTGAGCTAGCAATTACTTTTCATAAAATTGTAGAACTTCTTATTTGATGCCAAAGATCAAAATGTGAATCATAACCTTGGCATTATTACAATAATAATAATAATAGCATCTTTATGCTATTGTGAAAATTCAGTGAGATATTACATATGATAATGTTTTACAGCTGTAACTCTCCCTGAAAATTTCTACTGTTGACATTTCTTCCACCAGTATGTAGTATTTTTAACTCAAATTTGATGTCATGATTATATTATTATAAGAAGTTTGATCCCTTCTCCTTCAATTTGCATGCTTTTCATTTATTTATTTTTTATTGCGTTCTAATACTATGTCTAGAATGTTGAAGAGATGTGGTTAGAGCAACATCTGAGAATGTGGCTTGGTGGTAGAGAGCTGGTCTAGCATGTATTAGGCCCTGAGTTCAATTCCCATAATCCCCAGCAAATCCATCTACACCCTGCCAAGAAAAACTGATGAGAACAGAACTTGTTTCTGCCTCCTCTTAAGAAACGTCACCCAGGGCTGGGAGGTGGCTCAGTGGTAGAGCGCTTGCCTTGCATGCCTGAGGCTCTGGGTTCAATTCCTCAGCACCACATAAGCAAAAAGAAAAAAGCTGAAGTGGTGCTGTGGCTCAAGTGGTAGAGTGCTAGCCTTGAGCTGAAGAGCTGAGGGACAGCGCCCAGGCCCAGAGTTCAGGCCCCACGACCGGACCCCCCGCCCCCCCCCCCAAAAAGAAACGTCACCAGTCTTTTACTGTTTTCCCTCTCAACCTCTTCTATGATGGTCAGCAAGCCTAGAGCCTTCCACATATAGGCAAGCACCTGTTTTTTTTTTTTTTCTTTGAGACTGTCTTCCTATGTTGCTCAGGTTGGCTTAAGGCTGGGACTTTCCTGCTTCTTGATGGGAATGCACGTGTGGGACATGAAACTTGACTCTTTTTTTTTGCTGGTCCTGGAGCTTGACTTCTGGGCCTCGGTGGTATCTCTGAGCTCCTTTTGCTCAAGGCCATCACTCTACCTCTAGAGGCTCAGCACCACTTCCAACTTTTTCATGATTAATTGGAAATAAGAATCTCTCAGACTTTCCCCACAGAGGCTGGGCTTTAAACTGTGATCCTCAAATCTCAGCCTCCTGATAGGATAGGATAGGGTTATAGGTGTGAGCCACTGGCGCCAGATTTCTTTTGTTATTAAATACGACAAAAGCTATGTCTCTTTATAGATGCTCTTGATCAGATTGACAAAATGTCTCCCTATTTGTAGCTTACTACACCTTTTAAAAAGTCATGATGATGGATTTAAGATGATAGATGTTTTTGTCAAATTCTTTTCCTGTATCTATCGAAATGATCATATGACTTTATTTATTTGAAATACAACATTGCATGTTTTTTATTTTTGGATGTTAACACCTTGAGTTAAATTATACTCAATTAAATTTTAAATTATACTTTTAATGAGGTTCTGTTTTTAGTTGTTTTGTTTTTGGATGGTGGTACTGGGTTTGAACTCAGGATCTTGTATGACCTGGGCAGGTGTTCTACCAATTTAGTCACATATCTTAGCTTCTTCTGCATTACTTATTTTTTTGTGTAGGGGTTTTCATATAGTTTTGGACTATAGTCCTTCTTTTACCAGTGGTTCCACATTGCTGAGATGACAGGTTTATGCCACAGGTTTATGTTAAGGTGGCATTTGTCAACTCTTTATCCAGATTGACCTCAAACTGCAAACACCCTTCTGATGTCTGCCAAGTAGCTGGGATTATAGGTGAGATGAGCCTTGATAGGAGATTTTTTTAAATATCTTGGTATATATGAGTATACTAATAGTGTTCCACATATTTGTGAAGATCTATTTTTTCTCATTTTTTCTGTTCTTTGCTTTGAATAGCCTCTATCAAATCTATCTTTAAGGCATTAAGCCAGTTCAAATATATTGTTGAACCCGACTATGGATTTTCAAGTTTCAGTAATTTTTTTTTGTCAGTTCTGGGGGCTGAACTCTGGGCCTGGGTGCTCAGTTCAAGGCTAGAGTCCTACCACTTGAGCCACAGCGCCACTTCTGTTTTTTATTTTTTTCTGCGTATGTGGTGCTGAGGAATTGAACCCAGGGCCTCATGCATGCAAGGCAAGTACTCTACCACCACTGAGCCACCTTCCCAGCCCCAGTAACTTTTTTTTTTTAGATATTTTTTATTTACATCATGGTCCCTACTCATATATTTATTTTAGTATTTTTTATTGTAAAGATACCGTAAGGAGGGGTTAGTTACACGACTAAGGTAATGAGTACATTTCCTATCAAGCATTGTTACCCCCTGCTTTGTTTTACCCTGCTATCTCCTCCCTCCCCACCTCCCCAACTGCCCCTCCCCGGAAGTTTTAGTAACTTTTATAAGGATTTTTGCTGTCTTTTTCTTGTTTTTATTTGTATTTATTAGCACATATTAATTATATTTCTGGTTTTCTGGCTGTTATTTGGAGATAAGAGTCTCACCGACTTTCCTGCCTGGGCTGGCTTTGAACTGTGATCCTCAGATCTCAGCCTCCTGAGTAGCTAGGATTATAGGGATGAGCCACTGGTGCCCGGTTTCTGTAGTTTCTGTATCTTAAAAAAAAATCTAAAGTTGGTATCACATTGTCAATATTCTTTTGTTTCTTTATTTCTTTACTTCTGTGAACATTTTTATGATGGTGACGTTGTAATCTAGTTGCTTTTAAAGGCACAATCTGTCCCTGCTTTACTTTTGCTTGGAGTATGGGTCTCAGTTTAAATACTTCATAATTTTCTGTTGGTAACTGGCCATTATAGATACTGTAGCTAGTCTCTCAGTACTGGTCTCCTACTCTGGGAGCATACTGTTGTTGTTTTCTTATTTATTTGCTTAGTGATTGACTCTAGTCCACCCTGTTAGGCCTTTGATTTTTGCTCTTCAAGAAGTTAGCATGGGCTGGGTGCCGGTGGCTCACACCTGTAATCCTAGCTACTAAGGAGGCTCAGATCTGAGGATAGCAGTTCAAAGCCAGCCTGGACAGGAAAGTCTGTGAGACTCTTATCTCCACCTAATCACCAGAAAACTGGAAGTGGCGCTGTGGCTCAAGTGGTAGAGCCTTGAGCTGAAGAGCTGAGGGCACCCAGTCTTAGAGTTCAAGCCTCATGACCAACAAAAAAGAAAAAGTCAGCATGTATATGGCCCTCAGTTACCTGGTGTTAGCTCAGTGAGCTTCTTCCCCATAGCTTAGTATGCTCCTTCCCCTTCCTACAGCTTAACATGATCCTTTCTTAGGCAACACCAGGCCCATTTAGTGAAGGTAATAATCAGCCTCCAACCCCTCTTTACCTTGGTATGGCACTTCTCTGGGCAGGTACCACCATGTAAGGCCCTTGGAGTGATCTTCAGGTCTGGGCAGCTGCAGGACCCCTTATCTACTATTTGCACCATGATGAAGCCTCTGGCCCAAATATCCATACCAGAGTCTCTGCCTCCTAGCCCCTTCTAGCCCCTCCTAAGCTCCTAGGTATATAGGTCACCTCAGACAATAGCCAGTGCTTCTTCACACTTCTCCCTTGCGAGAAGGGGTCTTGCCAGGCCCCTTTCCTGGCAATAAACCTTTCTTTGTTGTCTGTATCTGGTTGTCTGCGTGGTTTTCTGGCAACGTCTAAAATGCTCTAACAGCTGGGGATGACTTCAGGGTTGCTGTGGCTCTCTTTCATCCAGACCACGCCCAAATGCTAAACACCACCAATTGCTGACTTACTCCTTGGTTGACTGCAGAAATGTTCTGGAGCATAAATGCCTCACACAGTAAGCCAATCAGATTGTGGCTCTTTGTAAAGAATTCTGAGATTCTGAGATCAGTGCCTGAATTTGTTCTGAACCTAGCAGGGATCCTCCTCGCTGTTTTATTCTCCAGATTGTTCCTTGTAAACTAGCTGGTCTTACAGTTTAGGCCTTTTTCATTAGATCTACACACCTCCTAGTTGCTTTTCTTTTCTTTTTTCCTTTTTCTTTTTTTTGGGTCCGGTCGTGAGGCCTGAACTCTGGGCCTGGGCGCTGTCCCTCAGCTCTTCAGCTCAAGGCTAGTGCTCTACCACTTGAGCCACAGCGCCATTTCCGGCTTTTTTCTTTTTGTTTATGTGGTGCTGAGGAATCGAATCCAGGGCCTCGAGCATGCAAGGCAAGCGCTCTACCACTGAGCCACCTTCCCAGCCCCTCCTTTTCCCTTTTTCTTTTCTTTCTTTTTTGTCGGTCGTGGGCTTGAACTCGGGGCCTGGGCGCTGTCCCTCAGCTCTTCAGCTCAAGGCTAGCACTCTACCACTTGAGCCACAGCGCCACTTCCGGTTTTCTGGTGGTTTATTGGAGATAAGAGTCTCTCGGACTTTCCTGCCCAGGCTGGCTTTGAACCGTGATCCCCAAATCTCAGCCTCCTTAGTAGCTAGGGTTACAGGCATGAGCCACCAGCATCCGGCTTCCCAGTTGCTTTTCCTAGGCTCCCTTGTTATTTGATAGTGCTCATAGGTTAATTTGCTCTTTATTTATTTATTATCTATCTATCTATCTATCTATCTATCTATCTATCTATCTATCTATCTATCTATCTATCTATCTATCTATCTATCTATTTCCAGTCCTGGGCCTTGAACTCAGGGCCCTGGTCCTGTGCTTCTTTTGCTTAAGGCTAGGACTCTACTACTTGAGCCATAGGTCACTTCTGGCTTTTCAGTTTGTGTGGTACTGAAGAATCGGTCCCAGTGCTTCATGCATGCTAGGCACACACTCTACCCCTTAGCCACATTCCCAGCCCTTGCTTACTCTTTTAAAAATGAAGTCACACATTTTATGAGACCTTAGGAGTTATTTGTTTTATGGCTTGCCTCTCCCAGACAAAAATCTCCGATCTAGGGCTCAGGACCTGGATCTGGGGATGATGGCAAGCTTCTGTCTGACATACCTCAAGATTAGGAGGAGCTCAATGGTTGGAGTGAGGAAGGTACCCTGAGGATTTTTGACTTGCTTCTCCTGTCCTACAGCCATGCTCAGGAAAGTTAGGGAAGGGATATGAGGGGGCTATGGGTGGACCATTGTATCATGCTTGTTTGTCAAGTATCAGTTCTATACATGGATGTCAGGGAAGGGGGAAGAAAGAGGCCCCATTGCTTGACCCTATTTACCTAAAATAAATTTACCTGCAGTAAGAAGAGAACTCTTATTTCTTCTGGGAAGGAGGTCCTCTGGCTGTTCAGTTTCAGTGATAAATATTGATGTGTACATGCAAACCTACACAACTTTATTGTACAAGAAAGCACAGAATTTTAACTTCCTTCACAAAATTAACTCAAATATCATTCTGTCTATAAAGGTAGAGATTCCTGCCTCCATAGGAAGAAAAACTAAGTCAATAAACTATTTAAAACAGGAAAATATCCAACTTTTCTCTGGATAACAAGTTTGACAAGAAATGTACTTATTACCTTACTTATGTAACTGTAATTCCTCTATACATCACCCTGACAATTGAAAAAGAAAAAGAAAATACCCCAAACCAGAGATAATCTGGATAAGTTTAGTAATACCTACAGCAAGACAGAAATTTTAGACTTTATTAGTTCTGATTAGGTTTGATTAGAATTAGGTATCATGCTAATCATTCAGATCTGGAATATTGAAATATATATATATATATATGAATATATAAATTGGGTTTGAACTCAGTCTCACACTTACTAGGCAGATACTCTACAACTTGAGCCACATGCCCAGCCTACATTTTCTTTATATTTTATTGGGTTTTATAGGATCAGATTTCAAAAAATAATCACCATTCTTGGCTATTATATGCAAATGCCCATTTTCATCAATCTTTTTCCATGAGGGAGCACTAGACTGTATGTGGATTTTCAAGTGATTTTAGAATATAGGTACTATATAAGGACTTCCAAAAGATTTTAGATTCTAATTTTCAGTTGAAAATGATTTTTTTCTTGGGGGGAGCAGCAAAGATTGTCTCACCAACTGGTTTGTTTTTGGTATTGAATTATATAAGTTTTTAAAATAAAATATTTAGCTTTTTACAAAGATATTTAAAATACTCAGTTTTCTAAGATAGAAAACTGAATGTTCACTGCATCTGGTACAACAGGTATTATTATATTAACAGGGCTAACTTCTTCAGCAATTAACAATGATTTTAAAAGAGGAATCAGGGGAAAAGAAGGGAAGAAAAGGAAATTTTCAAAAAAGAAATAACTTTTCTAAGGATATGGTTCAGTCATGGGACCCGTGCAGATGAATGGTTCCCTTTTTGATTGTGAAAATGTGAAAATCACATGTCTTGTGTATCATGCTTGGCCCTGTCATTTTAATCCAACAGTAAATAGAAAATAAATGTCTTCATTTTATTTGAAGATATGGTTATGACATATTTTCAGCCAGTTGAATTAGAGATAGTAAGCCATTTCGTCTTGTTTTGGCCATTGTCATTGTGTAGGAGAGGAACAGCATTGCATGGACTTGTTTTAATTACCCCATTGGTATTCATTGTAACATCTGGTGGCATCAGGGAGCTCACCTGATGGACCACAAAGAACTCTGATTTATGAACCCATAATTGGGTTTCCAATAAACACTTGTCAAAATAATGTATTGGTTCAAACCCAAGCCTTCTTCATTTATTCATATAAAAGAGCACTTAACTTTCAACAAAGAATTGGCTGTCATCAAAAATACTCTATAAATGAATCAAATTTATGAAGACGTGGTCTAGAGGGTGAACAGTCAAAGATTATAGTTTGTTTTAACTCTTTAGAGGACTTAGCACTCTGATTTGTTTCTACTGTGTTCTCTATTTGATTTTCAAATAATGTGTATCTTAACAATTGTATATTAAGTTACCTGTTACTGAACAAATCCAATGACTTTAAAATATTTACTAAATTATGAAACTAGCGTATCTTTTTTTAATTTTTTATTGTGAAAATACTGTACAGAGGGGTTACAATTACATGGGCAAGATAGTGAGTACATTTCTTATCAGAAACTAGCGTATCTTTAGCAGGCCATAACTCTTCATTATTCTATAACTATTTCATATTCTGTTTAGGACAACATATTTATCTTTTTCTTAGTTTACCTCCAAAAGAACAAAATATATATTAGCTTCCAGCTACTCCGTAGAGTGATAAGGCCATCGATAAGAGAATTATAATAGATTTTTTTGTTTGGTCCAATCGTGGGGCCTGAACTCTGGGCCTGGGTGCTGTCCCTCAGCTCTTCAGCTCAAGGCTAGCGCTCTACCACTTGAGCCACAGTGCCACTTCTGGCTTTTTTTTCCTTTGTGCTTACGTGGTGCTGGGGAATCGAACCCAGGGCCTCATACATGCAAGGCAAGCGCTCTACCACTGAGCCACCTTCCCAGCCCCTATCATAGATTTTTAAAATGTAAATATTCAGCTATCCTGCCTGTTACTCATTAACTAATTAGCCTTTGTCTTTGCTGAGGCAAATAAGATGTGTAATTGGTACAGTCTCCATAGCTTACAACCTTCATATTGGTATCTTGTACTGTTACAACATTCATATGAGTTATTATCTTAGTATTTAGTAGTTACCAATTCTCTCCTCCACTGTGCTGTGCTGGTTCTGAGACTTGAACTCAAAGCCTGGGTGCTGTCTCTGAGCTTTGTTCAAGGACAGCACTCTACCAGTTGAGTCAAAATTTTACTTCTGGATTCTTTTGGTAGTTTATTGAAGATAAAACTTGCATAGACTTTCCTGCCCAGCTGGCTTTGAACCATTACTCTCAGATCTTAGCCTCCTGAGTAGCTAGGATTATAGGTGTGAGCCACCAGGATTATGGAAAAATATGCATAATATAAAATTTATAATTTATTATTGTGTATAATATTATATGTACGTTTTACAATATAATTTTAATATTATTATTATGTCAATAATTATGCTACCTTGACAACTACTTAGCTCCTGAGATTTTTCTTTTGTTATCTGAAATAGAAACTTTGCACTTATAAATAAGTAACTCCTCATTCTATTTTTTGTATTTTTTTTTTAGTGTAAAAATACTGTACAGAGGGGTTACAGTTACATGAGTAAGGTAATGAGTCCATTTCCTATCGAGTATTGTTACCTCCTCCTTTGTTTTTCCCCTACCATCCCTTCACTCCAATCCCCATCTCCCCTACTCCTTCATCCCTCCTTCCCTCCCCGAGTTGTAAAGTTCATTTTCAACATAGTGTCTTGTACATCTCATTGTTACAATGGGTCAACCTGTATTTTTAGTTCGGCATTTTATTTCCTTTCCCTTCCCCAAATTAGAAAAATGTATACTCATTCCATTTTATAACAGGCTTTGGCAGTCTCTAGTTTATTTTCTGATTTTGTGAATTTGTGTCTACTAGGTACTCGTATGAAGTGTAACCATATAGTATTTATTGTATTATGACTATCTCATTTCATGTATCATATTTTCATTGTTCATCCTTTTGTATCATGTACTAAAATATTATTCCTTTTTAAGGCTAAAAAAGGAACATATTATATTTTGCTTCTTCATTCCTCTATTGATGTGCACTTGGATTTGTGTCTGTCTTTGGGCTGAGTTCCCCCTTTCAAACCTTTTGGAATTGAATTGATATACTATATGATAATTCTATTATATTCAACATTTTGAAGAACCTTACTCTCCTCTACTAATTACACTGTCATTGTATTATAAGTCTTATTGCTTTGTAGAGGGCCCAATATTGTGTTACTGAGAGCTCAAAAATATTCTTTGGGTAGTTATAAGGAAATCTTATCAATACATACAGTGAAGTAAACAATATATGAGTATCACTGAGAGATATCTTAGCATAGGTTGTCTGTGTATATTTAGGGCATTGGGACATGGCTTGATTCAGTTAGAGAATATACCTTAACAAATTGGCTGTGTTAAATGGTTCTTGAAAGAAGTTCACTTGGATAAACCTAGAGACTATGGTCATAAAACAAATAGAGCTTTCTTTTTCCCATCAGGCTGACATTTTTATCTTGGCTCAGAATTCAAGTTCCACATTCAAATTTGAATGTGTTGAATGCTGTAATGTGCTTCGACTTCTGCATTTTGGGGAAAAGGAGAAATGCTTGGATCAAATTTTGTGTGTTAATCTTAGAGAATGGGAGTGGGTTGGTCTTTTGGAAGGAAATTGATAGTTTCTTGGTGAAATGATAGTTTAATATTTCCAAATCCCATTTGATAATAAAAAAGTGATGGTACTTAAAATCTTTAAATATTATGCTTTAAAACAGAATTAAAGAAGAAAAGAAAAAGATATAATCTTTACTCTTTACCTTTATTTTTACCATTTCCAGATAGAGTTATGACTCAGTGGTAAGAGTGCTTGCCTAGCATGCATGAGGTTCTGAAATCAGTACCTAGCATAGCAAAAGAAAAAAATGAAAAGAAGAAAGTGAATTGTTCAAAAATACTGAAAAAAGTACAAATGATGACTCATTGCAACACTGATCTTCAGGGAAACTATGTCGGAAATGAACTTTACAACTGGGGGGGGGGGAGGAGAGGGAGAAGGGAAGGGATAGTGGGAGAACAACAATGGAGTGGGTAACAATGTTCAATGAGAAATGTACCTTACTCATGTAACTGTGACCCCTCATACAGCATCTTTACAATAAAATAAAATTTAAACAGAGGAAGTGAATTGTTCAGTGTGAAAATACTGAGTTATTTTCTATTTACAAAGGTAGTAAATTAACAAAATGAGTACATCATTGTAATAATTGGAATTAAAATCCAGGGTGAAACGAGGATATTAAATCTGTTCCTGAGACAGTGGTTATAATGAGTTCTTCTTGTCTTGGCAGTCTTTTCTAGGCTTAGTAAGGAGGCAGAGCTTGGCTAGTAGAATAGAGCCATTCTCATGTAGAATGAAGGTATGTTGATTAAAATACACAGCAGAGCTTATTTCAGATTATTTCATAGCATTCTCTGAGCACTGTTAAAACTTTTCTCTGCACTAGACAATAAAATATCTCTTCACTGAGGTCATACCTCTCATTTCATGTGTGATAGAAGTTCTCAGCTGACAATTTTCCAGTGTCCATAGGTATTTTTTCCATTTTATATTACTTTAGCTTCACTTTCATTAAGAGATAAAACATATAATCCATGCCTTTATTATCGAATTAGTTAAAATGGCCAAACCTTAGTGTTTAGTGTTTGAACATAATGGCTTTCCTCACTCATGTTGCATGTCTAAAAACAATATAAGTATGATCTCTGCTTGAGTGATTTAGTTTCTTTTTTTCTATGTATGTGTATGTCTTAAGTTTTTTTTTTGGCAGAGCTTACTGAAAAGATTGCCCTTTCCTTACCTTATTGAATTACCTTGAGATTTTTGTCTTGAGATTTTACATGCTTGTGGTCATTTCTGTGTTGTCTAGTGTGTTCTGTCCATTGCATAAATTAATGCATTTATAAATATTTAAACATGGTAAATGTAGCAATTGCGTTCATTTTTAAAATATGTTTCACTATTCTTTGTTGCTTGAATTTATGGCCTAGGTGCTGTTCCTGAGTTCTTTTGCTCAAAGCTAGCATTCTACCACTTTGAGCCACAGCCTACTTCCAGTATTCTGGTGGTTAACTGGAGATAAGTCTCACAAACTTACATGCTTGGGTTCGCTTTGAACTGCAATCCTCAGATCTCTGCCTCCTGAGTAGCTAGGATTACAGGTGTGAGTTACCAATGCCCAGCTTTATTCTTTATCTTTTATATACCTACATAAATATTATGCTTAGGGGCTGGGAAGGTGGCTCAGTGGTAGAGGGCTTGCCTTACATGCCTGAGGCCCTGGGTTTGATTCCTCAGCACCACATAAGCAAAAAGAAAAAAGCTGGAAGTGGTGCTGTGGCTCAAGTGGTAGAGTGCTAGCCTTGAGCTGAAGAGCTGAGGGACAGTGCCCAGGCCCAGAGTTCAAGCCCCACGACTGGACCAAAAAAAAAAAAATATTATGCTTAGTTTGTTATGCTTTAAAATAACTTTGCTAGGATTTTGACTGAAAAATGCATAAGTTTTGAGAGTTAAATTTACATCATAATACTACTGAGTATTACAGGAACTCTTCAATTGCTTAGGTCTTTAATTTCACCAATGTTTTATAATTTTTAGAAGACACATGCATTGTGCAGTTTATCCCTAAGTATTTTAATTTTTCCATGTGTGGCAAATAGCATTGTTTCCTTTTTTCAATTTTGTTTTTGAATTAGCACATTGAATAAATTCACCCCTTCAACCCAGATTTCACCTGCAAAGTTGCTCATACTATAGTATAGAGATACAAATGATTTTTTTTGATACTGGTCCTGTGGCTTGCAGTTTGCTAAATTTACTTCTTTTTTGTAGGTTTTTTGGGGAGCAGGTTTCTTGATATGCCCTATGTGTATAATCATGCATTTGAAAATTAAGACAATTTTACCTCTTCCTTTTCAAATCATATGTTTCTTTTTTAAAATTCCTTCACTAATATACCTTCAAGCACAATACTGAACAGAACCGGGGCAGACATCTTTGTTTTGTTTCTCACCTTTTTCAGGAAACTATTGTCTTTCTTTCTAAGCATGATGTTAATTCTAAGTTTTTAGTTCAGTAGATATTCATCAGGTTGAGGAAGTTTTCTTCTAATCCTGGCTATGAGATTTAAAAGTTATGAATAGGTAGCTCTTTCTTTCTTTCTTTCTTTTTTTTTTTGAGACAGGGTCTCGGTTTGTAGCCCTGGCTGGACCCAAACTTTCCATCTTCCTGCCTCTGCCTCCCGAATGCTGGGATTACAGGAGTGTGCCATCACACTAAGCCTAAAGTATTGAATATTGTCAAATGTTCGCATTTATTTAGATGCTTAGATTAAAAAATATTTTGCTATTATAATAAATTACACTGATTTATTTTCAAATGTAATACTAAACCTATATACTAAGGGAAACTCTCCTCGATCACAATGCATTACATTTTTTTATGTATTGCTGAGTTTACCATGTCACATAGTCCTTTCAGATTCATGTCTTTTACTTAGAAACATGAAATTTAGCTTCTGCTGAGCCTTTGTGTGGCTTACTAGCTCCTTTACTTTCATTACTGGGTAATATTCATGATGGGAATAGAATAATTTAATCATGGTTTATGACCTACCAAAGAACATCAGAGTTGTATTTAGATTTTTGGAAATTAGGAATCTGTTATGAATATTCACATGTTGGTTTTGGTATGGACATAAAATTTCAGTTTGTAAATTTAAAGCTTTGACTTTAAAACTTTATGGTAGTAAATACAAGAGCATGAACAGATCATGTATCTGAAAATCTGTTAGACTTTTCCATTATCAATGTGATCTTTCCTTGTGAAAAATAGGTCCTTACTGAACTATTATATATGCATATATGTATATAATATATGTGTATATGTATATGCATATGTACATACACACATGTGTGTGTGTGTGTGTGTGTTGCTGGTGGGGTTTGAATTTTGACCCTGGATGCTGTCCCTGAGCTTTTTCTGTCAAGGCTGGCACTCTTGTATCAGAGTTCCACTTCCAGCTTTTTGGTGGTTAATTGGAGGTAAGAGTTTCATGGATTTTCCTGTTGGTCTGGCTTCAAATCTCAGTCCCCAGGTCTCAGCCTCCTGAACAGCGAGGATTATAGGACTGAGCCATCAGCACCCAGCTTACTGTCCTCTTTGAATGTGAATCATCATGTAGAGCCACCCCGAAGGAGTGAGTACTGGAACCCTTCCTTAAAGGGAAGGTTTCTCCATACTTTTTTATTGAGAATTTTCTACATGGGGATTTACCTCATCTCTCCTACTCATTACTTTAAAAAAATTAATTTTATTGTCAAGGTGAGGTACAGAAGTGTTACAGTTACAAACTTAAGATAATGAGTTCATTATTTTATTCAATCATTTATTTATATTAGTATGGATTCATGGATGTATGTTATGCTTGGAGTTTGCTTTGTTTTCCAAATTGTGCCAGCTCTGGCCTTTGGGAAATTTTTGTTTATTTCTATGACCTTCTGACATCTACTCATCAATATTTTCTGTTTATTTTTAATTAAACTGCTCTTGAGATAATTGTATGTGCATGTCATTGTATGCCTGATACAAAGGTAAACCATGTCCTCCTTAATCAATCTCTTCCAATTAAAGTACATTATTCTGAAAAGAATGCCGGTGTCAATTCAGAAAAGACATAGCCCATTCTCAGCACCACCAGGAGCCTTCAGGCTGTGTTCTTAAGACCACACTTTCTTCTCTCCTACTCCAATCTTCTCCTTAGCCTCTGATGACTATCAGCTGTCCCTGTCGACTTTCATTTTAAGTTTTAATCGTGTTATGTAAATTCATCCATACAATATGTCACCTTTTTGCACTGTTTTTTTTTTTTTCAGTCAGTGTAATTGTTTTCTTTTTATTGCTGAAAAACATTCCATACCATGGATGCAACATAGTTTAAAATTTGTCTATTGGTGAATATACAGGTTGCTTCTACATTTGGAGCTATGATGAATCATGTTATAAACACCTGTATAAATGTTTTTGTGTGAACATAGGTATGCAGTTCTCTGAGATAAATGTCCAGGAGTACAATTACTGGGTCATAAGCATTTCAGAACTACTTCACATTCCTATAGCTAATGTATGACCTATGCAGTCTCTCTGCATTCTCACCAGCATTTCACATTTTGGTGGCTTCATGTTTATTGCTAGCTCATAGGAAGGCAATTGACTTGTATGTTTATCTTGTATTTTGCAGTCTTGCTGAGCTCCCCTATTAGTCTTAGGAAATTTTACCTTCATTTTTGAATTTGTTACGATTTTGTATGTGGCTAAATCTGTAAATGGGGACAGTTGTACTTTTTTTTGTGTTTGTATGCATTTTATTTCCTTTTCTTGCTTTATTCTTCTAATTAGAGTTTCCAGGACTATGTCATGATGTTAAGTGATAGTGGTGAGAGATAATATCTTGCCTTGTTCTTAATCTTAGGGGAAAAGTGTAAGTCTGTTGTCATAAAGTGTATTGCTCATCATAAATTTCTCACTTCTCTCTCTCTCTCTCTTTCTCTTGCTGTTATTTGTCAACTTGAGGAACTTTTAACTCTATTTCTAGCTTCCTAGCTTCCACAGATTTTTACATCATAAATAAGTATTCTTTGTTGTTGTTTTTGTTGTTGTTGGTTAAAGGGCTTGAACTCTGGTCCTGAACGCCATCCCTCAGCTCTTCAGCTCAAGGCTAGCTAGCGCTCTACCCCTTGAGCCACTGTGCTACTTCTGGTTTTCTGAGTGGTTTATTGGAGATAAGAGTCTCATGGACTTTCCTGCTTGAGCTGGCTTTGAACCACAATCCTCAAATCTCAGCCTCCTGAGTAGCTAGGATTACAGGTGTGAGCCACCAGCGCCCAGCAATAAGTATTCGTAAAAATGATGTTCTTACAGTTATTGAGAAATTCTTTTTTAATTAATATATTTTATTATTTTTAAGCGGTTGTACAAAGGAGCTGCCATTTAACAAAGCAGTTTACAAATACAATGCATCTTGATTAGTGGTTTTCTTTGTGGTTAATATGATGGATTATAGAGATTGATTTTCAAATGTTGGCATTTATTCTAAATGTCCTTTCCTTTTTTTTTTTTTTTTTGCTGGTCGTGGACCTGAACTCTGGGCCTGGGCGCTGTTCCTCTTCAGCTCAAGGCAAGTGCTCTACCGCTTGAGCCACAGTGCCACTTTGGCTTTTTCTGTTTGTGTGGTGATGAAGAATCGAACCCAGAACCTCATGCATGCAAGGCAAGCACTCTACCACTGAGCCACCTTCCCAGCCCTGTCCTTTCCTTTTGCCTTCTATTTTCCACCTCCTTTGGAACAAGTATTTCTTTGTAATGAGAAATTTATTTTCTTTATAACTGACTTCCTTACTCTTTCTCTTTGTCTAATTTATTTGTTCAGAAATTTTGGCTATTCAAAATGCAGTTCCTAAGAAACTGTTGAGTTTTAAGAATTGTTTTATAGTTTGAGTAATAGTCCTTTATCAGATATATGATTTGTAAATATGTTCTTCCTATCTGTAGTTTGTATTTTTATTCCCTTGAAGCTACAGTGTGAAGAGTAGATATTAATTTTGATGAGGTTAAATTATTAGTTAATTAATTAGTTTGTTCTTTATATTTTCCATGTCATTTAAAAAAATCTTTGCCCAATCCAGAGACTTGCAAACCACGGCCTGAACAACTAAATCTGATTTTTTGTAAGAGCTGAGGGCTAAAATTTTTTTAATTGAAATTTTTATTGGGGTAAATTCATGTGCAGTTTTTACAAGTAATACAGAGGGGAATTTTCCTATTTCTTCCAGGAGTAACAATTTGAAAACTATATTATATCACAATTAAGATATTGACTTGGATAATATCTACCAACCTCATTTAGATTTCTAGCTTTACTTATGCTCATGTGTGTGGGTAGAATGGCTTTTACATTTTAAGTGGTTGGATAAATTCAAAAGAATTATATCACTGGATGGATGAACATTACATGGAATTCATCTTTCAGTGTCCACAAGTAGTTTTATTGGAACTTAGCCACATTCAATTGTTTATACATTATCTGCGACTGCTTTCTTGCTACAGTATCAGAATGGAGTGGTTATGATAAAGACTGTCGGTAGTGATTTTCTTGCATTCTATTGCTGATTTCAATTGCTGTGATACAATTATAACTCAACAGTAATTTGCTTACCACACATGTTGGAACTCCTACTTTTTAATCACAACTGAATTCATATCATGGTCAAAACAAGAAAAGTAGACTTTGAATATCATGCTTTGATGGCAAAATGGAGTTTATTTTTTCAATGAACTACATGGTAAAGCATGGTGTTAGTTACAATTACACTATAGTTGTTCTGTAAGACTTCGCCCTAAATTGATATTACTGATTATTCTTCTCAATATTTCAAGCTCATAAGAAAGCAACTGTTATTGAAATGAGAAGGTGAGCTCAAAATGTTTAATCACAAAACAATTTCTTTTCAAATATAAAAAAGGAACCTGCATCCAAGGTAAGTTTCCTAGTAGTTCCTTTGTTAGCCAAGAAAGGATTACTAGTGATAAATTCAATAAATCACATTGGATGGTGGCAGCTAAAGAATTGTGTCCAGAGAAAACACACCTATAGGAGGTATTATTATTGTTATTTTGTGAGTGAGGACATGGGGACAATATCCATAGTAAAAACACAAGGCAAATGAATCCAAATGGTGTTCCTTGGCTCTTCATGAGGCGAGAAATAATACTGACATTCTTCAACTGTTGTTTATTTGAAGATTTGATGCCAGGTTTGAAGTGATAAAGCATTGGTCCTACATATAGTCTGCATAGAAGGTAAGAATGCCTTCAAGTAAGTTGAGATGACACTAATTTAGTCCAATGTGAACAGGAATCCATTAAAATGTGTCACAACTGATAGTGGTAAAATTGTTTGTGGAGCAGGAAAAATTTGGTTGAAAAATTTAACAAAGCTTTTTCTTTTCTTTTTTTTGGTTGGTTGTGGGGCTTGATGGTTGGTTGTGGGGCTTGAACTCTGGGCTTGGGCGCTGTCCCTGTGCTCTTCAGCTGAAGGCAAGTGCTCTACTGCTAGAGCCACAGGGCCATTTCCTAACAAAGCTTTTGCAAGTGACAGATGTTTAAAGTCTTGGCTATCCAGCAGACCCTTTGAATAAAATACTTAATTTTTCATGTGTTGATGAAGCAATTGACTTACAATGGAGTTCATTTATTCAGATGGGATATATCATTGCCAGGTTGACTTTTCACACCGCAGTTCAATGAGGCAATTTA
The DNA here is from genome assembly GCF_019054845.1 of Dipodomys spectabilis. NCBI lineage: Eukaryota > Metazoa > Chordata > Mammalia > Rodentia > Heteromyidae > Dipodomys > Dipodomys spectabilis. The sequence continues at coordinate 11,957,916 of NW_024870692.1, forward strand.
TGGTCACACTTTTTTGGTCCGGTTGTGGGGCCTGAACTCTGGGCCTGGGCGCTGTCCCTCAGCTCTTCAGCTCAAGGCTAGTGCTCTACCACTTGAGCCACGGTGCCACTTCCAGCTTTTTTTCTTTTTGCTTATGTGGTGCTGAGGAGTTGAACTCAGGGCCTCAGGCATGCAAGGCAAGTGCTCTACCACTGAGCCACCTTCAGAGCCCAATGGTCACATTTTCTTAAAGTAGTTATACAAAGGGGTTTCAGTTAAACGTGTCAGTAATATGCACAGTAAGTACATCTTGATCAGATAGTCTCCTTCTGTCATTCTCCCCCCTCTATCCCTTCCCTACCCATCTCCTCTAGTTTCCTAGTTCAGTTTTCAAATATGTACATTGATCATTCTGACTGTATTGCCCAATGATCACATTTTTTTGAGCTCACTGCCAAGACTAAATGAAAGAATCTCTTTGAATCATTGCTGTTGAAAACTGTAATGGCTTTTGTAATTGGGGTTTGCTCTAGTTTAATGAAGTTTCTTAATGAATTCAACTGAAAATGGCAAGGCAGGCAGTGCTTAATGAGATCTTACACTGACATGAAGTCATTTTGGTTTTTGTTGTTTGAGTAACAAATAATGCCAAAGCTGCCTATATTCTTCCTGTGCTGTTCAAGCTTACAAGAAAATATGAGATATTCAATTACATACAAATTTGTAGCAGATATATTTTCCAGCAGCATATTTTAATGACATGATGCAAATAGAAAGGAAATTCTGTTTTTCAGAATCTATTTATACAACTGAGGAGTTTCTATTTATAGTTTTCAACAATAAGTAACTGATCTGCCGTGTAATAGCATACAGAAGAGAAAGTTTCTAATAGAACTTTATAGATGCTTTGCAGATGATGAATGTAGTCAAACAGATTTATCAGATTGTGGCTTGCTATTAATAGGTGTTTGGTAGTCAATGTTTGTGTGAAGGATATTTACAAAGATAAAATCAGCAAGATCTCATTGGAAACCAGCACCAGCATTTATGAATGTATATTTGCAATGTTTTTGGCTACTTTGTTTTCCACAGAGATTATTATAGGTTTATTTATTTTAATTTTAATAAAAAGTTTAAGTAGTTGTACAAAGGGTTTCAATTTCACAAATCAGATTATGAGTATAATATGTCTTGATCAATATCACCTCTTTCATCATTCTCTTCCATCTTCCCAAGTCCATTGCAATTAATTTCTAAATTAAATTTTATTGAGTTATAAAGTTGTTTTAAATATGTAATTCAGTGCTTTTTCCTTACTATTTTCACAAATTTGTGCATAAATCTCATTATCTCTATTTACAGAGACTCAAAAGAGTTTAGCAGCCTAATTTTCTTGTTCTTCTATACCCTAGCAACTAGAAATATATTTTATATCCCTATGTATTTGTTTATTCAAATCACTTCTTTCTGAATATGTCTCTGTGTCTCTGTTTCCCCCTCAGTACTGAATTTTCAACTCAGGATCTTGTCATTGCTTGTTTTTACTTGTGCAGTAGGCACTGGCACTGTACCACTTCAGCCATATCTCTACCCCTAGCTCTTTGCAAGTAATCAGAGATGGCTCTGAACCCAGATCCTCAGATCTGAGCCTCTTTAGCTTATGGACACGACTCCTAGTGCCTACTTTATTTTGACATTTCAAATAAATGAAATTATGTAGTGTGGAATCATAACGTTGCTGCTAACACCCATGCATAAAACCTTGTGTTAATGACTATTTTCATTTCTTGTACCTATGCAACTAGAAGACATGAATGTTGTAGGATAAGCAGTGTCCTTCAAAACAGCTGTTGGAAATCTTCACGCTTGGTACCGTGATACAACTTTTTGGAAAATAGAATCTTTGTGGAGTTAATAAAGTAAGATGAGTTTTTATTGTCAATGGTGGACACCAATCCAATAAAAAGTATTTTTATAAGAAAAGTGAAATCAAAACATATATAGAAGGAAGATAGTCATTGTGAAATAGAGATTTGAGTGATGCAGCTGGAAGCATGGAATGTCAAGGCTATCATGTAACACCGGAAGCCTGCAGTGGCTGGAAGGTTTCTTCCCAAGGACCCTCAGAGGAAAGGTGACACTACCAGCAGCCCAATTTCAACTTCTTGTCTCTACAACTGGGAGAGAATAACTGTTACTTAATACCATCCAATTTTGGATAATTTGTTACAGGAACTCCAGAAAACTAACATACTTAGCATATTATTATTTTATGTTTAATGTTTTAAGGAACTGTCAGACTGTTTCAACAGTAGCTGTACCATGCTACTGGCAATATATGGATCTTCTATTTTCTTTATATCCTTATCAATGATGGATCATTTCTTTCCTTTTCTAATAGCCATCCTAACAAGTATAAAATGGTATCTCATTGAAGCTCTTGTTTACATGTCCCTAAGATTAATGATGTTCATCTTTTTTATGGTTTACTCAACATTAATACATGTTCCTTAAAAATATTGTAAGCTTTCACCCATTTTCATTGTATTTATGTTTTTATTGTTGAGTTACAAGCATTTTTTAATATAGTCTTATCAGATATATGATTTATAATACATTAACTATTTTGTGGACTGTGTATTTTTCTTTCATGACAGTGTCTTTCGATGAATTTTGATGAAGTACATGTTTTTATTTTTAAAAAAAGTATCAAAAAGGTAATATGCGGAAGGGTTACAGTTATATGTCAGGTAATGGGTACATTTCCTATTGAACATCGTCACCCCTCCCTCATTCTCTCCTAGTTTTTCCCCTCCTGACTTCCCTCCCTCCAAGTTGTACAGTTCATTTTCAACATAGTATTTAGTGGTGTCACGGCTGAATTGGTTCACCCTTTGTCCCACCATTTCTGTGCTTCTCCTTCCCTTTCCCAGATCAGATAAACTTATATATAAGACAAAAGGTATAGAACTAAAAACAGAGACAGAAGGTAATAAACCAAAGGGTGTGGGGGGTAGGGGACGTGGAGGGGAGAACCACAAACAGTACAAAAAAAACCTTCTATTTCTTGTAGTTATTTTGATAAACATCATTTTATATGATCATATGCAAATAGCTATTGAGCCCTTGTGATCTTCTCATAAGAACAGCCTCCTTTGTTCTCACCATGTGAACATTTAGACTGCTGTTTAATTATTCATATCCAAGTGTAATTGTTTGTCTTTTACTATCCATTGGGTTTACTTGTAGATATATAGGCACATTCTAATTATTACAAATGAGGGAAACCATGCAGCCGAGGTGTCTTTTGGTCTGGCTTCCTTTGCTTGGTATAATTTTTTCCAAGTCTTTTCATTTCCTTACGAATGGGGCAATGCCATTTTTTCTGATGGAAGCATTGAATTCCCACATTTTTTTCATCCGTTCATCCACGGAGGGGCATTTGGGTTGATGCTACATCTTAGCTATGGTAAATAGTACTGCAACAAACATGGTTGTGCTGGTGGCTTTAGTACGGGTTGGTTTGTGGTCATTTGAATGAATGCCCAGGAGTGGGATTTCTGGGTCATACAGAAGCTCTGTGTTTAGTCATACCTAAAATAAACAAGAGCACAAAAAAAATTAAACTTCCCCAAAGAAAATCCTCTATTGTTTTTTCTTTATGGTTAGTGCTTTTATTTTATTTTATTTTTTAATTTAATTTTATTTTATTTGAGAACATACTGTACAGAGGGGTTACAATTACATGGGCAGGATAATGCATACATTTCTTACCAAGCATTGCAGCCTCCTCCTTTGTTTACCCTTCACCTCCCTTCCCCCCCTCCCCCCTCCCCTGCTTTTATTTTTTGTGTGAGTCTAGGCTTGAATTCAGTGCTTGGGCACTGTCTCTGAGCTTTTTTTGTTCAGATAGCACTCTACCACTTGAGTTAGAGCTCCACTTCAACCTTTTTGCTTGTTAAATGGAGGTAGGAGTCTCACAGACTTTCCTGCCTGGATTGGCTTCAAACTACAATTCTCAGATCTCAGGCTCTTGAGTAGCTAGAATTACAGGTGTGAATTACTGGCACCTAACTGGTTTGTACTTTTAATGTCATATCTAAGCCAGGGTCATTATTATGGGCTGTCTAGTCCCAAGAACAGCGAGGTACATTTTTTATTACATAAAGACACTCTATGTGTTGTTGTTGTTGGTGGTTGTGGGGCTTGAACTCAAGGGCTGGGCACTGTCCCTGAGCACTTTTGCTCAAGGCTAGTGCTCTGCCACTTTCAGCCACAGCACCACTTCTAGTTTTTAACTGGTTAGTTGGAGATAAGAGTCTCACGGGGACTTTTCTGGCCAGGCTGGCTTTGAACTGCGATCCTCATACCTCAACCTCCTTAGTAAGTAGGATGTCAGGCGTGAGCCATTGGTGCTCTGCCAGTCTATGGAATTTTATTAAAACATCCTAAATATACTAAAATAGTAATGAAGACATTCAACTATGCAGTTTTTCTTAGTTTTAGTTCTTCAGTTTAGATCTTTCATGCATTTTGAGATAAATCTTGCATATAGAAGATGAGAGTTCTTTTGCCTGTAGATGTTAGCTATTCTAGTACCAGCTGTTGAATAGTGACTGCTTTGTACAACTACTTAAAACTATAATTAAGTTATATATATATATCAAGATATTATGCACTATCCAGTAATATGTGTTCTTTTAATGTAGCAATTATAGATATAATCTAACTGAATTAAAAAATCTGCTGGTATCGCTAAAGAAGAAACAAAAATGAAAAGGAAAGAGTTTAAAAATGAGTTCCTCAGTATGCCTAGTTTATTGATTTTGTTTTGGCCATGAAGGGTAATTGTTTGGTCAAATGCTTTTTCTTTATCTATTGAACTGACCAGTGAGAGTTTGTGTATAGCCTATTAATGTGAAGTACTTAATACTTGCTGATTTTTTTCTATGTTGTCACTTAGTCATTTTGAATGCTCATTTATATTTTGGTCATTTTTTTTGCTAGTGTTTTTTTTTTGTTGTTGTTGTTGTTGTTGGTCGTGGGGGCTGAACTCTGGGCCTGGGTGCTGTCCCTCAGCAATTCAGCTCCAGGCTAGCGCCCTAGCACTTGAGCCACAATGCCACTTCCAGCTTTTTCTGCTTATGTGGTGCTGAGGAATTGAACCCAGGGCCTCATGCAGGCGAGGCAAGCACACTACCACTGAGCCAACTTCCCAGCCTTGTTTGCTAGTGTGTTTTGAAGATTTTGTGTATATAATAAGATATATTCATCTGTATCTTCTTGTGATGTCTTTGGGTTTATCAGGGTAACATTGGCCCTATAGACTAAAAATTATACTCCTTTCTCTTTTACTTTTTGGAAGAGTTTGTGAAGAATTGAGATTAATTCTTTCTTAAATTTCTGGTAGAATTGACCAGTTTAGCTACTGGGTACTAGATATTTCTTTTGGGGAAGTTTATAATTACTCAGTTTCTTTAGGTCAATTCAGAAACTTCAGCTTAAAAATTTCTTGAGTCAGTTGGATGTTAGTGGTTCATGCCTGTAATCTTAGCAACATAGGAGGATAAGATCTGAGGGTTCAAAACAGTTTAAAACTCGCCCAGGCAGAAAATTCTTTAAGAGTCCATCTCCAATTAACCAGCAAAATTCAGGACTGGAGTTGTGGCTCAAATGATAGAGTGCCAGGCATGTGTAAGCAAGCTTACTGAACATAAGGTCTAGAGTTTAAGCACTGGTAATGGCATAGGCACACAAAACATTTTTCAATTTGTTTTGAGAGTTCCTGTCTAGGAATTGAAAAAAAAAAGTCACCTAAGTTTTACAATTCCTATGTAAGTGTATATTATATTTCCCTGTAATCTTTTGTAATTATGTATATTTGTCAGTTATGTTTTGTCTTTTATTCATGATTTTTGGCAATTTGAATCATGTCTTTTTCCTTGTCAGTTTTACCACAGGTATGTCTATTTAAAAATTCCTTATTTTTATTTTTTACAGACCAAATTTTTAGTTTTATTAATTTTCTCTGTTAATTTTCTAGTCTCTATGGTATTAATTTTATCTCTAATCTCCAGGTTTGGCAGAAGGAGAATTTAGAACATTTTGTGACTTACCTGAGTATACTCAGAGCTCTGGGTCTATTTGTGACCTTCTAGACTTCCAGGAATATGTTAAAGCTTTTCAAACCTCTATGGATAGACATTCTTCAGGTTTCCTTTTTAAGACTTTTTTTTGACTAGTCTGCTATTTGCTCTAACTGGAGCTGTCTCCCCTTTAGGCATCTTTCATGTTGAGCATTTGACAGGTGATCCCTAGGGAAACATATTCTGTAATGGACAAGTTCAGCTGACGTCAACTAAGGCATGCATTGTAGTAGAGCCTTTCTGATACCTACCTACAGGTTTAGGAATAATTGTTTTTCAGAATGAGGTTTATCCTGTTCCCTTTGATACTGGGAACATAAGCTATCATTTTTAGTAACATGGTTGAACTGGAGAATATGGTATGGAACTAGTGTAAGTTAAAGCTTAATTTTAATCATTGAGAAATATTAACTTTTATTTCTTATTTTTATTGTTTTGGTATTGGTCCTGTGCCTGGAAGTCAGGGCCTGGGCACTGTCTCTGATTTTTTTCACTGAGGCTAGTGCTCTACTACTTGAGTTACAGCTCCATATCTGGCTTTTTTGGTGTTTAATTGGAAATAAGAGTCTCAGGGCCTTTCCTGCCCAGGCTGTCTTTGAACCTTGATCCTCAGATCTCAGCCTCCTGAGTAGCTAAGATTACAGGCATAAACCACTGGTGCCTGGCTAAGTTAATCTTTTTTAAAAGACAAAAATTATAATCCTAGGACTTAGAAGGCAGAGTTAGGAGGGTTGTGAATCATGAGTTCAAGGCCAGCCTTGGCATCAGGGAAAAACACTGCATTCCCTCCTCCCTGTCCAAAAAATGCTGTCTGAGTTGCTAATAGTCTTTTGTTAATTTCCAGAGTGATCTTGACAAAGTCATTTTGACCTTTTCTGTACTTGTTTTTGCTTGGTTGATTGGTAAACTGTTGAAGTATTTATTCTGTTTTCACTGATGTCACTCTGTCATCAATTTTGATATTAGAAAACAATAACTTTGAGCTTCATTTTAACAAATTAATTTTTTCCTTAAAACTTTTTTTTTATTGTCTCAGCAAGACAAAGTTTACTCCTACAGAAGGGTGTACCATCATTCAGAAATCTAACAAGGAAATACACATAGGAATCATCTGTTTCCCCTTCTATCCCTAACATAGCAGGCCCTGCCCCTCTGGTCAGATTGATTGAGCTCATGTTCACAATTGGCTCACAATTAGCTAGTTTGAAAAGGCTAAGATGTATTTAAACAAGGTGACCATTGAAAGACTTTGAAATAAGATTTACAGTACAGGGTTGGGAATGTGGCTTAGTCGTAGAGTGCTTGCCTTGAATGCATGAAGCCCTGAGTTCAATTTCTCAGTACCACATAAACAGAAAAAGCCAGAAGTGGTGCTGTGGCTCAAGTGGTAGAGTGCTAGCCTTGAGCAAAAGAAGCTCAGGGACAGTGCCCAGGCCCTGAGTTCAATCCCCAGGGTTGGCAAAAAAAAAAAAAAATATTTACAGTACACACGTAATCTTAAAACATACCTATATCCTCTGCTATTTCTTGAACAATCTGAGGTATGTCTTAAAGCCTGGCACCTGTGGCTCACACCTGTAATCCTAGCTATGCAGAAGGCTGAGATCTGAGAATTGAGATTTGAAGCCAGACCAGACAGGAAAATCCATGAGAGTCTTATCTCCAGTAAACTACTCATAAAACTGGAAGTAGAGCTCTGGCTGAAGGAGAGTGCTAACTTGAGCAAAACTCAGAGACAGAGCCCAGGTCCTGAGTTTAAGACCCAGGACTGGTACACTCTCCCCCCCCCCCCCCCCCCCCCATATCACACAAATAATAATAATCCCATTATTACCATTATTACTATCGCCTTTTAAAAAGTGAATTGGCTATTGTTACTTTATTTTGAATTTCTTGAAAATTTCATGGAATTCATTGAATAATATATACAATACCCTTTGTGTTTTCTTTTGATATTCAAAGCTTAAATTTTTACTATTGCCAGGTGCCGTGGATCACACCTATAATCCTAGCTACTCAAGAGGCTAAGATATGAGGATCATGGTTTAATGCCAGCCCAGGCAGGAAAGTTTGTGAGACTCTTTTTCTTTTCTTTTTTTGGGGGGGAGGGGGGAGTCTGGTCGTGGGGCCTGAACTCTGTGCCTGGGTGCTGTCCCTCAGCTCTTCAGCTCAAGGCTAGCGCTCTACCACTTGAGCCACAGCGCCACTTCCGGCTTTTTTTTTTTTTTTGCTTATGTGGTGCTGAGGAATCGAACCCAGGGCCTCATGCATGCAAGGCAAGCGCTGTACCATTGAGCGACCTTCCCAGCCCCAAGTTTGTGAGACTCTTATCTCCTATTACTCAAATGAAAACCGGAAGTGGCGCTGTGGTTCAGAGTGGCAAAGCAGTAGCAGTGAGTAGAAGAGCTCAGGGACAGGGCTCAGGCTCTGAGTCCAAGCTCCACAACTAACAATATTTACTTTAGGAAAAGTTTGCTGACCTATAGTTCACGTCTAGAAAATTTATTTCCCCATGTTTTTCTAGAAAATTTATACTTTCACATTTTACTTTCCGATCCTTCATTGAATTTGGACTAAATTTTCTTATATACAGTTCAAGAGATGAGTCCAAGTTCACTTTTTTCCTATGTGGCTATACAGTAATGACAGCACAATTGGCTGAAAGGCTGCCTCTCTCCACTATTGTCCTTATGCTTTTGTCAAAAAGTTGTCTATAGATGTGTGAGTTCTTTTCTGGTATTCTTTTCTATTAATCTATGATCAATCTTTATGCCAATACTATGAACTATTTTGATTACTATTTCTTTATTAATAATTCTTGAAATGAAGTAGTATAAGCCCTTCTAATTTCTTAGCTCTTTTCGGAATTGTTATGGGTATATTTAGGTGTTTCAGCATTTTTATTTTAAAGTTAGAATTAGCTTGTCAACTTCTACATTTAAATGTTGGGATTTTCATTGGGATTGCGGTGAGTCTATAATTAATGTGGAGAGAAGTGTCATGTTAACATGGTGAAGTTTTTGGACCCATTTAGTTTTTTTTCCAATTCTGCCAGCAATGTATTATTTGTAATTTCAGATCATTGGACCTTAAGGATTACAATAGTATGAAGATGAAGAGAATCCTATGAGCCCCAGCTCTTGATCCAGACTGCCTGTTTTTTAATTTTAGCTTCAGAACTTTCCAGCTGTATGATCTTGGAGAACTCTCATTTGTGATATGCTTCAGTTTACTATTTATAAAATGGAATAGTGGTAGTAATTATTAACTGAATTGAAGTGAGTACATCTCAAAAGCTATCTGTTTGTCTGTCTCTGTCTGGCTGTCTAACAAGAGCTTAGAATAATGCCCAGCACAGATTACAAGCAATGTAAACATCAGCTTTTGTCTACTATGATAAAGAATTTATGTAGATATCGATTAAGACTATTGATATTATAGGATGAGGGTACCTAAAACTATCTTAGTCTATGGGAGCAAATATGACAAAGTTAGGCATTAGTGGATTGTGCTGATAATCCAAGCATTTTAGGAGACTGAGATCTGAGGATCAAGGTTTGAAGCCAGTCTGGTTAGACAAATCTGAGACTGTTATCTTCAATTAACCAGCAAAAAGCTGGAAATGATGGTGTGTCTCAAGTGGTAGAGTGCCAGCTCTGAGTGACAAGATTCAAGAGGCCCTGTGTTCAAGTTCCAGTATTGGTGTGCTTCACATAAAATTGATCAAGATATATATATATATATATATATATATATATATATATATATATATATATTGCATCCATAAATTTCTCTGTTAAATGGCAACAAATGCTCAACTACTTAAAGGTAATAAAATAGTAAGGGTGCTGGCCCATCACAAAATTAAAGACATAGAAAGTGATAGTGACTTCAAATTATTTTCATAATAGACACAATCTTTAAACTCATATTTTGATGATGAGGCCAAATGACATAATAAACTCCTTTGAGTACTGAGCGTAAAACAGTTTTATGATAAAGTTTACATTTGTAAAGTGCTTTTGGCCTGTAAGCACTTTTCCATCTATTATTTGAGCACGTCATATCTATGAGTGGTTTTTAGATTGCTCTAGTCAAGGAAAAAAAAACCAATTCTAGTTTACTAGCCAAATAATGACTTAAGCTATTTCTCATTTCAACATTTATATAAACACAAAAATCCTTCACTTTAACTATCGAGTGTTTTATATAAAATAATAGGCTAATAAACTGGGTGATTTGTAGTGCTTATAGAATATCGGTTAAGAATAATGGACCTCAATGAGTGCTTATAATCCTAGCTACTCAGGAGGTAGAGATCTGGAGGGTCTCAGTTTGGAGTCAGCCTGCACAGAAAAGTCCATGAGGCTCCATTGCCAATGAACTAGTAACAAAGCCAGGCTGAAGTTGTGGCCCACACTGTAGAGCATCAGCCCTGAGTAAGCAAGTACTAGGTTCCTAAGTTCAAGCCACCTTACTGGTAAATAGAAGGAACAGCAGCACAAAAAAAAGAGTACAGGACTCTGAAGTCATACTGACTGGGTTCAGCATCTGCCTCTCCACAATCTGAATGTATAATGGGGCAAATTACTTAGATTTCCTAAGTAATTTTCTTCCTAAAGTAGGAATAAATAAGAGTACCAATTCATATTAGGGTGTATGGTGATTGAACTAATATATTCAAGACACTCATAAATTCTAACCACTACTATTAATATAACATTGTTCTTATGTGTATTATTACAAAAATTATGTATTTTAAGCTGGGTGCTGGTAGCCCATTCCTATAATCCTAGCTACTCAGGAGGCTGAGAGCTGAAGAATGCAGTTCAAAGCCAGCTTGGGCAGGAAAGTCTGTGAGACTCTATCTCCAATGAACTACTCATAAAAAGCTGGAAATGGTATTGTGGCTCAAGCCTTGAGCACAAAGAGGCTCAGGGACAGTGCTCAGGCCCTGAGTTCAAGCCCTAGGATTGGTGATATGTGTGTGTATATGTGTGTGTGTGGGTATATATATATATATATATATATATATATATATATATATATATACACATGCGATAAAGCAATGCCTGTTTATCATGGAAAATACAACTAGCTCTCAAAAAGAAAAAGAAAATCATTTATTAGCCAATCTCTTGTATATGTATATATATGTATATATCTCCAGACATTTTCATTATGACAATATGGATTTACTGTTTTCTTTTGAACAAAAAGTATTACTTACTTATTGTTATAGTATATTAGTTTTATATTGGTAGTTTTGTATTGTAGTATGTTAGTTTGTATTGGTTGTTTCAAATATGAACTTCTGGAAAACAGTTTTGGACTACTGAAATACCTACTTATATAGATCACTAATTATATAGCTATAGTCAAGTTTTGCTAATTCTTTCTGCCCAAGTCTGCAAAATGGTAGAATCATTAAATCATCACATTAAACATCATAATAGATGTTAGAGCACCACTGTTAATATGAAATAAACATTTGGAAATAATTTGGAGATGCGGAGTAGATTAAAGGCAAGAGTTAGGGACATTTCCTATGGATAATAAGCAGGACCAAGGAATTATGAAACATGCTCTTTTTTCCTCTTAAAATACTTTAAAGTATGATTTTATGTATAGCTGCCAAATCTAATATGTGTTATTGCCTAGCTAGTTATGCTGGTATAGAAGCTAAACGTATCGGCTAATTAAACAACATGAATTACTGTGTTTCTTACTTAAGTTTAAGCAACTTAGCTGGAGTGTCAGTGGACATAGGTATTTGCTTAAGTTCTGTGAAGCAAACAGGAAGAAGTTATGTTTGTTGGGATGCTTAACATAGAAATGGGAATGTTGTAGGGAGGGAGGCTTGTGTCAATCGGTTGAAATGGAAAGGAAGGTTACATCTTGACAAGAGGGAAAAGGAGAATATATAGATAGGGCCAATCTTGTTAAAAATTTCAGCAGATTAGATATCTTGGATCCTCTCCAAGAACAGATCCAAGTCAAGCTGCTTGTAGCTCAGTAGAAAAATCTTTTTCTGTACAGTTAGTGCTCAGGTGAGATACTTGGGTAGAAGGTTTTATGATAAGAGAAAAGGAATGGATAAATGCCTAGTTAAAAAACAATTGCCCACCTGTTGCAACAATGAGAAGTACAAGTTGTCATGTTCAAAACGAGCTTTACTACGTCGGTGCGGGGGGGGGGGGGGGTGGGGGGGAAGGGGGGGAAGGAGAAGGATTGGGATTGGGGGGGAGGGGGGAGGCTGGGAAGGGATGTGAAGGGTAAACCAAAGGAGGAGGCTGCAATGCTTGGTAAGAAATGTACGCATTATCCTGCCCATGTAATTGTAACCCCTCTGTACAGTATGTTCACAAATAAAATAAAATTAAATTAAAAAAAAAACCAAAAAACAATTGCTCTTGGAAAAAAATTGCTCTTGGGCTGGGAAGGTGACTCAGAGGTAGAGTGCTTGCCTCGCATGCATGAGGCCCTGAGTTCCATTCCTCAGCATCACATAAGCAGAATAAAACGGAAGTGGCGCTGTGGCTCAACTGGTAGAGCGCTAATCTTGAGCTGAAGAGCTGAGGGATAGTGCCCAGGCCCAGAGTTCAGGCCCCACAACTGGCAAAAACAACAACAACAAAACAGTTGCTCTTGAGGGGGGAATAGGGAGGGGTAAGTGGGAGATAGGGAGGAATGGGGTAACAATGATTAAAAACAAATACACTTATAGTCTTACTTATGTAACTGTAACCCCCTGCCCCAGCTCATCGCCTTTTCAATTAAAAATTGCTCCTAAAAATGTGAACTTTTTCTAAGCTCATACTAATTGTAAATATTTACTCAATGCTTCTTTATATTGTACATCATTCTAGCTCATTAAAATATTTGTACCAAATATCTAATCTTTACTGCTATTCTATGAGTTAATGGTCACTGTCAGAATAAGAAACCATAGTCCGTGTAGCTTACTCAGTTTGGTGAAAGATGCATTGCTAGCAAGTTGAATATAAAGCTTGAATATAAAATAAGCAGGTTGGTTCCACAGCCGTACTCCTAACTAAACTGTCTTTGAGAGTGTCAGGGGTCTTAGTAAAGAAAGGGATATTCCAGTGTAAATTGAGAATGAAGATTATGACAGACACCACTACACAGATATTTGCCCAGCGAAGATATCATTTTTTCTTTGTAATAGAATACCATTTTAATGGAGGGCATTTTCCTGTGAGATTCTCCATGATTGGCTCTTTCTTTTTTCTCCTTCAAGTTTCCTTAAGTCCCCAGAAACTCCATCTCTGGTTTTCCTGTGTAAAAAAATAAAGGCACACTTACTTCCTATTACAGTGCCTTACTTATTTATTTTTTTTTGTGGGTTGTGGGGCCTGAACTCTGGGCCTGGGCACTGACCCTCAGTTCTTCATCTCAAGGCTAGTGCTCTACCACTTGAGCCACAATGCCACTTCTGGCTTTTTTGCTTATGTGGTACTGAGGAATCGAACCCAGGGCCTCATGCATGCGAGGCAAGCAATCTACCACTTAGCCACCTTCCCAGACCTGTTTTATTTGTTTTAATCTTCTGAAGAACTTTTGGAATCTCATGGTAGCCTATAAACTTTATGATTCTAGACATCATTAGTTTAATTTATTCCTTTATTTTATTACAAAGAAATTATGATTGTGTATTATTATCACTAGTACTGGGCACTATTTGTCAGTAAGTAAATGCATAGTCCTGAGTATCTGCAGGAATTCTGGAGAACTCTGAAATCTTGGGGAAAATGGCTGCATGTATTGGTGGTATTTGACAAGATTTGTGCTGGGTTGTGCTGAACATAGTTGATAGCCTGAGTGTCATTTGTACTAAATCGCTATAGAGAAACATAACTCGGGATTGACTGGTCTTCGATATTGTACCATTTTTACATACCTCTGCTAAGTCATTACTGGAGAATTGGGTTACATACTGGCCTATTTACAGCAGTGATGCAGTTTGGCAAGGCCAAGTCTATGGCTGGCCATCTGGGTTTTAGGCCCTTCTTTAGGTCTGGAACAGCGAGACAAAAGCACTCCTGTCTTTCTAAAGCTGATGAAGAACAGACTTCTTCCCTGGAATGGAGCCGAATGGTAATGTGCCTCTAAGGACTACACTGAGTAAACCTTTTGAGCAAGGTGCAGTCAAAGCTGATTAAAATCACACCATTTCATAACACTACTTACAGGCAAAGACATACCAGGAAGCTGTGAAGAAAGAGCTGCCTGCCCACAGAAAGGCAGCTTTGAGCTGTTCTCTTACCCCCTTGAGCTGTTTGTTTAGTACTGCATGGGAACAGATTTCCTGGTTTGTCTGTTAACATTTCAGCTTTCTCTTGGTATCCTAACTTACTAAGAAGATACCAACAGATGTCTCATGTTGAGATTCGGAGTTGGGAGGACATTTCTGTTTCTCTCCTGTGTCCCTGACACTAGAGATTTAGTGGTGTTTTAGGAAAAATGAGAAAGAATCACACCTTGTGGAAGTTTTCAGGATGCTACTAGCATATAAAAAGTTTCCACTCTCTCTTTGAGGATGAGACTGTGTTTCCAGGAAGCTGTCCACTAGAGCTTTGCTATTCAGTGTTATCTGAGTGGTGATGAGAAGGTGGTTGTTCCTGGAATTTAAAGAAGGTTTTGCACTATGACTGTGTTACTTAACAATTTGAGGACTTCGGGCAAATCACTTAACATCTCTAGCCTCAAATTCCTCATGTAAGATAGAAATAACAGCTGCTGTAGTTACCTCATAGGATTGTTTTAAGAATCAAATAAAATAATGGAAATGAAAATATTTAGTATCCTGCTGAAGCTCTTTGCAAATGTAAATTACTATTGTCCTTACCAAGGCTTTCCCTTCGTTTCTGTAAAGAAAATGTTAACATTTTCCAGCCATGAGTTAATCATTCCTCTAGGACAGCACTTGTTCCCAGACAGAACAGGTGTCAGTTTCTGTGATGAGATTTGGAGGAAAGTGGAGAAGAAACCCTAGAGTCTTTTAAGTGACCTTCTAGCCTACCAGTCTTCAAAAAGAGGAAGACTGGCTCATGTATCATATCTCTTCTAACCATGGAAGGCCTCTTTGGAGCTACAAACTTCTAATAGAGACCATTCATGGGATTCAGAACATACCATATGTGCAAAATGCCACACTGGCATTTAAGGAAACAGCAGAATCAGGAAGTTTACTTTCTGGCTTTCTCCTGGCCACTCCTCCAGAAGCATGGAAGAGAGAGAAAGTGTACTTACCTCTGAAGAGCAGGGACACAGAAGGTGAACAAATAGGCCTTGCTAAGTTCTCTGTTGATGAGCATTAGATGATATGTTTTTGTTCAATCATATTTCTCCACAAACATTCTTTCATTCTTCATCAAATCTAAACATAAAAGTACACAGTTCACTTATTTCATTGGATCTTCATTACTGAGGTCTTCTGTGTCATGTAAAATATATTTTAAATAAATTTGCATCTAGCTTTGAAGAGCCCAAGCAATAAACCTAACAATCAGTAAGAAAATAAGTTTTTTCTCCCCCCATAAGGATATTATTAATATATATAGGTGGAGATTATATATGCATTGATTTAAAAGATGACCCAGAAATGCTTTTTGACACATGTATATGTATATATATGTTTTTGTAGCACCTAACATTTTTTTTGTTTAAGCAATAATATTTTAGTTAAAAGCAATCTCATTTTCTGTCTAAATTGCATAAAGACAATATTAATACGTCAATTGTAGGTCAAACTATTGGACACTTTATCATAATTGTCGTCAAAGAATACCTTGCAAAAATAATTTCAAATACTTTGGGAAGAACATGAATATTTGTGGTATCAGTGAAGGATTGTATTCTTTGTATGTGCATCTGCTCATTTCCCTCTCAACTATTACCTTACTTACATTAATCTCAAAACATAGGAGTCTGCTGATTGTAGCTTTCTATTAATGTAGCAATTTATATTAAGGAAAGAGGACTAGATTCCTATCTTGGCCGCATGGATTTTAGTTAGATCATCACTACCTTAGTGCCAGCCCCAACAATGAAATGAACCCTTTGACACCCAGTGATAGTTGGTTCTGAGCAGCCTGAGCAGCAAATATGACTTGTTTCCTTCCATTCCTGTCCCCAGCTTCCAGGGGAAAGGGGGAGCGGAATAACAGCAATGTGTATGTGTGTGTGTGTGTGTGGGGTGTGCATGTGGGAAATGTATCTACATTATATACATGTATAAAAATTTCACAATGAAGCCCCTTTATACAATAAGCATATATGCTTAAAAAAAGCCCACTTTACCTACTCTGCAAATGCAGAGTAGACTATTCCCTCAACCAGAGGGACAGACACTTTAAACAATTTTTGGAAAGAAAATTCAATCAAGAATATAGGACATTATCAGATACACAGATTGAAGTTTTAGAAACCTATGGAAGTTCTTGTAAATAAGCAAGCAAAACAATGAACACAAACTAAAGAAAATGGTAGCATATTGTCCTGTACATATTATTAATAATAGATCCTTCACAATTAATCTTCACCCATCACTTCTTGCTTCTTAGAAAAAATTTCAGGGTCTCTGTCTGCTAGAGTTTCAATGTGATGTAACAAAGGTTCAGTTTGCCTCATGGGAACATGAAGAATACATATACAAAGGCAAGGGACGGTTTCTTATTTGTCTCATGCTCTATCTGAATGCCTGTATGGTCTAGAGTTGTTGACTCTATCTCTAGATTCCATTATAGCCCCATTGATCTAGCTTTGGAGTAATCCTTTTTTCTTTTTTAAACATATTTGACACAACAAAATGGGTATTTGTCAAAGTTACATCCTCAATTCAAGAGTCTATAGCTATGGTTCTGATGACTACAATTTGTATAAAAATGTCATTAGTTCTGTGTATAACTTACCATTCTCCTTCTAGACAAACTCTGAAGTAAAATTCTAAGATTATTTTTTTTTTATCAGTTCTCATTCTGTAAAAAAAATGGACAGTTAATACAAATATTTCTGTTGCTGCTCTGCCACATACTCCATATTTTCTATTCCTAACTACTTGTTCCTTAAAAAAAAAACATATTGACAACAACAATAACATACAATCAACTCATTACCTTACTCATGTAACTGTAACCCCTCTGTACAGTATCTTTACAATAAAAACATATATTAAAAAACCCATAACATACAATTAATTCATGCACCTAGGAATTCAAACTTTCATGATTGCCAGAATGTATGCACAAATTTTAGAATTTCTAGTAAGAGAAAGTTGCTGTAGTTAGGTAAAGATAATATATTTGCATTTAAAAATGTTTTCATATCTCAAAGAGGTATATCTTATGAGAATGTCCCCATGAGAATAATTTTGGATGGAAATGGGGCAAAGATCTGGATTGGAAATGAAAACAGGATCAAAATACAAAGGAATTTATACAAAAAGTTATTTGTACAAAAAGATGTTAACAGCAGAACATTGAAGATAAACTTTCTTCCTTTTACTATTTTGCCTAAAGTAAAAATACAGTCTTTATTTTTAAATGACTTAAAAAATCTAATTTTATAGCAAGAGTTTCTGAATTTGTATATTACTGTAGTATACTGTAGTCTTGAGAAGTTGCTTGTTTGCTTTAATTTTTTTTTTGGTTGTACTCTACCACTTGAGCCACAACTTCAATCCACAACATCTCGGTCTCTGTTTCTGTCTCTGTGTCTCTCTCATAAGGCTAGGTAGGGGGTGAACCTGGGCTCTTGGGCCTTTCACCACTGAGTTATGTCATACCCTCAGCTCCAGTCTTGAGGATTTTAAGAATAAAAAATATAAAATCATAATCATTTTTAGAGTAGACTGGCTTAAGTATAATACTGTGTAGAGAATATTGGAAAAAAGACTTATGTACGATGGTTTGGAGATAGTGACCAAAGAAATACATTAGAACAAATACAGTAGATTGTTCTTAGACATACTTTTTAGCAAAATTTGAATACTTGATTTTCTTTGTCTTCTATTTTACCTGTTTTGAAAGTGAGCATGCATATAGTAGATAATATTTACAGATTGGTTTTAGCAAGATGACAAATATAAGATTATTTTTATTTGTCTAGGATATGTTTGGTAGTATAAGCTAAGACTTTGCTTGGTATTTTCATGCTTTTTATTTAGTTTTATTTTTATTTAGATCTTCTCTTTATTTTTCCTGACCCTTCTTAATTTGTTTTCCCTATTTCCTGGTCTAATAGTCTTATACTCAAAATTTCTCAGTTCTGGCTTGAGCAAAATGCCTTACTGCTTCAGGGAGTCAGATAGATTAAAAAAAAACAAACAAGCACACAGATCTGTATAAGAAACTAAAGAAGATCTATGTAAAAGCGAGCTTCTGTTAAGCAAATCTAATACTTTTTGCAAACCTTTTGCATACTGAAGACTTAAAGGAAAAAAAATGCTAAGTTTACCAAAGTTATATTTTCTATATCTCTGCCTGTCAAAAATTCTATATAGGAATCTTGCTAGGCATGAATAGTGTCGGGAAAATACCTATAATTATGTAGACAAAACTATTTTAGTGTTCTTGAATTGTACTGGATAGTTGTAGATTTTAATGGACTCAATTTAAGTGAAAGCACTTACAGAACGATTGAACTGCTTCTAGAAAGACATAGGACCAAAGAATAAATAGTATTAATAGACGTTAATAATGGCATCCAAGAGATCTTTCAAGACCTTTATGTTTTCTCAGGGTAGAGTTCAGAATAGTCTCAATAGTAAGAGAACTTTATTTCAAACTGAATTAAGTTTCACATTCATCATGATTCTCTAATTTCTTCTTTCTTTGGACTTTGAGATGTGAAGTCTGGTCTTTGAAATTTGTTTCTAGACATTTTATTTCCTCTGTTAGAGCTAGTTGGTGAATGACAAATTGTAATCAGAGCCAATTAACTTTCTCTGTCTTCTCATACTGATCACACCCCTTACTCTCCGTTTATACCCTGCATTTCCCAGTTGTCCTGTAGATTTTTCTCATCCTTACTTCATTAAGTGGACTGCTTAGATGTTTTGGAAAATTGGTGGACCTGAATTTTTTCTGAGTTCTATTGTTTTGAAGGCTTATTTCATCCTTTTATGCTCTCTCTCTCTCTCTTTCTTTCTCTCTCTCTCTCAGAGTTCTCATAGAAATAATGAGGCATTTTAAACTCACACAAATGTCTCACCAAATTCCTATAGGATGCCTTATTTTGGAAAAATTGTCTTCATGTTCTAATGAAAAGGACATTTCCTTGAAGGACCTGCTTAGTAGTTCTCTCTTCAGCCCTTGAAGGCACTACGTGCTTATAGTTTCACAAGACCACCCTGTAAAGTTTCTTTTCACCAGGATCCAAACACTTCTCTGCCTCCCAAAGTGCACAGTAATGTCTGTGAATGTCATTGTTGTCATCTAGAATTTTAATAGATAAGCCATGGGGAAACCTATTAGACACCTGGACACTTAATAATCCTTTGAAAATTGATCATTCATTTGTGGGATCTCTGGACATGGTCTATTAACTATCCAACTTCCTTCCTCTTTCCTCTACCCCTGCCATGACTGTACCAGAAAATGGAATTTGCTACTAAGAAAATTTAAAACTAACCATACTTCCTTCAGCATGGTCCATTTTGTTCTTATAGTTATTATACAGATTAATATATTTGTATCTTATACATACTTATATGTATGTATATCTTATATATATACTTATACATATACTTATCTATAATTTATTGTAGAATTTATTTGAATTAGGATACATAGTAGAATAAATTAATGTTTAAGTAAATGCTAGAGCTAGAGACTTCAGAGTAGTAGATCCATGCATGTGATAAAAATGAGATTCTATTACTCAAGTCTTATTTGACATCTTTATTTTCCAAGGGAAGAATATACTAGCTGTTCACTAGTTAAGGCATTTGTATAGCAACTTTTCAGACATTGAATTTAAATTCTGGCTTCAAAAGTTTAGACTTGGTTTGCAATATAACCTCCAAAGTATGAATTACAGAAATTAATAAATGAAATTTAAACTAATCAGTTTTATGGTATGTAAGAAGCTTTGTAAAAATGTTAGTTTGTTCTATTATAAGCAAAATCATACAGCATGTTCTTAAGCATTCTTTATCCAGTGGTATAATTGAGAAAGTTAAATTTCTTCTTTTGGATGCAAGATATCAGGTTAGCTTAATGTGGTGCAGACACCATGGCTTAAAATGATAATTGCATTTTAAATGTAAGAAATTTAAAAATGTCGAAATTACCTAAAAATAATTTTATTTGCCTTTAACTCATATAAAATTATTTATGTTGGCTTATGTTACCTTCTTTCAGAATTA
Organism: Dipodomys spectabilis; assembly: GCF_019054845.1. Taxonomy (NCBI): domain Eukaryota; kingdom Metazoa; phylum Chordata; class Mammalia; order Rodentia; family Heteromyidae; genus Dipodomys; species Dipodomys spectabilis. The sequence continues at coordinate 11,978,430 of NW_024870692.1, forward strand.
TTAGTAGGTGAGTAGATTTTTGCAGGCTTTTGATTGCCCATACATAGAACATTTTTCCTTTCTTTTGTTTCATATAGTTATTTCAAGAAATTTCAGGTAACTTTGTTGTCTTATTCTCAAATATTGTCAGTATGGAAATAGAGCCTAGCTATTTCATACATTGATATAAGCAACAATGCATCATGTTAAAATAAACAAAACTGTTGTCACATGACTAAAAGTCAATAAAATTTGTAATGATGCATTTCCAACATATTTTAAATGCTGTTTAGAAAGAAAAATGATTAATTGCAAAGATTTTTGTTGGACTACTTTAAAAGAGATTAACAAGTAAAATAATGCAGGCTACAGAGTACATAAATGTAGCTTCTTTAATGATCCTTCAACTTTTAAAATTTGTTGGACATAAAGGCGATGCTAATCTGATTAGTAACTGCAATTGAGTTAAATCTACTGTAAAAATGGACTATGTTCTGGTTTTTAACATGATACCATGAAGTCATTTGAGAACTGCCTCTGTGGAACATAAAAGTCTCTTTGATGGACTATTTATTCCAAGATTAAAAACTAAGCTTATATCTATTTTTATATTTATACACATGGATACTTACACATTCATGTACATATAATATCTATTTAATTTAGTTCCTAGATAATGGGAAGAACAGCAACATGACACAGTCATCAAATCTAGACATGAATGTGGTTGCTGAAAGTTAAGACCTGAGATTATCTAGTGCTCTTTTAAAGTTATACCTTGCTCTCTTTCTGCTTGCAGACATATAGACTGAAGAAGAGAATTAATATCTGAGAGACATGTGTAGGTATTTTGCAGTACCTTATTTAACTGGGAGAATTAGGGTCAGTTTGGAAAGCTTTGTGATGTTGAAAAAAAACCTGTCAGCTATATTGTATGACCTTGGAAAGCTCCCTCAAGCCTTCTATCTCGCCTGTAGCATATTTTTGTATGCCATTTTAGTAGTCATAGATACTTCTTTTAAAGCAGAGACGTTCATTCCTTGGCATCCACATCTACTGCAATTAGTCCTTTTGCAAAATGCCAAAAATCTCTGGCAGTTTAAGCCATGTCTAGAGAAATGTCAGCACTGCCTATGAATATGCTTATTGAGGAAAGGTGGTCATTTTCCAATTGTAATATGTGTGAAAATATACTAAGAAGGAAAGATTTTAACCAAATAAAATTTGCTTAATTTTCCATTTCTATGGGATTTACCCCAGAACTTTCCATTTTTCAAAATCCGAGCAGAGATACTTCAAATTAAGTGCCCTCATGTTGATATATTTAAAAAAATAAATTTAGTTAACAACTGATTTATAAATAAACTCACTCTGTTTTTATAATGCTTTTTACACAAGATTTTGTTTATTAACAATGTTATAAAATGTGAATGTGGTGTCACACAAGGCACATTGAGATGGAAGCAGTTGACCCAATAAAGTTAGCGTGTTGTTTCTGCTTGGCATTTTTTCTTAGTTTCATAGCAAATGTTGGAAAAAAATTGGCCCCATTTATTGCCCTTTTAAGGGCTTCACATAGGTTTTGGGGGCCAGTTCTCTCTTCAAATGTGAAGGCTAATGAAAGGATTTTCAATCGGCCTTTAATTCATGATTTTGAAAGTAGATCCCAGTTGTGTTTGGACATTAGGTTGATGATTTCACTGTAAAATCAGTAATTTCATCTAGTACTTAGTTTAGCCTGCTAACCTGTAGTTGTTAACATAAAGCCTAGAGTGAAGACGCTGTGTGGAGAATGGGACCAGGGTTCTTAAATTCTGTCAGAGGCAGGTTGTTGAATATGTAATAGCTTGGTTTTACAGATAAAGACCAATGGGAGGAAAGCAATGTGCAGAGTAGATGATAGATATTACAACACAAAAGGGGGTGAATTATTTCAAATCATGTTGTCAATTTGGTCATTAGTAATCCTGAGAATTAAGCCCATAATCCCATTCTAAAATCTTTACATGCACCAACTTTTCTACTTCTATGTACGACTCCTTAACTGTTTTCTTTATTGCTAAGGATATTCAACTTGTTTTCTTCCCCAAATGGGAAATTCTTTTGATGACATTCATAAGCTCTATGAACAAAATAAGCAGCATATGTGATATATTCTTGGCACTTATTGTTACATGCTTGAGTTTTAGCTTCACTTTTAGAATAGGCTTTGTTATCCTTGTACCTGAACTCAACTCTTAGTTCCTTTACTTACCAACTCTGTGACTGACTGTAAACTACTTCTCATTTCTCTGCCTTAGTTACTTATTTGGGAGCAAGAAAAACAATAGAAATTCAATGTGAGAATGTGATGTTAGGAAAATGAACCCTTAGATATGTATTTAAATGTTTTTTTTTCTTTCATGCATTTGTTTCTAATGCATTTATAAGATTATCTCTTTGTTGTTTTATATGTCCCTCCCCCACAGTATAACCCCTGCTTTCACTATATTTGATGTTGGTACAATTTGTGGAGGAGAAGGGGAAAAACAAGTCGTTTAAGGATAACTGTGGACCCGTTACAACAATGAGTAGTACAAGTTGTCATGTTGAAAACGAACTTTACAACTTTGGTTGGGGGGAGGGGGGAGGATTGGGGAGGGGCAGGAGGAGGCTGGGAAGGGATGTGAAGGGTAAACAAAGGAGGAGGCTACAATGCTTGATAAGAAATGTACTCATTATCTTGCCCATGTAATTGTAACCCCTCTGTACAGTACGTTCCCAATAAAAAATAAAAATTAAAAAAAATAAAATAAACAATGGTGATCAATTAAAAAAAAGAAATTCAGTGTGAGTTATAAGGAAACTATTGGTAAGATACCTAAAATAATGAATCTCACACAGTGGCATGCATTTGTGTTCCTGTCACTCAGGAGGTTAAGGCAGGGAGTGTAAGGCCAGTCTGGGTATAGGGTAAGACCTAATTTCAGGCAAAGCAAGGAAGTAGATGAAAACTACGAATGCTAAATAAGTGCTGACTAGAATTGTTATTGTTATTATTATATATTTGTATAACCATGAACTCCTTCTAGGACTCAGGCCTCAGTTTTGGTTTAGGAAAAGAATTTCTGGTCCAATGGTTGCAATACTTTTAAGCCTCTTAATATGTATTATCAAACTGCTTTTCTAGAATAATTGTACCAATTTATTTTACCAAAGCATCTATTTCACATATACCATCAAACCATTATTTATAATTTTGAATTGTTGTTAGGAAATGCTTAATAATGACAGCACATGAGTGTTTAAATTTTTTATAGTTCTTTGATGACTTAAATTTTTTGTAAGTTTATTTGTAAATGCGCATATGTCTTGTCCATTTTTTTTGTAGTGTTATTGCTTTGCTCATCAATTTTTATGAGGTCTTTTTTTTTTTGTTTGTTTGTTTGTTGGTTGTGGGGCTTAAACTCAGGGCCTGGGTGCTCTCCATGAGTTTTTTTTGCTCAAGGCCAGCACTCTACCACTTAAAGCAACAGCTCCATTTTCTCGTGGTTAATTGGAAATAAGAAGCTCACAGACTTTCCTGCCTAAACTGGTTCTGAACCATGATCCTCAGACCTCAGCCTCCTCAGTGGTTAGGATTAATTTGTGAGCCACCAGCACCCAATGAGTCCTTTCTTTATTAAGCATATCAACCTTTGTCATAGCTGCATAGAAGGCAGATTACAAGATATTATCAGACTTATAAAATCTCTATAAGAATGCAGCTTTTATGCAAACCCACTGAAGAGGATCAGGAAATCCAATGAGACTGGAAGCTCCTGATTAGATAGAGCTATTGCTTCTCATCTCTCCAATGTTAAGTTAAACATCCCATAAGCCTAAATTACCTTAGTCTCCTAAGTAGAATCCCTACACTTAATTTCCCTTTGCCTTATTTTTAAAATTATTTTTTATTGTAAAGGTGGTCATATAAAATCATACTTATTGACATGAACTACAAAAAATGGAAAAAGAAATTTTTTATTTTACTTTATTTATGTTTTTCCTCCTTCCCTTTTGTTGCTGTTTTTTATTTCTGTACTTTTTGTCTTGTTTTGGGGAAGTAATGGGGAAGCACAGAAATGGTGGGACAAAGGGTGAACCAATTCAGCAGTGATACTCACTAGACACTATATTGAAAATGAACTGTACAACTTGTTGGGGGGAGGGGTCAGGAGGGAAGAATCTGGGAGAAAATGAGGGAAGAGGTGACACTGTTCAAAAAGAAATGTAATCATTACCTGACCTATGTAACTGTAACCCTTCTGTACATCATCTATTAGTCTTTTTTGATTGTGCTTCTTTTTTGAAAAGCTGTAAATCTGTAAGATTTATAAACTTAACTTTTGCGGTGACTAAGTCCTGATTGACACAAGGAAGAGATTTGTTTACTCATCTATTTTGAGGACTTAGAGTCCTATTTACATGAGCTTAAGAGTCCTATTTACGTGAGCTTAAGAAGTCATTTATTACTGCTGTAATTCAAATTTATCATAAATAATCATAGCAAAAGTTTCCTAATAAATATAAATGAATAAAACAGGTACACAATGTCTGGCACTTCTACTATACATTATATAATTTTATTTCACTTTTCACTGCTACCTTATGCAGCAAAACAAGAGGTGCATTATTATCACTTTGCATACAACCAAGATGTTTCTCTTTTCAGTTCATACAACTAGTAAATGGCAAAGTTGGGACTTGAAGTCAGATCCTCCAATTTGAAATTCATGCTTTTATCATCTTATCTTGCTCTGCCATCTTATCTTCATGGTTTATGAACAGTTATACATATTCCTAGTGACCTCTTTTTCCTTTTGCACTGCTATGCATTAAACCCAGGGCCTTGCCCAGGCCAAGCAAGAGTGTATATATCTTGAGCTTTCAAGTTAAAAATTGAAGAACCAAACTTTTAAAGAACTAGACTTTTAAGAATTTAACTTTTGGACTTTTAAAACTTTAAATGTTTTTCCATTCCAGATAGGCTCTGCTAGAGAAGCGGAAAGGATATAACATACATGGAGTTAATAGTGATATTTAAAATCTTTTTATATTTATGCCTCTTCCTTGTTTAAAATAGGTTTAATCATCTTTGTTTCCCTTCATGAATACATGTTCCAAACCCTCTTTTAAAAAATAATGTTTCAAAAAAAAAATCTTTCAGCAGGCTCTGTGGGTTTTTTTTTTTTTTTTTTTTTTTGGTCAGTCGTGGGACTTGAACTCCAGGCCTGGGTGTTGTCCCTGAGCTCTTCAGCTCAAGCTAGTGCTCTACCATTTGAGCCACAGTGCCATTGGCCTTTCTGTTTATGTGGTGCTGAGGAACTGAACCCAGGGCCTCATGCATGCTAGGCAAGCACTCTACCACTGAGCCACCTGCCCAGCCCCAGGCTCAGTATTTTTATTTTACTATATGTGCTGATGTTTGCCAACCTAGTTATGCTTCTTTTCTTCTTTTTACTAAAGATCTTAACATTTCCTAAATATCCAAATCCAGTATGCCTTACACAATTGCGATCTCCTTTGATTCTCAGGACAGTAGGTATTAACATGATCTTTTCTATTTTATAGGAAAAGCACAGATTTTGAGAAGTGACCTCACTTACTTGTCTAAGGCCTCCTGCCTAGTGAATTCTGGGGCTATGATCTTAACACAAGGCTTTTCCTGCTGCACTATGGTACCTCCCTGTCCAGGCTGAGTGAGATTCTTTTCACCTGCTCTGAGGCAGGAAGCAGTTTTTCTTCCGTGTCTGGGCAGCTGTAAATGCCCTTCTTGGTTCCTATCCCATAAAACTAATTCCATCCCAGGGTCATTCTGCACAGCTTGACTTACACATAGAAATGAACTTTTAAGAGGTTTACTTTAGTTTGATAGCCATCTATTCACTGATCTAGAAAGCAGGTATCCTGAGTGCAGTTTCCTTTGTGTACATGAATCCAGCGCTCTGCTCCTCTCTGAGCCGGTTCTGATGGGTATCACATTTGCATGGGTGTTCCAGACTGGGTGAGGGTGCACTGACCTGCAGTGCTCAAGCCTCCTGCTCTTCAAGTTTCCATAAACAACCGAGTCTAGGCATGGGTGAGACTTGGCCATTGATTTTTGTTTTCTCTGGTTTTTTGGAAACAAGTAAAAAGAAAAGACATGGAAAGTATGTGGCAAAAATAGTTACAAATAGCTTTTGGAGCAAAAGAAAAGATTGGTAGAAAATATGTAAGGAGCTGTTTTTATACCACACCAAGAATGGCTGAGGGGAGAAGTCTCTACTGATAAGATTATACTTAAAAAAGAGGCTAAGTGGGGTTGGTGAAAGGGGTGACATTGATCAAAATACATTGTACTTACAAACTGACATGTTGACTTGAAAACCTTTTGTACAACTACTTAAAGTTAATATTAAAGAAGAAAGAAGAAAGAAAAATAAAGATGTTTTGAATGGAATGAACTGGAAGGAGGCTGTTGGAGAAAGCTTTTAATATCAACAAAGTATATATGTAAATCTTCAAATGCTGTGTAATGGCTGGGATATTTTTCTAGATGATTCCAATTAAGTTATTAGCGTCTAGGCAAAAGAACCCATTAAGGTACATCTGTTGACACTGTTTTACAAATCAAGTACAGAGAGGTTCTCTTAGTACTTCTTATCATGGCCTATAATTATTTCCTTACTCACTGTCAATCTCTTCCACCAGAATGTAAGCCCAGGAAGGAAAAACAACTCCATCTTTTCAGATTCCCAGTGCCTTGGTCAAAGCTTGACTTGCGAGTAATTCAGTAGATATTTACCAAATGAGTGAATAAATAAGTACATGAAATCCTACTTCATGAAGAATCAGTTTATTTTTTTTTCAACAAAAATGGATTTCCAGCAAAAACATTCTCATTGAGACAACCTATATTTAAGTGCAATGGTGTGAGCCTGCCATTCCAGCTATGTAGGAGACTGAAAATGGGAGGATCAAGGTTCCATTTCAGTGGAAGAAACTGGTTATTTGGTGGGTACCTGTCATCCTAGCTACAGTGGGAAGTGTAGAATAGATGCTACAGGCATGGCTTGGGCAAAAGTGAGAACCTATCTTAAAATAGAGTGGACTTGGCTTAATAGTAGAGTGACTCCCTAGCAAGCACAAGGCCCTGAGTTTATTATTTATTTATATATTTTTTATTAAGGCCCTGAGTTTAAAACCTCAGTAATGTCAAGGAAAAAAAAAAGGCATAAAAGATACTGCATATTCATTTAAGCCACTGATAAAAATGATGTTGAGTGGGTAAAATCTCTTACACAATGAAGTAGAGTCCATGTCTTTCTATAGCATGGTTTAAAGTTACTACAGACCAAAGAAACAATAGTGATTATATTGTTTTGACTGAGGTTTGAGTAGCTCACACATTATGCCATTTTGCCACAGATTAAAAGAAGATTTTGAGACTAAAAATTGCATTTTGGATTCCATACCAAGAAATAGCATTTTTTCTTGAACTGGATTAGTTGATCAGATGAATGATTGAGAATCTAGGCGTATGCAGTAAAGACAAAACCATGCTAGTGTTTCCACTTTAATTAATCCTAATACTAACGCATCAATTGTAATTGTTTCTGTGGCAGGAATTTAAAGGTCTTACCTCTGCTAACCACAAGGAGGAGCTGTGGCCTAGCAAGGAAGAGGTATGTTGCTTCTGAGTAGCAGCAGCTGGATGATGTGTTTAGAAAAAAACACCAGATTGGAAAAATAATCTTTCTTAAAAAAAAAAAATGACATTTCTATAAGAAAAATTTTAAAGTATAAGATAGTTTTTATTTTAAAATAGAAAAGAAGCAAGACATTTATGTATAATTCAAATGAAACCCTTTCCACTAAGATGGTAGTGAGTTGCCTTTCCTTTTTCCCCCCCAAAGTTAACAATTTGGAACAGATCAATTGGTTAATGGTTTAATTCTCAACCCAGCAACATAGGCCTATAATACACAAATTAATTTCAATATATTATTGAAGTAAAATTTTATACAAAAAGTGCACAGATCTTAAGTAGCATTCCTGAGTTGTGACAGATGAATACAATTGTGCAAAAAAATATTTTCAAGATTGCAGTCACCCTAAAAGGTGTGTTTCTACCCCTCATGTTTCCACCCCTACCAGAGGTAATTACTGAGCTATATTGCTCATTTTTATTTATGTTTATTTCAATTTGGTTTTCCTCTGGATGGAAGTTCACTCACCACACTTGCAACTTTTTTGTCTGACTTATTTTACTTAGCATAGTACTTTGCAAGACATTAGTCTGGTGTCCTGTATGTAGTTTGTTTTAATTAGTCTTCCATTGGATCAAGAAATCACAGGTTTTTCTTGCATGTGTTCTATTGTTATTACAAACAAAATGTCTACAAATATTTTTGTACCTGTCTTTTTAATAGTCATATGTTTTCATGTTTCTGAGTAAATACTCAGGCATAAAACTCTAATTCAGAGGTGGATACACATTCAGTTTTTAAGTATTCTCTTTGTTTTAACTAAATGTTTATTGGATGACTACAGTATGTCAGACACTGGGATAAATGTAAAAGGCTCTGTTCTCTCAGTGTTTGGCATGTTATTCCCCTATAGCTTCAATATATTATCTTAAAGTCGGCACCTTATAAAATCAATCAGAAAAGATCCTAAAATATTTCATGATCTTTCTTTCAAAAGAACAAGCCTCACTAACCAGCCTTGCTCTATTACACAGTAATCAAGATAATAGGCTTTGGGAGTCAGACCACCTAGGTCCCCAAATCCCAATTCTGTATGACTTAGAGCTTCTGCATGGCCTAGTAGCCTTCTATTAGAGTGTCTGCTTATTACATTGAATTGAAATGATTTACATGCATCATTGCTTCAATTTGACTGACTGAGCCTCTTTTTAATGTCTTCCTTTTTATTTTTATTTAATTTTTTAAAAATATTATCTTTAAGTAGTTGTATGAAGGAGTTGCTATTTAACAAAGCAGTTTATGAATACAATATATCTTGATCAATGTCACACCTTTCAATAGTCTCACCCAGACTGAGCCTCTTAAGTCAGAACTCCTTTCTTTCTTTCTCTTTCACCCACACAGGCTTGATCTCTCTCTCTTTCTCTCTCTCTTTCTTTCTCTCTCACGATGTTAGCACTGTATAGCATAATACTATTATCCATAGAAAATAGCAGGTAATCAGGGAATATTTGGTGAATAAATGACTTGCTATCTTTTTTATGCTTATGGCAGTTTCCAGTAGGGCTCAGTAAGGATAGAAATGAGAAAGCCAACAAACAGGTGCTGTAGCCTTATTGTGAGTTTGTCCAGTAGATTATCAGTGTACAGAGCTTTGAGTTGAAAAGATGAGAGATGCAGCAGGGTACGTGGAGTTTTCTTTCTGGTGTTGCTAGGGATTGAATGCAGGGGCTTGGACTTGTCAGACAGGTATTCTCTCACTTGAGCCAGATACTTTTCACATTTGTTGTTTTTGAATTAGGGGCTTATTTTAGGCTTGGGTTGTCCTAGGCTGAGACCCATTGCGCCAAGTCATTAATTAAGATGGAGTCTAGTGAACTTTTATATCCTAATGGCCTTGAGCTGTGATTCTCCATCTCTGCTTCTTAAGCGGCCAGGACCACAGGCTTGAGCCCCTGCATCTAACATGGAAATCTTTAGGAGTGGTATATGAAAAAGGGTCTTCCCAGAGACGGATCATTGAGCTTAAGCTCTGGCTAAAGCCTGGAAAGACGAGCTGTAGTGGGGAAAAGGATGAGAAAGGGAGGAAATAGAGCAAGAGAAATAAGCCTACAAAACTTGCAATTTAGCCAAGCCCTGGCTGGCTTTGAAGGCAACAATAACATCTATGGAATTATGGTTACTCCTGGATTTCATTGATGCCAGTCAATGCCTTTCTTGTCTCTGTTGCTGTTTCAACACTGAACTAATAAGTAGCAGAACCTCTGAGGCGGGTGAAAGTATCTATCATCTAACATGGGTGAGAGATGAAGTCTCTTGCCTTAAATGTCCTGACTTCTTTTACTCAGTATCTCTTGTTTACCGTCCTTGATCCTTCTCTGTCATGAGAATCATCTTCATAGTGAGAGCTTGAAATCTCCTTGAATATCATTACTGAGACAAGAGTTTAGTCATCTGGTGTTATTGCTAGTGACAACAAATTTTGTTGTCTTAAAATAGAGAAGACTTTCTAGGTGCCATTGGCTCACGCCCGTAATCCTAGCTACTCAGGAGGCTGAGATCTGAGGATGGCGGTTCAAAGCTAGCCTGGGCAGGAAAGTTCATGAGACTTTTATCCTCCAATAAACCACTAGAAAACTGGAAGTGGCTCTGTGGCTCGAGTGGTAGAGTGCTCACCTTGAGCTGAAGAGTGCAGGGACAGTACCCAAGCCCAGAGTTCAAGCCCCATGACTGACAAAAAAAAAAAAAAGAGAGAGAAGACTTACAATTTTGTATCTTTGGAGTGACTAGTTGATCCACTACCAGATATGATTAAGTTAACATTTTTAAAGAGATGATTGTTGAATATCCTTAAATAATAATAGTGATAACAAATGTATTTAGCGATTACTATGCTATATCCAGTGTAGAACAAGTTTTCATTTATTATCTTTTTATTGTTTTGTGATACTGGGGTTTGAATTTAGGGCCTCATGCTTGCTAGGCAGGTTATTCTAATCACTTGAGCCATAATTCCATCCCTTTATGGATTTTAGTTAGTTTTTTTTCTCATGATTTTTGTTTGGGGTTGACCTTGGCCTATGCTCTTCTACACTGAATATGTGGTAGGATGACAAGAAGGTACTACACTACCTAGTTTATTTGTTGAGATGGGATCGTGTGAACTTGTTGCTCAGGCTCTCCTTGAACGTTGATTCTCCTGATCTCTACTTCCTAAGTAACTGGGATTATAGTAGGTGTAGGCTACTCTACCCAGCCAATTATCTATTTACTCTTACAAGGTGAGGCTTAGACAGATTGAGATAGTATACCCTCTACCTTCAGTACCCTGTGCACTGAATAGATTTCAAGATCTTTACTAGATAGATGTTATTACCCACCCCTCCCTTTTTATAGACAATGACACAGACTGCAGAAGACTCACGGGCTCTTACTGAATACTTACGATGTGTCAGGCATCCTGTTAAGTGCATTCCTGGCATTGTTAGCTCAATTTCATAGCCTCATAACAACCCCGTCACATACATACCATGGCCTCTTCATCATGAATGAGAAAACTGAGACACAACCATGTGAAGTAATTGGCTGAAATTTACGACTGCAGTGAACATCCAAGATGAAGCTGGAGAGCAAACGTAGTGGTGCTTACCCCTGACATCTCGGTATCTTAACCCTGTAATGATGTCCCAAGGTCTGTGTGGGATTTCTTCCATGAGGTGTGGCTGTTCTTTCGATTGCACTTTGCTGCTTGCTCTTGCTTTTTGTGTATGCCATCATTACATCCTCTGCCCAGGCAGAGAAAAGACAGATGATTTCAAATACAATTGATTATGCATACCCCTTGTCTCTAGACTACTGCCATGGCAAATCCTTTATTTAGAGATTGGGTTTTCAGCCCTGTGGTACTTTTGCTTATTCTTTAAAGTTTCCTAGCTCCTGTCACAGTTTTGTAAGGTAATATCAAGGGGCTTCTCCTGAGGGCACTGTTCCTGCTACATAGGCTACACCAGGCTCTTAGAGAGGAGAGGCTTACTCTGAACAATGCAATGTGGTTCAAACAGTGTGACCTAATTATTTGCTCCTACTTATTACACCCATATGACTGGAAGGTCTAGTCTGTCCTGGGAGGACAAGGAGGGAAATTTCATTGTTCTAGAATTCGTGGTCTGTGTTTTGGAGAACTGACTTGTTTTGCACAGCTGTATCTACCGAGAACACTTTGGGGACTTGCATTACAAGGGGAACTTTCACCTCCGGGATTTGCACTTTGGGGTGTGTGCCTTTTCCTTCTATCTACCAAGTAGAGAGTACATTCTCCAAGAGGCTAGGATATTCAGAGAAGATTACAACCTGATCTTTCTGTATAAGCCCCCATCAACTACTGCACTACAGCTCTGTGTTTTTCCCCAAGCATTGGGTTCACCACGTCATTTGTGTAAAATGTTAATGTTTGATTACACCCAAGGACACTTTTATCTGCAGTATAACTATTTGGACTGGCATTGCTATTCTTGCAAACGTCTGTTTTGTTATCTATTTCTTTTTCTGTAATGTTTTTGAGATACCTTGGTCAATTTCTTTAGGTGAATTTTGTATTTGCCTAAGTCGATAACAGTATGATTTTAAGAATGAAAATGAAACCATCACTTGCTGAGTATTCTCTTGTGTTTGGGGAGAAGTACCATCCCTGGAATTAAAGGGCATCTGCCCCTGCAAAGAGAGCTGCCAGCAGGTGGCACTACCCCTACGTGGGAATCTCCTGCCCAACAAATGGCAGGAGCCTAAGGTAAACTGATCCCCCAAGGGCAGTCACATGCCATTCTGAGAAACCCGATAGCGCTGGCCAGGCAGAAGCCCATTTAACATTATCTCTCAGCTATTATCCCATCTCTCCATCTCTCTATTCCATCTGACAATTCTCCAGTTCAGCATTTTGTATACACCGTCCTAAAGGTCACACATGGCTACTGGGGTGGGAGCTTTGCATGTGGTCGCAGGGTTTGGAGTGAGGACAGGGCATTGGTTACAGGTAACTGCCCACTGCTCTCGGTGGTAACCTTAGGGGAGCTATTTGCTGTCCTTGCCGCTACTGTTTCTTAGCCTTAACTAAGTGATGCTTTGGGGTGCGAAGTCTCGGTTAACAAGAACTTAAAGAGTAAACTTTGAGGCAGTATATGCTGTTGGTGCTCTCTTTAAATGGGAAATTTGGAGCTTGAGTTTGGTTGACTGAACTCTTTTCCTTGTCTTCTTCTGGTGACTGGACCCGGTGGTAGACTCTAGAAAAATTATGAATTCTTGTTTACAAAAGCTGCTTACTAAGTATGGTGGCTTTCAGAAACAGATTGAGATATAGGAGCTTTTACTTAATGTAAGTTATAAAAGATATATATATATATATAGTATAGTAAGATATATATAGTAAGATGTATAGTAAGTATATACATAGTAAGACATTCTATATATCTAGCATATATAGAATATATATTAAATAATAACTTAATGAAATTAATAATAAAATATTATATAATATTTAAAGATCTATTCTTTTTTGATATGTATTTTTATTGTAAAGATACTGTACAAAGGGGTTACAGTTACATGAATAAGGTAATGAGTACATTTCCTATTGATCATTGTTAACCACTTCCTTTGTTTTCCCCCTACCATCCCTTCCCTCCCACCTTCCCAATTTGTCCCCCCCCCACCAAGCTGTAAAGTTAGTTTTCAACATAGTGTCTTGTACATCTCATTGTTACAGTGGATCAAGATCTATTCTTTTGCAGGAAAATATTCTGGGCCATATTTTTTTCCATTGGTGTTCATGCATCAAGCTAATTTTGGCTATGGTAAAAAGCCCATCCCAAACTGATTTAATGATATTTATTGTTTTCAATGTTAGGAGATTCTAAGATGAAACTATCTGCAGTGTTAATTTATTATCTAAACAGTGCTTTTGGATGTACTCTTTCTGTATGTTGTCATTGACACTGACACTATCCTTAGATTTCTTACGTTCATAATATGGCAGCTTAGCAAGACCTAAGATTAAAGTATACAGGTTTCCCAAATTCTGGAGAGGCCTTGATATCCCTGAACAAACTACTGGAGAGAAATAACGATTAGCATGTGGATTATGAATGATCATTTGGGTTGGGATGAAGATAAGAAGAAATTCACAATGTTTACCGTAGATTCCATAGGACTTGTCTGTATCCTAGATCTGGTTTGAAGTTGATCTAACGGCTAGGAAATTTGAGGGTCAATATGTCAAAAGAATAGATATTTCTAACTGAAAGATTAATAATGGAATTTTTTTCTTTGCCAGTAAAAACTGAAGAATCTAAATTCACCTGAGTGTGAGGCAAGTCAGAAACTAAAACAATACTCCCTCCAGGCATTATTTGAACAGTGTAAAGCAGGTTTTGTATTGGTTATATCACGACATAGGAGAATACTTCTAGATCTTTTAAAGAAAAACTCTTATCTATAGCTGTTGTCCTATTGTTATGTAACAGCACTCCATCCTTTAAAAAATTTTAAGCCTTAGTTTCCAACACTATAAAGGAAGGAGTCCATGATTTCTCAGTTTTCAATAAGGATATCATTCCAAATAAATATTTCTGCTCATTTAAGTACCTGCCTCAGTGAAGAAAACAATTGATCACATTTCCATGGTCTTTCTGTTTAATATGTAAATCATAATTTTTTTTCACTAAGGGGTTTGAACTCAGTGATGTGGACATTTTCAGCCCTTTTGCCCTTTTTGTTTTTTATTTTTTGGAGATAGAGTCTCACTTTTTGCCTTAGTTGGCCCAGATAATGCACATCCTAGTTTGTACTTCTTGCCATAGTTGGAAAGACATGCATCATTGTGCTCAACTTTTCTGTCAAGATGGAGATCTTTTTCTACTCCTGTCTGGCCTTGAACTGTGATCCTCCCAATTTTAGCCTCCTGAGTAGCTAGGTTTACAGATGTCTTGGCCTTCGGCAAAATTTGGTTTAGAGTGTCAGATTCAATAATTTTTATAATTTACTTGAGATTAAAAATAAGTTATTTCAATCACTTCAAACTTATAAAAATATAAAGAACAGCACAAAGCATCTGCTATACTGGTCATCTAGGCCCCACTCAAGTTTACCCATCACTTACTGATATACTTAATGGTGTAAGGATCCAAAGTCATTTTCTGCAAGGAATTGTATGTCTGCCTTTCTAGATCTTTCACTGTTTCCCAGTCCTCCCTCTAATTTGAAATCTTTGCATGCTTTAAGGTTGCAGCCACTTTGTAAAAATATACTCAGTTTGCATGTTTCAAGTATTTCCTTCTTACAAGTTATGTAGTTTCCCCACTATAAAAACATCTTCTTTTATGAGATAATTTCACAGATGCAAAGTTGTGGCTCATGACACCTTTCCCCTTCCTAGTGATGTGAACTCTGATTGCCTTGTCAGCATTCTGTCTCCCCAAATCACTTCTTTTCTTCTTACAATTACATGATTCTTTCTGTGGGAATACTGTTATATGTAAATCCTTGTTTTGATCTCACTATAGTTTTGTATCCACTGATGGTTCTTATTTGAGTTATTCTGGTTGTAGTGTTTTTTCTATTTTCCTTGTTTCTTCTACATTTATTAATTGATACTATACGAAGTGAAAAGATTCCTTTCTCCCCATTTACTTATTCACTTACTTGTTTTTATCAGATTAGAAACATGGGTGCTTATTTTATCTAATAGTTTGTCTTATGTTATCATTTTAATATAGCATTTGTATTAGCATAAATTAATCATGAAGAGGGGATTTCAATTTGATAATTAAAACCTGCATATGACATATTTTGATCAATTTAATCCTTTTTTTGTTAGTCTTTCTTAACCATTCTGCTTTCTCTCCCACCTCCTTTGTGGTGTGTGTGTGTGTGCGCGCGCGTGTGGGTGTGTATTTGTGTATGTGCAGGTCCTTGGGGCTTGAACTCAGGGCCCAGGCACTGTCCTTGAGCTTCTTTGCTCAAGGCTAGCTCTCTACCACTCGAGCCACAGGTCTATTTCTTATTGGAATCTCATGGACTTTCCTGTCTGGGCTGGCTTTGAACTGTGATCCTCAGATCTCAGCTTCCTGAGTAGCTAGGAGTACAAACATGAGCCATTGACATCCAGCCCTCACCTCCTTTTTAACAGTGTTTGGTGAGTTTTATTGTGCTATTTTCATACATAAATAATGTACTTTTATAGTGCTTGCTCTCCTATGCTCCCTCCTTTCCCCTGGCTCCTCCCACAAATAGACCTCCCTTTACAATCATATTATCAATTGTTCTTATTTTTAAGTCTAGATTCTTCATTAAGTGAAAATGTGATATTTGTCTTTCTAAGCTTGGCTTGTCTCACAATATGATGATTTCAAGTTCTATCCATTTTCTAGCAAATGATGTAATTTCATTCTTCTTTATGACTGATTAATATTCCATTGTATATATGTATTACATTTTTCATCTAATTATCAGTTATTGAGCTTCTGCGTGGTTCCATTACTTGCCTATTGTAAATAGTGCTGCTGTAAGCATAGGTATACACACATTCTTTGCATAATTCTTTATATTCCTTCAAACCCATGTCCAAGAATGGTAGTACACTATATATGGTAGTTTTATTTTTAGTATCTTAAGGAATTCTCCACATTGAGTCTATGGTGGCTAAAGTAATTTACATTGTCACTGTCAGTGTACAAATGTTTTGCCCCCCCCCCCCCATCTCCTTGTACCTCTGCATCTTCACCAACATTTATTGTTCTTTGTTTTCTTGTGATGGCCACATTCTGATTGGGGTGAGATGAAATTTTCATGTTGTTTTGATTTGCATTTTCCTATGGCTAAGAATGTCTCACTATTATTTGAATGCTCAGATTGTACCAGATTTGGCTATAGAAATGCTCATTCAGACTGGTTTCTATGTTCTTTTGACCATATTATCACAAAAGATGTTTCAGGAGGGGCTGGGAAGGTGGCTCAGTGGTAGAGCACTTGCTTTGCATGCATAAGGCCCTGGGTTCGATTCCCCAGCACCACATAAGCAAAAAGAAAAAAAGCCAGAAGTGGCGCTGTGGCTCAAGTGGTAGGGCGCTAGCCTTGAGCTGAAGAGCTGAGGGACAGCGCCCAGGCCCAGAGTTCAGGCCCCACGACAGGACCCCCCTCCCCCGCCCCCTGTCAAAAAAAAAAAGATGGTTCAGGATCATTTAATATTCCCTGACCCAGCCTGAAACTCATCTGGTCCTCTAGGAAGTCCCAGTTCCTTTGACTGCAGATCAGAATTTATAAGGTAAGTTCTGAATGATAGATGTTAGCTGTGCTCACAGTGAGCACAGCTCTAGGCCAGAGAGATCTGTAACGTTTATATCTATATTTATCGAAAGCATGAGCTTACGCTGATAACTCTAATATCCATCCAATACTGTAGGGTTCTTCTCAGTCATTGAGAAATCTGGCCTTTGTGGTTTCTTATTTTGCTCCACTTTTTGTCTTTAGTCATTGAATGACCTTGCCTGTCTGACCCTGCTTTCCTAGCTCTAACACCATCTTTACGTGGGCTGCCATCACTAGATGCACCCAAATACCCATTGCTACCTGGTTCTAGCACCTTCTCAAATCAATTGAAATTCTCAAGCTGTGTGTTCTCCTCAGCTCTAATGCCTGCCCTTCTCTTGCAAGTTACCATTCTCTGGGGTCTTCCTAATCACTTTTCAATTGAAGAAGGAGAGAAAGAAGGAAAATAATAGGACTACAGACCTAAGAACTCATGAAATAAAATGGCTAATGGAGATTTGGACTATGATCAAGTTAAGATGCAAGTGTATGGTTTGCTAAAGCACCGGTTGCTTATGTCTGTAATCCTAGCTACTTAGGAGGTTGAAATCTGAGGATCTGGGTTCAAATCTATCCCCAGCAAGAAAGTCTGTGAGATTCTTATCTCTAATTACCTATCAGAAAAATCAGGAGTGGAGCTGTGGATCAAGTGGTAGAGCACTAGCCTTGAATAAAAAAATCTCAGGGATAGCACCCAAGCCCTGAGTTCAAGTGCATGTATACATGAACACATGCATGCTCACACACACATTTAATATTAATGTCCATCTTAACAGAAAATTGGCCCAAGTCTTTTCCAAAAAGAGATAAGTAGGAAGCTGGGTGCCAGTGGTTCAGGCCTGTAATCCTAGCTACTCAGGAGGCTGAGATTTGAGGATCGTGGTTCAAAGCCAGCCCAGGCATGAAAGTCCGTGAGACTCTTATCTCCAACAAACCACTAGAAAACCAGAAGTGGCGCTGTGGCTCAAGCGGTAGAGTGCTTGCCATGAGCTGAAGAGCACAGGGACAACGCCCAAGCCCAGAGTTCAAGCCCCATGACCGACAAAAAAAAACCCAAAAAAACAAAACAAAACCCAAAAAAAACAAAAGAGATAAGTAGGTTTAAAATACTATAAAAATGTGATGAAATTGAGATTTGATGTATGAAATCACATATAGTTCTACTATAATAGGTATATGTAGCCATTCACTGTGAGTATCTCAAAAATAAATATGGAATTGGTTCTGACTTCAATAGCTTGAGTTGCTTGTTATATTTGACTCAGTGACTTGTACTCTATATTTTGTTTCTTCATACGTAAACTGTGAGCCATGGTAGAGCTTACCTTATGGAATGGTGTTGCGGGCTAAATGAGTTTCCTAATGTAAGATTCTTAGAATAATATCTGATACCTAGTAAATGCTATCTTAATGGTAGCTTTTATTATTTTATCATCATTTTTTCCCTAAAACTCTTTACGCCTAAATATTTTCCTTTTTCCTATCTGAATCTGCTTTAAAAGTTACCCTAACTTTTAACTGAATGTTGGTGCTGTCCAACATTTTTATATTGAACCTCTAATCCTAGTGTTGTAGCCCTTGGAGGTGGAATCTTTGGACTCCACCATTAAGTCATGAGGGTGGACAAATGAGATTTCCATTCCTATAGTAAGAGGCCAGAGAACTCTCAAGAATGTGTTGTGGTCTGCAACCTGTCAAGTCCTCACCAGAACCTGCCCTTACTGATAACATCAGAGTTCCTGCTGCTAGAACTAAGTGGAGAAATATATTCATGTTGTTTAAAATCCACCTCAACTATAGTGCTTTGTTATCTGAGAGATGGAGACACAAACCTTCTTTAAACTTTCATTTACAATATTCTCTTCGCTATATAAAGGGTTGATTCAATTTTATTCCTTTTGTCCCTTTCCCTCCTTTTGTGGCAGGTGGTTATTTATCTTAGGCACCACCCCTAGCCTCACAAGTCTGGTCTGGTTTTATTCTTTTTCTCTTGTTTGTTCATAAATGTCTGACCCAGGTTCTGGGAGGTTTTACATGATCCAGAACACCTGAAGATTGAATAGATCTTTTGTGGATAAGAACAAATCCCCAGGTCCATGTGGGGACAGAGTTTGGATGTGCCTATGTGACATTGTTCAAGTGCTCAACTACTCTGAGTCTCAGTCTTCTTGGACTGTAAAATGACGGCTATGGGATTTAAATGAGATCACTTGATAAAGCAATTACCACTCTAAAATCCTTATTTCAATGCTGATTTCAAATTAGGGGGGGTTGATTTTGGCCTTCTTCACTTTGATTTTCCTCACTGCCCTAACATCTTTCTACATATTTACTCTAATGTGAAGAAAAATTAGCCTGTAGCATCAAGCAGTTGTCTGTTAGTATTGTCTCTGAAAGAAATACTATGGATGGTTTAGAAGGACATCACTGTATAGAATCTAACATAGACAGCCTCGGAGAGATCATATGCTTTTTTTTTTTTTTTTTAAATTACCAGTATTGGAGCTTGAACTCAAGGTGCTATTCCTTACCTTTTCTCACAGCTGGTGCTCCACTACTTGACATTTCCACTTCCAGCTTTGTGTTGGTTAATTGGAGATAAAAGTTTCACAGATTCCTGACCAAGCTGATTTTGAACTAAGATCCTGAGAGCTCAGCCTCCTGAGTAGCTAGGATAGCAGGCATGAGGCACCAGTGCCAGGTTCCCTATGAAATTTTTAAGAGCACAGGATCTGGAGCCAAACTGCTTGGGTTGAATCCTGGCTCTTTCCCTCCATGGGAAAGAGTGCCAGGCAAGTCAGTTAACCTCTCCAGGCATCATGTTTTCCTCCTCCCTTGTGAAACTGGAATGATCAGAACGTGTTTATTCTGAAAACTGTTGTCAGAACTCACTACCATGAATGTAAAACTCTTCAGGTACCACTAGAATCCAACTAGCCTTGCAACAGAGAAAGAAAGCAGACAACACTGGTCAAAGATGATGAAATTTCCCATCTTGGCTCTGCCTTTCTTTCTTGTTCAGGCTAACCTAACTTAATAAACCACCATCAGAAAAGAGCCTTTGAAATTTCATCACAGGTTTTCTGAACGAGGTGAAAGTTGACCTAGAAGTGCTTGACCTCTAACGTGGCAGCTACCGAAAGTCTAGCCTCATAACTCAACAGCCCAGTGACAGCTTGGCCTATAAACCCAAGTCTTCATTTCACTCACATTTTCAGGTTTAGTCTCCTTGAAAATGCCAACCAAAGTCAAGCATATCATTTCTCTGCTTGGGATCCCAAAGGTAATGTTTATGGAACCGCTTGCTGTCTCAGGGGTAAGCTCCCGGATAATTTGCATTAACCTTGCTGGGTCTCTAGATACTACATTCCCCTGGGCGAATGATCTCTAGAGTAACTTCCCAGATCTTAAAAGTTTTGACCCCAGCGGGATGTTTTAGCAAAGAACTTTCACCAGCAATTCAAGTATTTGCCCAGGTTTCTTTTAGTTCTTTTGATTGAAAATAGCCTCCATCCAGGCAAGAAAACAAGATCTTTAACTAATTTTTAATTAGAAAGTAGGGAATATTGACATTGTCTATTTACTTTTTTTTCCCCCTCCAAGACCGTTGTTAGATATCAAAAGGCCTCTCTCCTCATAGTGGATCAGGTCTCGGAATTGATTACCCAGAAAAGGGAGAGAAATATTTTTGTCAGTAGTCAAGTTTGCTTAAAAGAGTGGAGGAGTTTTCTCCAAGGAGGAATTTGTCTTTTGGAATGGCAGCTGCAAAATTATTTCATTTATATTGATCTAAGTTCTTTTAGACAAAAGACACACACACACACACACACACACACACACACGCATGCGCGCGCGCACACACACACACACACACACACACACACACACACACACACCCAACAAAACAAAAAAAGGAAGGAGAAAAACTGATTTTCCAAAGTTGAGCTCAACACTGCAAATTTAACCTTGAATTTCCATTCAAATACAGTGTGCTCTTTTAAAACCTAATACTTCTTAATATTACACAGCCAGAGCTTGTTATTTTCAGGGCAAATCTGTGGCTTTTACTGTGTCAAAAGTGAAAAATCAAATAAATTAGAAGATGTCATTAGAACTGTGAAAATCTGCAGATTTTCTCAAGAACCTTCATCCAATTGGATTGTGTTTAAAATAGTGAGCAGCGTGGAGCAGGCATGGTAGAAGGGAGTTGGGGCACTTCATGGACTTGATGAAAAGTTATTGTAAGGTAAACTAAATAGGTAGACGTTAGGGGCGGGGAGAAGGTGTGGCCAGGTAAGGGAATGTGATCCCAAGGCCTGGAACCCTCCCTGGGTCTGATGGGAGGTGTGACAGGGGCAGCCCAGGCTGTGTCTTTGGAGTGGGGGGGAGGTGACTGCCTCCGGTTACCTAGGTGACACAGATACTGGGGCCAAGAGGTAGGGAGGCCAGGGCCTGCATGGCCAGGGGGAAGACCTTACAGTTACAATGAAAGAGAAGGCCCTCTACATAATATAGAAGAGAAAAGTGAGAGTCAGGATGACAGAGGTGCTCACACACACTTTTCAGAGCTGCAGTTGGAATCCCTGGGTCTCTTCCACTGCTAGTCCTGTCTATAAAATGCTTAGTTACTGCATCTGTTTGAAAATGAAATCTAACAGACAAAAGGGAAAGCCATTATATGGGGATAGGAAAAGGAAGTGGCTGTGGATTGGGGAGCTCTTTCACTGAAGACTTAGTTGGATTACAGTACGTGAAGTTGGGCTCTGGTAATTAGAGAGGGAGTTGATTAGCTAGCTACAGGCATTTCCACTGGGTTTGGCTATACAATCCATCATGAAGATTAAAGACAAGTCTGAACATTTCTTTCTTTGTCTCAAACCAAAAGATGGGAAGAAAATTTGCATTTCCATTCTAAAACTGAAGTTTAGTATTTAAAGAG
This sequence comes from Dipodomys spectabilis, assembly GCF_019054845.1. NCBI lineage: Eukaryota > Metazoa > Chordata > Mammalia > Rodentia > Heteromyidae > Dipodomys > Dipodomys spectabilis. The sequence continues at coordinate 12,000,414 of NW_024870692.1, forward strand.
ATAATAAGAATAATTAGTGTTTACTGAACTCATCCTAAGTATGTCATTTTCATTCATCATTTTTGACTTCACAATACATCGATAATATATATATATGTACATATATATATATGCTTTTTTTTGAGATAGGCTCTTGCTAGGCAGCTAGACTGGCCTGGAAATCACAATCCTCCTGCCCCAGACTTGAAAAGTTTGGGTACTCTTATTTCAGTTATACAGTTAAATAAACAAAGAAATGAAATGATTGATGTAAATATGACACAAGGGTTTCTGTATAAAACTGTGAATACATGAATTTGTTCGACAAATCAATCTATCTTTTGTGTGTCTGTGTTTCTTTGTCTTAGCATCAATTAGTTGTACTGGGGTGTATTTGAACATGTCCATTTAGGTAGACAGTGTGTCTTGATACAAGTCACTCCTTCCATCATTTTTTCTCCTTCATCCCACTGCTAAGAACAGTCTCATAAAGCTTCATTGATTCATTTTCACGCGTGTACATAAAGTATTTCAACCGTGTTCACCCTTCTTCATCCTCTCTACTTGCCACCCCCCCGTTCTTCCCAGCACATGGCAGGCAGAACTTGTTTCAGCTTCCTACTATTCGTTTGTGTTAAAGTGCATGACAATTGTGCAAAGGGGCTATTTATTTGTTTTTGAGACAGAGTATCACCTTCATGTTGCTGTGTAGCCTCTTCTGAACTCACTATCCTCTTACCTCCGATTCCTGAGAGCTGGGATTACAGTATGCACAACACACCTGGCAAGAGGTCTACTGTGATATAGAGTTTGTATCTGGCTGTCTCCAAGAAAAAAATATTTAATACCTTTCTTTCTTCTTAGAATAAAAACCTTCAAAGTATGTGTTAAGACAGAATTTTGCATTTCAGACTAAGAGTTCTCAGCAGGCTAGGTGAGCTGGATTGGTTTTAGACAAGAAAAAACTTACAACCTGAGGCTGCTTTGCTACTTTAGTGTGGCTGGGAGCAAACAGGTCACAGTTAGACCACATCTACTTCCACAGACTTAGACAAGTCATGTAACCTTCCCGCCTCATTTTCATGCCTTTTGTTTTATTTTCCGTTCCTAGTACAGTGCCTAGCATATATTGGGAAGACGATACGTAATATTGATGAGGAGGTAGGCACTATTAATGTTCAGTTTCTTTTGTTTCTAAAATTCTGCAGTTCACATACAGTAACTGGTTTCTTTATCCTTTCGATGAGGAAAATGGTGCCAATCCTGTTTACTAGGTTATCATGAGAATTAAACTAGTATAGTATTTCTCAAGATATAGAGGTCTTTCAGAAGAAGATGACAAGACTGCATCTTTCTTTTCAATTATTTGTGATCATTTTCATTAATATTTTGTATTGCTCAAATGCCAACATTGTGCCAGCTACTCATGAAAGTAGGAACTGTCCAACAGATTCATGTTCTGAACATGAATGGCATTTGTATTGGTGATGGAGTTTAAAAGTGAGTACATTCTATATTTGAGAAGATCTAGTCACATGCAGGAAAGAATCAGCCTGAAATGGCCATTGAGAAGAGAGTTCCCCGAGATCCTGTTGTGTTGGTGGAAGTGTTCATGTTGCTTCTTATCTTTGTGGTTGGAAATGGCAGGTGGATGTGGTTTTGAAGTTTGGAAACCAGATGCGTTGTGCTCCAGGCTCAGTAATTTGCCAACATCTTGATTCTGTTTATTAATTTTGGAAATGTGACAGTATTAGTTACATCATTAGTTTGTTGGGGGAGGGGGGTTATAATAGACCTCTACAGAATAATCTAGGAAAGGTTCTATTTCTATAGCAACTATATGCACAGTACATACTTTAGCAGCCCATTGAAAGATCAGTCTTTTGGTAACTGCTTGGTGCTTTTTGGGTTACATGTCCGTGGCCTGAAGCTGGATGAGTGTCAGCCTTATCTAAACCACATAAGCAGACAACAAGGAAAGGGAGAATCAAATTTCTGTCACTGGAAAGAGATGACTACAGATGTCCACTGCATTACTTTTAGTGATGTCTAGCATCTGGAGAGGCCCCATTTGTCTTTTACCTCTTATCACAGCTGAACAATTATGTTTGACAGCTTCCTTTACTTCCTGGGCACACATTTGCCTTATCTTACATATCTGGGTTTGCTTTTTAGTCTCTTTATAGGATGAGACAATGGTTTACAGCAAGGGATGGTCAGGGCTATCGAATCCTTAATTAGAGAATGCTTCCATTTATAGCAGAAAGAGTGCTCTGGCATATAGCATGATTTGGTATAAAAACATGTATTCTCATATCATCCAGATCTCTGGATAAATGGTAGCAAACCAACTTTTGTAGAGCAGTATACATATTTTGTGTTCTCTTCACAAGAAATTTTTAATACTGGGTGTCTCCCTAAAGAAAAAGAATCATGAAGCTGTTTAAGTTATGTTAGCAATCATTTTATGCTAGAAAATTAAACTATATCCAAATAGACAGTTGTATTTAATCTAATGGATTTCTGAGTGTTCAAAGACAGCTAACATCTGTCAATGGACTCATAAATAATTTGATACATCATAACAATCAGAACAGGATGAGATCTTTAAATATAACTTTCCATGAGGATATAAGATCAGTATAATCCATTTGAGAATATATACAGAATTATTTAATGGAGTTCCATTACATTTGGACCACACTTCAATAATTTATTTCTGCATAAGGTTTTGTATTCCTGAAACAAAAACTCTTTAAATTTGTTACAATATTAGTCAAGATTTTAAGTATTTGAAACATATAGTAATTGTAGAAAGTAGTTTTAGTGTGATTTTCCATAATGTACATGATATGCTTTGAAAAAATGCATACTTCCATTAGTCTGTCTTTGTCCTCCCTCATCCTGTTTGAAACAGTATTAAACAGATTTCATTACTGTATTTTCATGCAAGCAAGAAACAGCTCAATCACATCTACCCTTTATTACTTTCATCTTTTCCTCTTCTTTCTCCCTCCGTTTTTCTCTACTAAATCTAGCCCCTTTTTACAGTTATGCCATCTTCATTTTTACCTTTTAGGTCAACATTTGAGACAAAACGTGATAATTGTTTTTCTGAGTTGAATTTTAACATTGACAAATTCCAGTTCCATAATTTTCTTAAAATTAGCCTAATTTCTTTTTTTTTTAGCAAATAATACTCCCTTGGGAATGTATGCCATATATTTATTAGTCTGTTCTTTGCTGATGAGCACTTAGGATGATTCCTAGCTTACATATTGTGAATTATGTTGCAATGACGATGATTGTGCAGGCATCTCTATTGTGTGTGTACTTACATTCCTTTGGATATATGTCTAGGAGTGGTATAGCAGGAACATAGTGTACTTCCTAGAGTTTTGAGAAATCCATTACTAATTACCACAGTGACTTAGACTAATTTGCTTCTGACCAACACTCTCCCAACAACCAAGGATTCCTATTTCCTTGTATCCTTGCCAGCAGTTATTGTTACTTGTATTCTTTATAATAGTCATTCTATACTTTTCATTTTCACTTCTTTTAAACTAAGGATGTTGAACACATTTAATTAATTAATTTATATGTCAGTCCTGGGGGCTTGAACTCTTGTCTGGGTGCTGTCCATACGCTCTTCAGATCAAGGTGAGTGCTCTACCACTTGAGCCACAGTGTCACTTTTGGTTTTCTGGTGGTTAATTGGAGATAAGAGTTTCATGGACTTTGTTGCCTGAGGTGACTTTGAACCGCAATCCTCAGATCTCCTGAGTAGCTAGGATTAAGGAGTGAGCCACTGGCGCCCAGTTTGTTCATGAATTTATTGAGCATTTGTACTTCTTTTGAAAAGTAAAGTACATGCCCATTGAGTCATTTATTAATTTGTTCATACTTTATTTGGTGTTTAGTTTTTGACTATACATTTGAAAATTAATCCTTTCATGAATTGTTGACAAATATTTTCTCCCATCTGTACGAACTCAGAATTGTTTGCCTTTTGTGTTCAGAAGCTTTTTAATTTGGTATAATCCCTTTTATCAATTCTTTTTACTCTGTGTGTGTGTGTGTGTTGGTTCTGGGGATTGAATTTAGGGCCTGCATGCTGTCCTTGAGCTTTTGTGTTCAAGGCTAGCATTCTACCACTTGAGTCACGGCTCTACTTCCAGCTTTTCAGAGATGAATTGGAGACAAGTGTCTCATGGACTGTTTTGTTTTTTTTTTTGGGTCTGGTCGTGGGGCCTGAACTCTGGCCCTGGGCGCTACCCCTCAGCAATTCAGCTCAAGGCTAGAGCTCTACCACTTGAGTCACAGCACCACTTCTGGCTTTTTCTGCTTATGTGGTGCTGAGGAATCGAACCCAGGGCCTCAGGCATGCAAGGCAAGCGCTCTACCACTGAGCCACCTTCCCAGCCCTAACATGGACTTTCTTTCCCAGGCTGTTTTTGAACCATGATGCTCAACTCTAGGACTAGAGGCATGAGCTCTCAGTGACTGGCCACCATTTATCAATTCTTGCTCTTGTTTCTTTAACTCTTAGAATCCTATTTAGAACGTCACTGCTTTGATATATATATATATATATATATATATATATATATACATATATACATCTATATATATGTATATATATATAGTCAGTCATAGTGCTTGAACTCTGGGCTTGGACGCTGTCCCTTCACTCTTCATCTCAAGGCGAGCGCTCTACCGTCTGAGCCACAGCGCCACTTCTGGTTTTCGAGTGGTTTATTGGAGATAAGAGTCTCACAGACTTTCCTGCCCGGGCTGGCTTTGAACCTTGATCCTCAGATCTCAGCCTCCTGACTAGCTAGGATTACAGGCGTGAGCCACCGGTGCCCGGTTTTATTTCTGTATCTTTTGATGTTGTGTAGTCTTTGGTCTATTTCGAGTTGATTTTTTTTTTTTAATATTAGGAGAGGTAGGGATTCATCCTCAGTTTTCTATATGAAGATATCGCATTTCCCATACCATTCTTTCAGCATATCTTTTTGGCCACTTTTTTGAGAATCAGAAAGCTGTAGGAGCGTAGGCTTATTTATGGATCATCTATTCTATTCTTTTAGTCTCCTGGTTGGTTTTGTGTGTGTGTGTGTGTGTGTGTGTGTGTGTGTGTGTGTGTGTGTGTGTGCACGCTAGTATCTGATGGTTTTGTTTCTATGCCTTTGTAGTAAAATTTGAAGTTAGGAATTGTGAAATATTCAGCATTGCTCTATATGTTCAAGGTTGCTTTGGGTCTTCAGTCTCTTTTTATGTTTCCATATGACTTTTAGCACTAATCTTGCCTTTGCTGTGAAAAATTGCATTGCTCTAATGACAGGGATTTCATTGCATAGGTACATTGCTTTTGATAATATATCCATTTCTTCATTATTAATTCTGCCAATCATGAACATTGAACGTGTTTCCATTCAAAGTCTCTTCTATTTGTTTTTTAGTGTTTTATAGTTTTAATTATACAGGTCTTTCACCTTCTTGTTTAGGTTTATAGCGAGGGTTTTTTTTGAAGCTAATATGAATGAGATTGTTTCTCTAATTTCTTAATCAGCATATTTGTTATTGCTGTGGAAATATAGTATTTTGTACATTGGTTTTGAATTTTGCTACTTTGTTGTGTATTTAACATATCGAATAATTTTTGGTGGAGTCTTTGGTGTCTTTTTAGCATGGGTTCATATTATAAACAGATGTGGATAATTTGAGGTTTTCCTTTTCTATTTTTATTCTTTTTATTTCTTTTTCTTGTCTTACTGTCTGGTTAAGAATTCCAGTACTATATTGAAAAAGAGTGAGGCGAATGGATAGCTCTGTCTCATTCCTGGGTTCAGAGGAGATGATTTCTGATTTCTTCTTATTAATACGATGTTTGCTATAGGTTTGTCATGTATACATAGCCTTTATTATGTTAAGGTATGTTCCTTCTCTTCCTAGCTGCCTCAAGAATTTTTATTTTCAATTATATTTTATTATACTTATGTAGTTGTGCAAAGCAGTTACCATTCACAATAAGTTTATGAATATAATACATCTTTTTTTTTTTTTTTTTTTTTGTCGGTCGTGGGGCCTGAACTCTGGGCCTGGGCGCTGTCCCTCAGCTCTTCAGCTCAAGGCGAGCGCTCTACCACTTAAGCTACAGCGCCACTTCCGTTTTTCTGTGGTTTATTGGAGATAGGAGTCTCACAGTCTCTCCTGCCCAGGCTGGCTTTGAACCGCGATCCTCAGATCTCAGCCTCCTGAGTAGCTAGGATTACAGGCGTGAGCCACCAGCGCCCGGCTTAATATAATACATCTTGATGATGTCAACTCTTTCAACATTCTCCCCCCTCCCTCCCCTCAATTTCCCAGTTTCATAGGATATGCATTGAATATTATGACAATATTTTCCTCGCTTCATAAATCTAGACTTCTTCCTTTAACCCCCTAATCTCACCTTTCAAGTACCAGTTTCCTGTTAAAATTTTGTTGAATAGTGAGTTAGGTTTTTCTAACTAATTATACCATTTGCACTCCTCCCCCCATACCATATTTCAGTGAATACATTTGTGTACAATTGCATACAGCCCAATATATGTTTACTTGTACATTTACAAATTAGTTCTAGCATCCACATATGAGAGAGAATAGGTATGCTTTGTCTCTGGGCCTGACTTACTTCACTTAACATAGTTTTTTTTTTCCCAACAATTTTTGCTTAAGGCTGGCTCTCTACCACTTGAGCCATACCTACACTTCTTACTTTTTGCTGGTTAATTGGAGATGTCAGAGATTTTTCTGCCTATATGGCTTTGAATTGTGATCCTCAGGTCTCAAATATTTCAGGAGCTAGGATTAGAGGCATGAGCCACTCTAGTGCCTGGTTTTTCAGGGCATTTATCATGAAAAGATGTTGAATTTTGTTGAAGGCTTTCCTGCAACTATTAAGACAATCATGTTAGCCAGGCGCTGTGGCTCATGCCTGTAATCCTACTCAGGAGGCTGAGATGTGAGGGTCATGGTTCAAGCCATTCCAGGCAGGAAAGTGTGTGAGATTCTTATCTCCAACTAACCTCCAGAAAGTCGGAAGTGGCTCTGTGGCTCAAGTGGTAGAGCACTGAAGAGCTCAGGGAAAGTACCCAGGTCAAGAGTTCAAGCCCCACAACAAACAAACAAACAAACAACAACAACAACAACAAAAGACAATGGTGATTTTTATCCCTTATTTTGTTTATCTATATTTTATCTATATTTATTGAGTTATATATGTTGAGCCATCTGTGCATCTTTGGAATGAGATAATTTGTTCATGGTGCTTTCTTCCTTCCTTTCTTTCTTTCTTTCTTTCTTTCTTTCTTTCTTTCTTTCTTTCTTTCTTTCTTTCTTTCTTTCTTTCTTTCTTTCTTTCTTTCTCTCTCTCTCTCTCTCTCTCTCTCTCTTTCTTTCTTTCTTTCTTTCTCTCTCTCTCTCTCTCTCTCTCTTTCTTTCTTTCTCCTTCCTTCCTTCCTTCCTTCCTTCCTTCCTTCCTTCCTTCCTTCCTTCCTTCCTTCCTTCCTTCCTTCCTTCCTTCCTTCCTTCCTTCCTTCCTTTCTTTCGTTGGTCATGGGGCTTGAACTCTGGGTCTGGGCATGGGCCATGACTTCTGGACCTCAGCCCACTGTCCCTCAGCTCTTCAGCTCAAGGCAAGCGCTCTATCACTGAGACAGTACCACTTCCAGTTTTTTCTAGGGTTTAACTGGAGATAAGAGTCTCATGGACTTTCCTGCCCAGGCTGGCTTTGAACCATGATCCTTAGGTCTCAGCCTCCTGAATAGCTAGGATTACAGGCATGAGCCACTGGCGCCCGCCTTCTATGGTATATTTTTCAAAACATGTTGTCAAATTCAGTTTGGAAGCCTGTAACTGAGAATTTTAAATTCTACTTTTATGAAGGAAATTGGTCCATAGTTTTGTTTTTCTCGTGTCCTTATTTGTTTTAGACATCAAGGTAATACTAGCTCTGTAGAATGAATTTGATAGCATTCTTCACCTTTTGTTTTATGGAATTGATTGAGAATCATTGGTGTTTGTTCTTTAAAGGTCTGGTAGAATTTGGCAGCAAATCTGTCTGGTTATAGGATCTTATTTTTTGCCGGGAGACTATTACCACTTTAATTTCATTGCTTGTTATATAGATTTGTTTAAATGCCTTATATAAATTTGGTTCAATTTTAGTAAATCAAATGCATCTGAAATTTGTCCATTTCTTTTAGACTTTTTCCTTTATTAGAATATTATTTTTCTAAATATTCCCCAGTGATCTTCTGAATTTTATGGTTATTTGTTATAAGCCTTTTTTGATTTCTATTTCATTTTATTTTTATTGTGAAAATACAGAGGGGTTACAATTACATGAGCAAGATAATGAATACATTTCTTATCAAGCATTGTAGCCTCCTCCTTTGTTTCCCCTTCTCATCCCTTCCCATCCTTCCCCTGCCCTCCCACCCAATTCTCCTCCCCCCCCCACCAAAGTTGTAAAGTTCATTTTTCCACATAACGACTTGTACATCTCATTGTTGCAATGGGTCCACCTGTATCCCTATTTAAATGATTTGTTTTTCTCCTTCCCCTCCACAAATTATACCAACCTCAAATACAGTGAAAGCAGGGGTTATACTGTGGGAGAGGGACATACAAAGCAACAAAGAAATAATCTTATAAATGTGTTAGAAACAATCACCTGAAAGAAAAAAAACATTTGAATACATATCTTAGGGTTAATTTCCCTAACATCAATTTATCTGACCTTTTCTGCTTGACTCATACATATACTAGTTATTGCAAATAAGGGAAGCATGGGACCTATGTTTCTTTGGGCCTGGCTTACTTCACTTAATATAATTTTTTCCAAGTCTTTCCATTTCCTAACAAATGGGGCAATGTCATTCTTTCTGATGGAAGCATAGAATTCCATTGTGATTTCTATTTTTTGAAGGTCTGCTTTCTTTTTCTTTTGGGTAGTTTGGATAAAGGTTTACCAACTTGGTTTATCTTTCCAATGTGATAAAAGGGTTTCAAAATAAGAAACATAATAGTGAATAAGTTATGAACAAATGCCCAATTTCAAGTGTTTACAAAGCAATATAAATCAAAATAAGGTACCTTTTCACTTATTAGACTGCAAAACATTTTAAGCTTCTAATCAATGTAATTTTTTTCTAATCAATTTAATTTTATCTTTGTATTTTAATTATAGCTTTTTAAATTATATCTTTGTATCTTAATTATATCTTTGTATTATTCTTTTGGTCTCTATCACATTAATTTCTGCCCTTTATTATTTCTTTCTATCTATTGCTTTTTAGTCTTGTTTTTTTTTTCCTTAAGAGTTTGAAATGCATCACTAGATACTTTATGTAAGAGGGAATTCGCTGATTTCTTTTTGGCAGTACCCTGATTTATGTTTGGAATTTTGGAGAGAGTATGTGGATAGTAGATTTTTAGTTAGAGAATAATGGCTGAAAGGATGTATACATATACAAATGCTATTTAGAGTGAACAATGTTCATATTGCCATAGGCATACTTGATTTGAAGTTTAAAATATTTTGCAGTCTAATAAGTGAAAAGATATCTTATTTTGACTTATATTGTTTTGTGAAATAGTTGAGATTGGGCATTTGTTCATAATTTATTCACTATTATGTTTCTTTTTTATGTTTCTTATTTTGGTAACTTTACAATGAACACATTTTTGAAATCCTTTTATTACTATTAGGGAATCTTCTATATTCTGCAAACACATTGGTGAAATAAAGCATTGCTATTATGGAGGGTACATTATAAATAGTTAAGTCTGAATCTAACAGACAATCAAATGGGTAGATAATGACAATGATGGGTGGTAGTTGGTATTTGAACATAGAAAGTGAGAAGGTAGAATGTTAGATGCCATTATAGTGTAGTAAATACTATGAATGAAGTGAATTAAGGGCATATGGAGGATTAACATCTAAACTGGGGATGGGAAACCAGTAGGTGGAGTTAATAGTTAAGTCAACATTTTAAATATGGATATGTATTTGATGAGGACAAAATGGGCAGCATGTGGGAAAATATGTGTTACAAGAGGGACTGGGAAATTTTCATATGGTTCAGAGTGACTGTGCTTGAGTGTGGGTAGGGCAGGGGAATAATGGAAGATGCAGCTAGTGATAGGATGTGGATGAAATAATAAAGGATGCTGTTTCTTATTTTCATAACTTTTCTATAGAAGACTACTTAGAAATATTTTACACTTAAATGTGATATGATCAGATTTATAGTTTGATAACATTATCAGAAGTACCGTGAACTAAGCTTATAAGACTGGAATGAGGGAGGGAAGAGAGCGTGACGGCTAGACCAGAATGGCTCTGGTGTGAGTAAAGAAGTGGCAGAATGGAGAGAGCATATGGACATATGAAAGTCTTACCATGGATATTGAGAGCACAGAATCGAATGCTTATCATAGTAATTGCGGAAGGCAATTTATGGAGGTAAAAAATATTGCTGGAAGAATGGATTTGGGGTAAAAGGTGAAGAGTCTCAATCCAGACTGTAATCTGGGTTAGTTAACTGAACATTTTAATACACAATTGTACATTCTTGTCTTGAGCTCAGACTGGAGAAATTAGGGGTTGTCATTTTACTGATGGAAGTTGAAACCACAGACGTGAGTGAGATCACCTGGGGGAAATGTGCACAACTGGAAGAGAAAACGGACTTAATGATGGGGAGGGGAAGGGAGACAGAGAAGCATTGGCTTACAAGACAGGGTCACAAAAGCCAAAGGATTTTCCACAATTATTTCTTTTCAAGACCTTGAAAAAAACCTTTCACATCTTCCAAAACAACAAAACAGTTGAATTCAAGTAACAAGAATACCAAGTTTCCCCTGAGTCTTCCCTCCACTTCCCCCAAATAATGTGAACGGGTGGCAGAGATTGTTTGTGACACAGGAAAAGAGGTAAGAGATCAGAAAATTAAAAATTACTAGAGGAATGACCAGTTAGAGTGCTTCCAAGGAGTGATGGAGGATTTTTCAGTATCTTTCCAACCTTCTATGTAAGGGCCTGGAGGTCATATTTGTGTGGATATGCTAACCCATCCATGTCATTCTCCTCAGGGGCTTCCTACTTATTCTAGTCCAACACTAAGTCTTCAGCAATTTGTTCATCTCTAGCTTAACTTTCTTACTGGCTTCTATGGACTTAATTGTGTCTCATTCCCTTCCAAATTAATATTTTATGACCCCAAAGCCTAATGTGATCGTGTTTGGAGATGGGGCCTTTGGTAAATGATTGAGTCATGAGTGTGGGGCCTCAATGAAGGGCTGTGTGTTTTTGTTAGAAGAGATACCAGATCTCTTTGTCTATCTTTAGAGAATACAGAAAAAAAAGCGAAGCTTTCAATAAGCCCAGAAGACAGTTGCCACCAGGGCTTACATCCTGAACTTAGTCCTATCACCTCCAGAACAGTGGAAAAATTAGTTTTTGTTGTGTAGATTCCCAGGATATGTTTTGTTATTACACTGGTTTCTGTTCTGGTTAGTGGTATTTGTCCCAATTAAACGAATGCTCAGGTCTTGTTTCCTTGTAGATTCTAGTCTCTCTTTCAATTTGAGATTAGTTGTTTGCCATGTAATCTTTGTTTTCTGATGGTTCAAGAGGAAGAATGAATTTTTGACTAATTAGTCTAGCTTTGTTGCTGTGGTTGTAAAGGTGGGAATAATGGTCTTTCCACATCTTTCTTTTCTAGGGTGAACCACTAAAGTTGATCAGTGTCCTATTAGCTAAGTTTCTCTAACTGCTTTAGCAATAGATTGCAATAGAAATTTGTATCATATATGAAATTCAGAGTAGAAACATTCTGTTTCTATGATTCTATCATAGAACACTTTGAATGACAGACAGATATTAAATGTTTTCCTCTCCCAATTTCAAGTATACGTACCACAAATATGTTTCCTGAACAAATAATGGGGCATGTTATCTGTTACATGTTTCATATAATTTCACCAAATGTGAAAGTGAGACTCTGAGAAAACCTACAAGTATATAAGACATACAACATATACAAGCACAAGACATAAAGTAGAGTAGTGATGGATGTAGCATCCAGATCCTCTTCCCAGGAATGACTGCCCTTCTGTTGTGGGAGTGCTATCCATGCACATTTCTCTAGAGTCTGCCTCAGCAGCTGAGGACCCATGAGGCTTTGCCTGAGCTGGCTGGGTACTATCTCCTGCTGGTCAGACCTTCGCTCACCTCTTCCTTCTTCTCTTGTTCCTGCCTCAGGGTTTTCCCTCATAGTCTTTAACTAGAATTCTGTAATCAGGCTCAGTCTTTAACTGAAATTCTTTACCCAGTCTTAGGCTGGATAGTCTCACCTTTTAATTCAAATGACATCTTTTTTTCTTTATCTGTTGGTATATATTGATAATACAAAGTGAAGGGTTTCATTGTGATGTCCTCATACATTCATAAAATGTACATTGATTATATTCAATTCTATAATTCCACCTTTCTCCCCTACCATCAGTTTTCCCATTTTCAGTATAGGTTTTATTTTGTTATTGTCACACATGTACTTTTTGTTAAAGACTTTCCTTGATCATCCTGCCAATTTTTTTTCTCTTTTTATGATATTTCTTTCTAAATTTTACTTTATTTAATTTTTAATTTTATTTATTGGTATGTGCCAGTTCTGGGGCTTGAATGTAAGGCCTGGACACTATTCCTGAGCTTCTTTTGCTCAAGGCAAGCATTCTATGACTTGAGCCAGAGCTCCACTTTTGGCTTTTTTAGGGGTTAGTTTTATTGGAGATAAGTGTCTCATAGACTTTCCTGACAGGTCTGGCTCCAAACTGAGATTCTCGATCTTAGCCTCCTGAATACTTGGATTAGAGATTTGAGCCACCAGTGCCTGGCTTATTTTAAGTTTTTGGTTATTCTGGGTTTTAAACCCAAGGCTTTGTTCTTGCTAGTCCAGAACTCTATTATGGAGTCACACCACTAGACTTACTACTTTTTGTTATTTGACATTGTCTTTTGGAAGCCGCATTCTGGTGGCTCATGCCTGTAATACTAACTACTCAGGAGGCTGAGATCTGAGGATTGAGGTTCAAAGCTGGTCCGGGCAGGAAAGTCCGTGAGCCTCTATCTCCAATTAACCACCAGAAAACCGCAAGTGGCACTGTGGCTCAAGTGGTAGAGCACTTACCTTGAGCGGAAAAGCTCAGGGACAGCACCCAGGCCCAGAGTTCAAGCCCCATGACCGACAAAAAAAAATTATCTTTTGGGGGTAGAGATATAGCTCAATTGGTAAAGTGGAGCCAATGAATGCAAGTGTCAGGTACTAAGTTAGAGTTCCGGTCTTGGATCTAAAGAGAAGAAATACAATGACCTTTGCACACTATTTTCATTATTATTATTATTTTTTATTGTTAAGATGTATGGAAGGGTTACAGCTACATGAGTAAAGCAATGAGTACATTACTTGTCGATCATTGTAACCCCTTCCCTTCCTTGTTGCTGCTCCATTATCTCTTCCCTCCCCCAGCTGCCACACTCCTATCACCCCCCTCACCCCAGGAGTTGTAAAGTTTGTTTTGAGTATACTGTCCTGTGGGTATCTTTGTTGCAAAGGGTCATCCTGTGTCCTTGTTTAGCGTTTTGTTATTCCCCTTCCCTTCTCCAGTTTAGACATATGTATATACAAGATGCAGAATATCAAAATCGAGTAGTGACAACAGGGGATATGCCATAGGGGAAAGAACATACAAAGGAAATAACAACAACAAAAAATAATAAAATCACATGGTGCATTTAAAACAGCAACAATAAGACAGACCTCTTGTGTCCATATCTTGGAGTTCATTTCACTTAGCATCACCTTATATGGTTATTTGTACATGGTTTTTGAGCTTTTCAGCTCATCTGATAAGATTATCCTATGTGTATACTAATTATTGCAAATAAGGGAAACCATAGGACCTAAATTTCTTTGGGACTGGGTAACTTCACTTATTACGATTTTTTCTGTCTGTCCACTTCCTAACAAATGGGGCTGTTTCGTTCTTTCTGATGGAAGCATAGAATTCCACTGCATATATGTACCACATTTTTTTGATCCACTCACCTACTGAGGGGCATCTGGGTTGGTTCCATATCTTAGCTATGGTAAATAATGCTGCGATAAACATAGTTGTGCTGGTAGCTTTAGTATGGCCTTATTCGTGATTGTTTGGGTAAATGCCCAGAAGTGGGATTGCTGGGTCATAGGGGAGCTCTATGTGGAGTCTTTTGAGGAACCTCCATACTGCGTTCCAAAGTGGTTGAACAAGTTTACACTCCCACCACTTTTGGCCACATCTCCTCTAGCTATTTTCATTATTTTTATAGTCCTTACTCCAATAGAATACAAGCTACAGGGGGTTCTCTCCTTTATGCATCTTGTTTGTGTCTATGCCCTGCTCCTAGAATAGTACAGTTTGAATACACACACACACACACACACACACACACACACACACACACACACACACACACACACACACCTCTAAAGAATGAAGGAATAATATGGGTGAACTTATTCCACGTTCTCCCATTTCTGGCACTGTGTAAGCATAGATTGTTGTAATCTTACGATGTGTAGCAGTTAAGCATGTAGGTTTTGAGCCAGATCATCTGAGTTCAAGTTTTATAGGCTACTAAATGCTGTAATATTAATCAGCTTATGTATCTATGCAAACTTCTTTTCTTACCTTCTTGTTCCTGTGGATATAATACTGGCATTACATTGTAGGGTTATAACAAGGTTTATACAAGATAGTCCATGCCATACACCTAGAACAAGCCAGGCACTTTGTAAATATAAAATCAGTGTTATTCATTGCAGTGTAAGGATGATTCAAAGAGTGGTGGGATTTCCCTTAAATGCAGGTAAGATCAGGCAGTCATTGGTGTGGTAAACTTTGTAACAAAAAGAGCAATTTCTCCTGTGTCATTGCTAAATTGTGTACCATTTGATCTTTAGTTACTTTACCTTTGGGATTAGTCATAGTGTGTCCTCACCAAGCATTATGTAAGTTGGGGGTTGCAAGATGTGTGATGATATATCTAGAGATGAGAGGGAAAGCAAGAATGGTTGGTAACAAGTAGACCACATCAGGATAATCCAGAATATTGAGAAATATCGGTGGGAAACTGTACCTCAGAAAGAGAATGTATATCCTTGGAATAACTTGGAAAACATAAAGCCCTCATTTACTCAGAAACTAGAATGTGGGAATGAATTCAGAAAAGAAGGCCTATGTATTGATTAGTTTCTGGACTGCCAGAGAAGAGTGCAGCTGGGACCCAGGTGTGGTGGTACATTCCCACAATATTAGCTAGCTGACAAGCAGAGGAGGGATCATGGCGGGAGATTGGCTGGGCAAAAGTTAGTGAGACTTTATCTCAAAAAGAAACTGGGTGCCAGTGTTTCATGCCTGTAATCCTAGATACTCAGGAGGCTGAGATCTGAGGAACATGGTTCAAAGCCAGTCCATGTAGCAAAATCTATGAGACTCCTATATCCAATTAACTACCAGAAAACAGAAGTGGAGCTGTAGGTCAAAGCAGTAGAGTGCTAATCTTGAGTACAAAAGCTCAAGGACAGCACCCAGGCACTGTCCCTGAACTTTTGTACTCAAAGTTTGTGCTCTACTACTTGAGCCTCAGCTCTACTTGCCATTTTTGGTAGTTAATTGGAAATGAGAATATCATTTTTCAGGAAAGCAGGGACTTTCCCACATGGACTGGCATTGAACTGCAATCCTCACAGCCTCCTGAGTGAAAGGTTAAAGTTTGAGGCAGTGACCACGTGTTGCTTGTTTCTGTCTAGCAAAGCAACACGTGGCGGTAATCAAAACACCTGGTTGGTTGTGTGCCTATATAAGACCTGCAAATCTTTAGCTCGGGGCTCTCCTCCTAGGCTCCGCTGTGTCGGAGTGTAGCACGAGGCCCGAGCTGCAGCCCTTTTAAATAAAACAGCTGTAGAGTCTGGTCTTCTAGTGGGAGGGCGGGGTCCTGCAACCTTGGCATTACACTGAGTAGCTAGGAACATAGGCATAAACCACTGGAGCCTGGTGAATATATATGTTTTAAATGGGTAAAATGATGTTTATCAAAATATCTAAGAGAGAATGTCATTGTATATGTTGATATTACATTAATGATAAAGCATTAATTAAAAATATTAAATATAAGATTTACCGGACAATGGAAGTATGAAACTCATACTTGAAGCAAATATTTACAGCAAATTAATATGCTAGGATTTTTGTTCAATAAAATTTTAAAGAACACTTAAAATCAGAAAAGCCATTTTTTGTTCAGTCCTGAGAAAGTCTGAAAAAATTCTTACATGTCATATTTTTAATATATATATATATCAGCACGAAAGTGCAAGTTGTTCAACTTGAATAGCTAGAGATTTTTCTTGGAGAATGGATATGAAATATGACATCTTTTTTGGTAAAACACCAAAAATAATGATGTGGAATTAAATGAGGTCACCAGTTTTCAAATGGAAACAGTCTGGGGATAAGAATGCATAAGAGGTAGATGCTTGCAGGGAATTTTGTGCTCACCTCTCTCAAATTATTAGCATATGATTATGCTGTTTTCCTAGTGACTTGTCCACATTTTTGAGTAATTGTTTCCATTATCTTGAAATGAATTGAACAAGAAAAACAAATATGGAAAAATATTTCACCATCACCCAAGTAAGTGAAGTAAGCACTTTCTGTACATTTTCTTGAGCTATCATTTATTATTTCTCTCCTCTGCACCAGGGACTGGTTACATCCTTTAAATACATCCACTCTGTTTCAGTGAGGTTCACGTCATCATTCTGAGTTTAGAGCTGAGAAGTTGATACATGCCCCATGGTCATAAATTGAATATGGAAAGCCCAAGTTTTCACTCGTATCTATGGATGTTTCTGTTAAATATTTGAAATTCTCCAAATGAAAATTCTCATAGTGTTAACACATTGATTTATTTAATACCTTATTAATATATATTAGCTCTACAGTGCAATAGTTTATTGTAACATTTCTACACATGTGTACAATGTATTAGAAGCAATCTTACCTCTCTAACTCTCTCATCCCTTTCTGCCTTTTAGTACAATTTTAAGAGGTTTCATTTTTCTATTTTAACGTCACAAATTAGTTTTAAAGGCTAAATAGAAATCAAAGACTACAATGGAAACCCAGTAAAATAAAGCAGCTACTTTTGTGTTCTATTAGTAGTAATGACATATATGAAGGTTCTTATTTAATTTAAGTTAAAGTTCATAGTTATATAGATTTCTTTAATTTTATATAATTGCTTTTTACATATTTGTTCCTGCTGGTCCTGGGACTTGAACTCTTGGCTTGAGTGCTGTCCCTGAGCTCATTTGCTCAAGGCTAACACTTTACCACTTGAGCCTCAGCTCCACTTGTGGCTGTTTCTGTGATTAATTGGAGATAAGAGTCTCATGCTCCACTTGTGGCTGTTTCTGTGATTAATTGGAGATAAGAGTCTCATGCAGTTTCCTATCTGGGCTGGAAACATGATCCTCAGATCTCAGCCTCCTAAGTTGTTAGAATTACAGTCATGAGTCATGGGGCTTATATGTCTTCATGCCTGACTTTATGTACAGCATAAAAACATTGCTAATGAATCCTCTAATTCTCATCAGTGCTTACGAGATCACACATGGGTTTGTTGTTTTCCCAGTCTCTCTATATCACATGCATTTGTTTTGTGGATAAAAGCCACTTTGATTTTAAAGACAAGTAATTCTTTCATAGGGTGAACTTTTTTCTTTTTTTAACTAAAAAGAAAAGTACAAACCTATGTGGTAAACAAAAAGTATTGTCTAAACAATGTTGATGAATAGACAGAAAGGAGCCAAACTCATGAAGCATGTGAAGCCATGTGTGATAAACCAATAAGCCACATTACCTTCCAGAGTTCTCTTGTGGCCAATCAGATTGTGGGCTGTTGTGAGCTACATACAACATTTCATTCCATCCCAATTCTTCATTCCATGTAGCCAATCATCAAATGAAAAAATCTCATATTTAATAAATTCAAGTCCTAATTGTGGTGGGCTGCAGCCAGAAGTCTGTAGGCCTAATGAAGCAGTATGGAAATGGAAAGATGTAATAGAAGCCACAAAAAAGATCCCCGAGGGCTGCAGTGGCTCCGTGCCAGCCAACCAAGGTAGAAGCAAGAACATGTTCCTTGTAGGCTCCTGAGAAAGCTGACCTTCAGGGCCCCTTCTTGATAAGGCAGGGAGGCCTCGAGAGCTAGGACTCCCTGTGCCTTTGATTTTTGTCATGTATATTCCCTCTTCTTCTTGCTTGTTGTTTGGGCAGCAAACTCTAATGAAATCTGTGGTAGGAGTTAGGTTTAAATTGTCTGACTTGTGGGATGACCCAGAGCCCCATCATCAGATGCTTTTGCATTTTTTCTCTCTTTACAGAGGTAAAGATTATTTCTTTTCTCTTTGCAAAAAGATTTATACTTCTCTCATGTTTCTCTTTCTTTTTTTTTTAAATTTTATTTTATTATTTTTTTGGTGAACATACTGTACAGAGGGCTTACAATTACATAGGCAGGATAATGCGTACATTTCTTATCAAGCATTGCAGCCTCCTCCTTTTCTTTGTTTCTTTCACAAGTATTTTCAGATGCATTTATTTTAGGAGGTTTTTTTTTTTTAAAGGAAGAACAAAAATTATTGATAAAAGGTCATATTTTGACTTAACAGTGATTGGCAATTTTCCAGAAGAGGTGTGCCAAGTTTGTAATTGTTTTTCTAATTTCACATTTTGGGTGGCAATAATACATACTCAACAAAATTTCTCCAAATATATACAAATAAATAATATGCTCCCTCCGAAGCCCCAGGGATTATGGCCTTCTTATATTGGGTTAAGACCAGTAAAATTGGTACAAATGCATTATACCTCAGATAATATTTATTAAAAATATACAGTGATATTATAAAATGAAGGCATGACTTTGTAACTACTTTTCTGGGAGGAAAAGGGGAGGAGATGAGAAAGAGAAGCAGGTGTGTTGTATAGTGAATCTATGGTACAGAAGCAATGGGTAATTATGGAGATCAGCAGAGCTTGGGAGTTCAGCTCTTCTCCGTATTTTTAAACTAGAGAGACACCTCTTGGCTTCTGCATGCCAGGGAACAGCACCAAAATACAAGTTTCAGTGACTCCTTCCTGGGTCTTCCCAGAACCTAATCCTTTGGGCGTAGCTGGGAAAGGGCATTCAAATTCCTCATTTGTTGCTTTGTTGACCTTTACAGGAAGTTAGCAACAGATGTATCTTTGATAATGGGTCACTGCAGATATAACACGATGCATTTCTCTTCCCTCTTGCAGATAATTACCTATTGTGCTAATTATGGTGGTGACATACCCGTGGATGGAGAAGAGAATGAAGACATTCTACCAGTGTAAATATCTATCCACTTTGTCTTTTCCCAGCGATTATGGGATATTATTGCAGTAGAAGAGATGATAAGGTTGAGATAAACATATCAAACACCTCAACAAACTACTGTGCCAATAGCTTCTTTATCTGACAGGGAAATGATTCTCAGTCTATCAAAGGCATAACAAGATACTCATAGGGACAGAGGGTATCTCTTTGCTCTTGTTTTATGTGGCACAAGACAACCAGTAGTGAAAAAATGAGCAATTATTGGCATTTGTCAACTCTCAGGTTCTGTGGCAGGAAAACGGAAACGGCAGCAATCATGCTCAATTGAAGTCTCCCGTGATGTCAGGATTTTCATGGACTCACACGGACATCAGAAGAGACTGGAAAAGGTTTACAGATGTGCAGTCAGCTATGACGGTGATGCTGCCAACGTGGCACAGGGATCAACTAACGATTAAGATATCAAAAGCAATCCCTGGAGCTTGCTGACAGCTGGTTCAATTGTTTGCACCTGTTTTCCCTGCATTACACATGTGTCTGGAATGGATTATTCTGGCTTGCGTCAGGCACATTTCACCTTTCCTCATGGTGATGTCCTCCAGCAGCCTCAGTCTTAAGAGACCCATCCGAGGAAGAAGCTGGCAAGCTTTGGAAAGTGATACAGGGCATCAGGGCTGATGCTGGTTAGGTTGGTTCATTGATGGGTTAGGTTGTTTCTTGACAACAGCGAAGAATGGTACACGCAGAGTGCTTGCTTCCTTCAGGAATAAGGATGAGCCCCTGGATGTCACTACCGGCCTGGGCACTGGCCTCTCTGACTGTCATGATGTTACAACTTTCCAGCCATTTTTAATTTGTTTCGGGGGTGTGATTAGAGGTCTCTCAGGAGCCATGCCTCCCCACCTCCAGAAATCTGGTGTCTACCTGCATGCCCCTCTTTCCCTCAGAGGCAAAGCTACCTGATAAGCTCAAGCATCCAGGCCTTACTCTTGCATAATTCTTCTTACGTTCTGAGAGCTGCTTCAGTAAGGGGTTCACATGCTTATACATTTTTTTTTTTGTAAAATGTGCCAAGGTAAGATGTTTTAACCACAGTGGGTTAAGACTGCCATTTCTTTCCACAGGGACTTCTCCTCTGACATACTTCCCATCATGTGATGTGGTACTGGTGTGGTTGTGGGCACTTTTTGTGTCTAGCAAAAAGAAAGCTGTATTGGGGACACATTTAGTTTGGGTTTGGTGGGATGTTTTTTTGGTGGTTTGAGGTTACTTCTGGGTATATTTATTTCTGGCTTCCAGGAATATTCTCACTATCATTGATGCCTAATTTTGAATTCTTAAGTATGTATATTGTGTGTGTGTGTGTGTGTGTGTGTGTGTGTGTGTGTGTGTGTGTGTGTCTGCCTGCCTGTCTGTCTGTCCAGGAGCTTGAACTCATGACCTGGGCGCTATCCCTGAGTTTTTTGGTCATGCCTAGTGCTTCACCATTTGAGCCACAGCTCTACTCCTGGGTTTATAGTGATTAATTAGGGCTAAAGTTTCATGAACTTTCCTGCTGGGGATGGCTTTACACTGTGATCCTCAAATCTCTAAGAATACTTAGGATTACAGGCATGAGGCACTAGCACTGGCATCTGGATGTATGGGTTTTTTGTTTGTTTGTTTTGGGGGATTTTTTTTTTTTTGCCAGTCCTGGGCTTGATGTCAGGGCCTGGGTACTCTCCTTGAGCCTTATAGCCTCCTCTTTGTGCTGAACACTAACACGCTACCACTTGAGCCACAACACCACTTCTGGCCTTTTCAGAGTAGTTTATCAGAGATAAAAATCTCATGGACTTTCCTGCCTGGGCTGGCTTTGAACTGTGATCCACAGATCTCAGCCTCCTGAATATATAGGATTATGTATTAGGGTACCTGCCTTGTATGTCCTCTTTTATTACAGAGTATTCATCCCATTGTAAGAGAGTCAGATTTCACAAAATGTGTGTTTCATATCTAGTCACCAAGTCCTATCAGACCCATCTGGCATCTGCTGACATACTCTGACAACTAAAACGTTCTGTTTGTTCATTTCTGTGGCTGATTTCCATTGCTTATTCTAAGCTGCAAATGAATGGTTTAACAGCCACCTCACAAAATTTCTGAGTATGCTACAGTTGGTTTTTACAGGCTGGTACAAGCTGGCTCCCTTTAGAAACAGGTCCCCAATTGCCTTCTTTTCTTTCCTTTGTCTTCATGTCTGATGATCTTAGTTCTGAATTTTATGTCTCTTCTTTATTCTCTCATGACCATTATATAAGCTTCTCAACCCAATTTTCTTCCATCTGGCTTTCCTGAGCTCAGTTCAAATAATACAATACAAGCAGGTTTACTTCGTAAAGTTCCATATGAGCCACTGAATTCAACGCTCCTCTGTCTTCCTTTTATCCAGAAAAAGAGAATGTAAATTCCTGAGCTTGTTGATAAGCACCTTCATACTCTGGCTCTTTCCTACCTTCCCCTTCCTTATTATGTACACTTCTTGGTTAAAGTAACACTTCCCAAACATGCTAGAACCATCACTTTCCTGTGCCTTTATCTGCACTTTGCTTCTTTTCCACTCAGGAAACTCTCACTCACCTATCTACCTATTGGTCTGTTTTGCATATGGTAAAAAAGCTTTTCTGCAGATACCTTACAGATATCGTCTAGGAGTTTGCTTGAAGACACAGGACAAAAACAAGGCTCTCCATGTCTGATATTACATTTCCCTAAATTTTCTATGCACCTGACCCAAAAGTTCCAGTAGGATGCTGTCACAAGCCCATTTCATTGCCTCAGTGGATGAATGGATCAAGAAGATGTAATATATATATATATATGTATATGTATATATATGTATATATAAAATGGAATTCTATGCTTCCATCAGGAAGAATGGCATCATCCTATTCATAAGGAAATGGAAAGACTTGGAAAAAATCATAGTAAGCGAAACAAGCCAGACCCCAAAAAATACTGCATGTTTTCCCTCATTTGTAATAATGAGAATATGTTCGATATTCTTAGCTGAGGATCACAACAACTCAATAGCTAGGTGCATATGACCATATAAAATGAAGCTTATCAAAATGAAAACCAGGAAATGGAAACAAGAGATTTTTATAATATACTGTTTTTAGTTATTTCTTTTTTCTTTCTCGGTTTTCCTTTGTTTTATGTCTTGTCACTCTTTTTGATTTCTCTACCCTTTGTCTTACATATAAGTTTATTTGATTTGGGGAAGGGAAGGAGAGTCACAGAAACAATTGTGGGACAAAGGGTGAACCAATACAACAGTGATGCTCACTAGACACTATGTTGGAAATGCACTTTACAACTTGGGTGGGAGATGGGAGTGGGGTGGGACAGGAGAAAATGAGGGAGGGGGTAACACTGTTCAAAAAGAAATGTATTTACTACATTACTTAGGTAACTGTAGCCCCTCTGTACATCACCTTTACAATAAAATCAAAAACAAAAGAAGTCACTATTGAAAAGAAACTGAGGTAAGATATGGCTCTCAAGCCAGGAGTATTAAAATTTAATCTCAGGTTTTCAGCCTTCATGAGTTTCTAGTGATAATCTGAATCATCGTATCATCTTGTTGACACTTTCAGTTGAGATTCTCCAGCTTCATGATGTTCTTTTGTCTTGATGTAGAATTCTTCCCATACATTTTATATCAGCCACAAAGGCATATGTAATCATCTGTTTAAATTTGTGTATGATATGATTAGAGTATTCCTCAAGCATAGGCATCCTATTAATTTGTATCAACACACGTACATCCAATAGCTGACAAATGGGCTCTTAATAGCATACACAAACTTTAAGAATGTGTTGTGGGAAATATGAGATGAAACTTGGGGAAGGGAAGAGATAGGATGAGGGGATGATGGAAGAGGTGGCTAATCAAGAAGCACTGACACTTAGAACAGTACATTCTAGCCCCTTGTACACCTTTTGAAGTTCAGAACAAAAAGAATGTTTTGAGTAAAAATGAATGAAATACTGGAGTAGAAGGCAAAAATTATGTAAGTTTTACATGCCTATATAAGTGGTAGTCAGAATAGTGTACTTTCAAGTTGGTGGACTTGAACTAGAAAAAACAGTAGATGCTCTTGGTTTTGTGGCTACTAATGCTACAAATATAATGCCTTCATGCAATTAATTTTTATTTTCATCCTAGATATGATAACTTTTAAACATTTAACAAAAAGATATGGTTGGGATAGCAGGAGGAATTTTACTAGAATAGAGATTGGCTTATGTATGTAGTAATACCTGATGTTAAAATACAAACTAAAAATTAAGAGAAAGGGATACATTGAACCAACTGGAAGAACAGGTGGTAACTAAGATCGAAGAGATGGAAAAGCAGTGTGCAGAAGATACACAGAAGAGATTAGCGTTATAATCACAAGGACTTACTGTTGGCATGTGGCAAAGAAATAGGGCACAGGAAAGACGGGAGAAACATGTACTTAGAAGAGAGAGATATATTTGGTAAACTAAATGAAAAAAATGATTGGAATTTCTGAAATGGACTAGAAGATGGTCCGAAGCACTAATTCCAGAGACTGGCTCCTACATTTTCTTTTCACAGTAGATAACTGATGTTTCTAAACATTAGGGCAGTCGGTGTTTCCCAAATTATCTTCAGAATGGTGATAGTTTTCCCACAAGATCCCACATATGTTACAATCTGCCTTTTTACAGATTTATTCATTCACATAGTAAAGCCTTGCAAACTAACTAAATAACCAACTAACCCAACTTTCCCAAACAGATCTAATCTCTGAACATGTCTTTCATAAAATACCTACTAAGATATCCTTGAAACACAAGTTGGTAGGTATATGCACACATTTCATCTAATTCACTTCAACGCAGGCCACAGTATAACAAGGAGGATAACCATGTATTTCAATCAGTATTAGCTATTATCAATTACTGAGACAAAATAGACACAAAGGTATTACAACTGATGCCTAATTTTTATCTTTTGGAATGTGGTAGGTAGCCATTTTATAAGCCTGTGAAGAAGAGGAACAGAACCTCTGAAAACTTATTATAAAAGTTTAGAATGGTTTCAGGAAGTTAGTAAGACTGAGCACCAGCCTAGGAGTGAGAATCTGGGACATTGGGTTTTTCATTTAACCTTAACAGTAAGTATGTGGGTTTTGAAAAGTTATGTGAATTGTCAGGACTTTGTGTTCGTATACAGAAAGTACCACAGTTGTAGACTCAACCAACTATGATTGAAAATACTTCAGGAAAGAAATTGCATCTGTAATGAATATATAGACATTTTTTCTTGTCAAGATTCTTCAAACAATAAAGTTTAACAACTATTTGCATAGCATTTTCATTGTATTTGAATGATTTTTGAATGATATTTGAATGATTTTTGTTGCTTTTGTGATTGTTTTGGATGCCGTGATCGTCTAAATCTGGAGATTTAAGTATATGGGAAGATATGCATAGGTTGTATACAAATATTATACCATGTTATCTAAGGGATTTGACTATCAGCAGAAGTTGTGGGGGTAATGCATATATAGATATAGATATAGAAATGGGTATGGGGAAGGATATGGATTAATCGATATGAAGATGGAATATACATATATTTATGAGTACATGTGTTGCATACGTATGCAAATGGGACTTAGTTGAAAAGAGCTATAATTTCTTGAGCCAAGATTATTTGACAGTAAGCTGAGAACAAGATGGGATGCAGGAGTAAAAAGCACAGAGCAGCTGGGAATGCTGTTAAGATACACACCGAAAATAACAGAAGGGAGAGCAAGATGCCAGCGACCAAACTTTTCTGACTATGGAAATGTTTTTGGCTACTGAGATATAAAATAATGTGCACAGGTCACATCTGTCTGTGTTGCTATAGCCCAAACACTGGAGACGGGATACTCTGTTTTTTCTCACAGTTTCAGAGGCTGGAGTGTCTAAGATCAAGGCCTGGCAGACTTGGTGTTTGGTAAGAGCCTAGCTCTGTGTTTCTGAGGTGCTGCTTTGTGGTGTTCACCAGAGGAGACAAATGCTCTGTCATCACACAGCTAAAGGGAGTGACAGACTAGCAGCTTTCTGAAGCCTCTTTTATAAGCCCAGTAATCCATCCACAATGGTGGAACCCTCTTGATTAAATCACTTCCCCAAAGGCCTCACCTTTTAATACCACTGCAGTAGGGATTAAGTTTCAAGGTGATTTGGAGGGGTGTAAACATCCAAGCCATACTTCACGTAGGTACCAATCCCTTTGTCAGCTTTACTTCTATTTGGTTGCCTGTCATGATGTCTATACTTACTGGCTTTAGATATGGACAGGTGGGTACTAGAGCTGGTGGTGATAGGCAATCCTCCCTCCTTTCTATAAGAGGAAAGATTGGGGGAATTGACTGCTATCCTACATCTACCCCAATTAGATTGAACTGAACTCCAGAGCCCCTCCGAGCTTGCAGCTGTAGGCTAATCCTGAGGCTGACCATTAATCCTTGTTTATTGCCTGCTTAGCACTATGCCCAGGTGTTGGGTCTCTGGGTCTTTTGTGCATAGTTTCTCTATTTCCCTCATCTTCTTTGGGCCCCACCCCTCCTCCTTGGAAATGCTTGAGTCCAGATTTAAGCCTTTCATTCAATCCAGTATTTTCCTTTTGTGCCAGACCTCAAAGAAAAAATCTGATTTTTAGGTTTTTCTTAGGACATTTTGGCATCTGACTGTGGTCTTGTCACACAGCCTTGGGGATATGACTAAGCATATCCTAAGGGAGGAAAATATCTGTTGCAAACATTAAAAAAGTCTTGTTAATCATAGGCCAAAATAGGGACAAGTAAGTTAAATCAATTTTATTTGAAATGTTTTTGTTTTAAAAAGACTTGCCTTTCAGGTTCATGAGAGATGAACAAACACCACCACCACCAACAACAACAAAAGGCTGTAAGCATTATGCCCACCTTTGGTCCTCAGCTCCTCCCAGCACTGGAATTCTGCTATACAGCTGGCCCTTCCCTCTCTCCACCCAGACCCACCCGAATCCCATCTACCTCACTTCCTACCCCCCAGACCCTTCTGCTAGCTAGATAGTGGAAGTCTCCATGCACTCTCTCTCTGGGGGAACTATGGCTCCTCTAATAAACCTTGTAATAATCTTTCTCCTGTGTCTGCCTGCCTCTGTGTGGTCCCCTGGGATGGATGTGACGGATCCTTTCCAAGGCTGAGGTACCATTGTTAGCCATCATTTTTATCATTTTCCAGGAAAGGAATTCTGTGCCACCTAGGTTTTAGTTGGAATTTATAATTTTTTGCTAGCTTCAAATGTGGGCATTCTTCCCTCATCTGGGCCTCCATGTTATCTTTGCAGTATTAGCCATAGTCATACTTCCTTGATTATAGTCTGTTTTGACTTTGCCAACCTAGTCAGACTCTAAGGTTAGCCCTAGCTCATTGTCACCTCTAAGGAGTCATGGATAATGCATGATTGTTAGCTTTTTGTAAAGACACTAAGGAGGATATGAAAACTCATACCATATATAGATTTAATTAAAGCCAACCTAATCATAGGAACTGAGAGAGATAGGGTAGAAAGAGTATCTTAAATTCTGCTTACAAATTGATTATTCATCTGCAAGTGAGCAGGAAATGAAAGGTAGGAATGTATTCCCCTTGGTCAGCTGTAGTGCCCTTTTGTTTCCCCTGATGACTAACTGTGATTATACCTTGAAGATAAGTATTTAACCAGATGGCCAGTAAGTGCAATAATTATGACATAGTTTACTGATCAAAGTAAATTATGTACCAAAAATGCAGGAAAAACTGTTTTGGTGGCCAGGAGCTACATGTAGTTATTCAGCTCTTGAAATATGGCTAGTGAGGTAGAGGAATTTAAGCTAATTAAAACCAATTTAGAATAGTTGAGCTAGGTGCCAGTGGCTCAATGTCTGTAAAGCTAGCTACTCAGGAGGCTGGGATCTGAGGATTATGCTTAGAAGCCAGCTTGGGCAGAAAAGTCTGTGAGACTCTTATCTCCAATTAATCACCAAAGAAAGCCAGAAATGTAGCTATGGCTCAGTTGGTAGTGTGTTAGCTCTGAGCAAAAAGAGTTCAGAGACAGTGCCTAGGCTTTGAGTTCAAGCCCTGGGACCAGCAACAAAAAAAAAAAAAAAAAAAAAAAAAGGTTTGTGCTGTCATACAAAAACAATACAGTTAAAAAAAAAACAAAATAGTTACTGTTTGTTAGTATGACACTGTGTTAGTTTCTGCTTTCTGGGTAGAAAATTAATACAAACATATATAACAAGTTATGTAACATGTATTAGTTCTTTAGGACAGAGCAATGGACTGGCTTGTTTTCATTCTCTGCTTAGAGTGTCACAAGACTGAGATCAGGCGCTGGCCATGCTGAGCTCTTACCTGGAGGCTCTGGGGAATGGATCCCCTTCTAGGCTCTTTTATAATATTGGAAGAATTTACTTTCTTACTTTTGAAGTTTCTTGATTCTGTGGTTGCTTCCTGAAGTTAGAGGCCTGTATTTGTGTTTTGCATATGGTCCCTTACATTTTTAATTTGGCAGTGGTGACTGAATCCTTCTGGTGCTTCACATCAATCTGACTTCCTCCACTTCCAGCTTGAGGACAGGCTCTTCTTTCAAAGGGCTCATTTGGTTAGGCTTATCCAGATAATCCCTATCTTAAAGCCAGTTGACTTGAGATTTTACTTACATCTACAAATTCCCAGCAGTACATTCCAGGGGAATGGAATCTCAGGGGATCATCTCTAGCATTCTGCCTATCACAGTCACCTTAAAATTTCCCATAGTAATTGAGTAATTGTGTGTGTGTGTGTGTGTGTGTGTCTGTCTGTCTGTCTGTCTCTGTCTCTGTCTCTGTGTCTTTGTGTCTCTGAGTGTGCTAGAAATGGGGCTTGAACTCAGGCCTGGGCACTGACCCTTAGCTTTTCACTCAAGGTTAGTGCTCCACAACATTTGGGCCCCAGGTTGTCACTCCATGCCCAGCGTATTTGGAAAGCCAGTACGGTCAATCAAACCGTGAGAGTGGTTAAAAAGGAGAGATCTCTCAAACCTCCTTGAAGTGATATCAGACTGTGTTAATGAAAGCATTATGTTTTAAACCAGAAAAAGGTCTTTTTTTTCAAGCTTCTTGGCACTAGTCTTGCCTGGACATATTTCAACTGCTTTTAGTTTGGGATACCACATGTTGAAAAAGAGACAAATTAGAGAAAATTCAGAGAGCAGCAACCAACATGATAAAATATCTAGTTAAAGGTTTCTGGCATGGCTCAGGGGATTGGGAATGGGATATAAATCCTCTTTCTCGTCATCACTTCATTTTTAGCAGTGTCTATCTAAATGGCTGTCATTGCTGCTTAGATTCAAAGATCAGAATGGGAGGAACTGACAGTTGGGATGTGGTTCAGAATGTTGTGGCCCATGTGCCAAAGAACATCACCATCAGAGCCTTAGACACCTTTCTGTTGAAGAAGTGAAGGGTTTAAATCAAGAGGCTAAATCTGGTATTCACCTCGATCTGAGACAGTTAGTTCCATGTTTGGTGGATACATTGATAATGATTCTTTTTTCTTCGTGCATTTGTTATTGTTATTATGAAGGTGATATACAGAGGGGTTACAGTTATATAAGGCAGATAAAGAGTACATTTCTTTTTGAACAGTGTCACCCCTTCCCTCTATCTCTCCCAGGTTTTCCCTCCTGTCCTCACCCACAAGTTGTGTTGTTCATTTTCAACATATTGTCTAATGAGTACGGCTGCTGTAGTTGTTCACCCTTTGTCCCACCATTTCTGTGCTGCCCCTCCTTACCCTCCAAAAGACAGATAAATTAACAAACAAGACAAAAGGAAAAGAAAACAAAAAGAAAATAACCTTGTTTCCATTTCCTGGAGCTCATTTGGATAAACATTATTTTATATGATCAGATGCACCTAGGTATTGCACTTTTGTGTTTCTCTCCTAATAGTATCCTCCTTTGGTCTCATTGTGTGTGAGTGCCTAGTGTCTTGTGTTCCTTGCAGCATTCTTTACCATAGCTAAGACATGGGATCAACCCAGATGCAGACAAATGGATCAAGACAATGTGGTATATATACACAATGGAATGTTACTCATCAGATGTTGTATCATTTGTAAGGGAATGGGAAGACTTGGGAAAAAAATTAGGTGAAGTAAATCAGACCCCAAGAAACATAGATTGCATGTTTTCCCTCGTTTGTGGTAGCTAGAATGTGCCTATAAATCTACAAACAAACACACTGGATGGTAAAAGGAATATACACTGGTAATGACTCGAGATGTAAATTTTAGTGTATTAGCATTTAGAGCGAGACAAATTCTTCTTTTCTTTTCTTTTTCTTTCTTTTTGGTCCATCGTGGGGCCATCTGGGCCTGGCCTATGTTTCTTAGCTCAAGTCTAGCGCTCTACTACTTGAGCCATAGCGCCACTTCTGGCTTTTTTCTGCTTATGTGATATTGAGGAACTGAACCCAGGGCCTCATACATGCAAGGCAAGCACTCTACCACTGAGACACCTTCCCAGCCCCTCTTTTGTTCCTTAAAGTTTAAATACATACCCATAGTAGCTGAACTATTTCTGAGAAATTTGAGATCTGTTTCAAGTTAAAGTTTCATAAAAAAAATTGGAATGCCAATTCATTAAGCCAGAATGAAAAATAGACCTATCATATAAGCTTCAATGCTCATGCTAATGAGCGTTGGTAAGGAGTCCCAGTAGGCACAGGATCATAATCAGAAAGTTACTGTGTCGTCAGCATGATGCCCTAAGACCATTCTAAATTAGCTGGATGTACCCAGCTATAGTTTTAGATCAAGTCTGGATCACTGGCCAAGTTGTGTGATAGTTTAAGATTGGCATGGAAGCCATTAGACCTTCAGTCTTGGATCTGTTTTTAACTTACTGAGTGATGCCTGGTAAATGAGCAAAGTAAGAAACTTGTAGTAAATAGCATCTCAGACTTCTTTTTAAGCTAAAGTTTCTTTTTGTGTGTGTTTGTAGGTTGTGGGGCCTGCACTCTGGGCCTGGGCTCTGTCCCTCAGATCTTCAGCTCAAGGCTAGCACTCTACCACTTGAGCCATGGTGCCACTTCTGGATTTTTCTGCTTATGTGGTGCTGAAGAATTGAACCCAGGGCTTCATGCATGCAAGGTAAGTACTCGACCACTGAGCCAACTTCCCAGTACAAGCTAAGGCTTCTTTGAGATATTGTTTTAGTTCTTTTCACTAATGAACTCAATGACTTTTATGCTTACCAGTCAATTTGGTAGACATTTATGGATTGCCAGTGTGCAAATTATGGCGTTAAGTATGGAAATATATGGTCTCTGCACCTGAATGATTTAAATAACTAAGCCCCATGTGGTCATGCATGCTTTTAATTCCAGCACTCAGGCAGCTGAGTGTACTCAGGACTTGGAGATTGGCTTGAGCAACGTAGAGAGATCCCATATTAAAAAAAGTAAATTAAAATACAAATTTGATCGTTATGAGTAAGAATAATAATGTGAACATGTAAAAGGTGAATAATGACTATTGACAAATATGGAGTAGAACAAAATAGGGGTAGCAATGGTGGTACAAGCATTATGGGATAGGATATAGAGCAAGGAAAATGTAATTTCAATTAGGAGGAGTAGATATGAATTCAACAAAAAAGACATGTAATATGGATTTTCAAAGTGAGGGGCAGTTCAACATTTCTTGAGAAATACTGGCCTGTAGTCAAAGTTGGAGTTACAAAATATTCATTAGATTCACTGTTGAGCTGGAGGAGATACTATGTAGGAGAAGGTGCTGGATGGTTCTAACATTACCTTTTCTAGAGGACATATGACCCACGTGGCTGCTGAGTACAGCTGGGGACTGTGTTTGCATCTTGATTGGAGATCAGTATGCAAGAAAGAATTGTGAAGGTCTTTAATAATCATTTTGTTTTCCCCTGCCATGCATGATGACTGTCAAAAGGAACCAACACAATCCAGAAACAAAGCTTACTAAACCATGGAGGGTATTGATGATATAGAGGAATATGTTGTTAAAGTTGAAAGAGAATATGGTCAGATTTGGTAGGAATGAAAATGGAAGAAAAATACTGTTTTTTTTTCTCTGCCTTTGCTGGTGTAATATAAATACATGGTCTCAAAAATCTCTTTCTGTACCTCACTTATATTTAGTTACAGAAGAAAATGGTTAATGCTAGCAAAGAAAGAAGGCAGGGAGAAGGGACACGTCTTATGTCCCTCTTTTGTTCTCTGCTTTTCTTCATCTCATTGTTGTGCATCAGAATCATTTAAGGTGTTTATGAAAAAAAATGGTGATTCCAGCTAGGCACCAGTGGCACACATCTGTAATCCTAGCTACTCAGGATGCTGAGACCTGAGGATTGCAGTCAGAAGCCAGAAATAATAGTCTATGAGACTTTTATCTTCAATGAATGACCCAGAAGCCAAATGTACAACACCCAGGTTCTCTCTCTGTCTCTCTCTGCCTCTGTCTCTCTGTCTTTCTGTCTCTCTGTCTCTGTCTCTGTCTCTCTGTCTCTGTCTCTGTCTCTATCTCTGTCTCTGTCTCTGTCTCTCTCTCTCTCTCTCTCTCTCTCTCTCACACACACACACACACACACACACCATGGAGATTTCAGTACTTAATCCCAGATTGAGTGGTCAGAACTTTGGTGTGTAGGGCCCAGAAATCTCCATTTGAAATGTTTTAGGTGTTATTTATATATTCTCTAGTGACTGGAAACTACCTCCTTCCATCCACATAAATAAGAGCAGCCTTTAAATTTTACTATTGCTACTATGTACATCTATTAATTACAGTAAGAACTATCACTTATGGAGTATGCCTTTTTAACTATTCTAAATACCTGATCCTCTGGCCAAATTTTTTTTTTTTGTGAGAATACCGTACGGAGGAGTTACAATTACATGGGCAATATAACGAGCACATTTCTTATCAAGCATTGTTGCCTCCTCTTCTGGCCAAACTTTTATGGTGACAATGTGACTCTCATATTGCAGTAGAAAAGCCAAGCTGAAAAAAAAATTAATTTTCTGAAGCCACATAAATATTAGTTTGCAATTTTTATGTTTGTAAGAAACTTCATGTAGAGTTGTATACTGTCTTAGTTGTGTGGATGTTATCATAAATAAGATCCTTACCCACTTAGGTGCTGCTCTGCTATCCTGATAAGCTGGTACTCATATGAAATGGACTGCCAGGAAATTCCAGACATGTTTGGCAGAGGTACTAGATGTCACATAGTTTCCTTGCCAATACTAACATCTCTCTGTGATACTCATGAGGCTATAGAGACTTGTTTGGTTGGCTAATGTTCACATTTTCAGTTTGATAAGAAAGTTAGGCAGCCTCAGCAATATGGGATATAATTTTGGAAAAGATTAACAAAATTGTTGTGTAATGATCTATTTATGCAATAGGATATGGATATTTAAAAAACTCCTAAATACCCCATTCTTTATTCCTCTAACATTCCACTTAAAAGAAGACAGGACTTAGCCAGGTGCAGGTGGTTTATGCCTACAGTTCTAGCTATTTGGGAGGCTGAGGTCTAAGGATCATGGTTCAAAGCCAGACTGGACAGGAAAGTCCATGTGACTCATTTCCAACTAATCATAAAAAAAGCCAGAAATAGATCTGCAGCTCAATTGGTAGAGTACTAGCCTTGAGCACAAAAGCTTAGGGACAGTGACCAGGCCAGTCCAAAAAAAAAAAGAGGCAAGACTTTCAATTCAGTGGGAAAAGCATTTTTTGAAGCAACTCTTCCAATTATCACATAAGCTTATTATATAGCCCAGGGGAAGAGAATTAAGTAATACATGTATCTCTAGAACAAATTAACATTTCATATATACAAAACACTAAAAGATAAACATTTATTTTAGTTAAACTAACTGGATTTGAAGGACAGGTAGCATATGAAAACAATTTAAAGTATGGGTACAAATTATGCACTATTAATCACTAAATATGATTCTGTCAAAACTAAGCTCATTAATTTCATACACGTTTTATCTATTGTAGTTACTTCTTATATTTATGAGATACAGATTTCCAATTTTAGGTGGCTTTCTAGTTAAAATATGTAAGAATATACTGAAAAATAAAAATAAGCAAGATTCACTGTCATCCCTTCATCTATGTCTGGATTTTGTAAAACAGGAAGCCAAGGAATTTTTTAACCCCTGTGTTTTCTCCGTTCTATTTGATCACTATGGCTAACAATTTGTTGCTTATCTTTTCTGTTTCCTCAGTTCCTCTACATCTAAATGCACATTTGCTACTCTAAGTTACAATATTATTAAATATATTTGCTTAGGATATGTTTTGAACTTCATTTACACAAAAGGTTTTATGGGTATTTTTTTTCTAGGTCACTTCATGAAGTGTCATCCAGCTTTTTAACACCTCTGTATTGTTACTGTTGCACCACTCTGTTTTGTTTATGCCACAATAAGCAGTTCTTCTGTGAATTTCTTGTAAGTTACACAGATTTCAAATTTGGATAGGTATTACCAAGCAGTCACTTTCAACAATATTCATGCTACTTTGCTTATTCACATTAACTGAGAATATATTTTGTCCCATATTCTGGCACTGGCTGTTAGCAATGTTTTTAGACACTGACCAATCTTCTGAGGGAAAATCATATTTGTTTTACTTTGTAATAAAATAGCCTGAATTAAATTTGAATGTATTTCTAAAAAGTACTTACTATTGACTTAAAGAGTAAAGTAGATAATCACTTAGTTAGAATCAAATGTCATTTAACTATTGTTCATATTCTTCAACTAGGTTCCAAGAATGTTTTATTCGCCAAGACCAATAATTTATTCAGAAGTTCAAACACTGATTATAATTTTTGCATTTTCTGCAAGGTAACTCGATGAGGAGTAAGTAATTCTGCTTGTTTGAAAAATTCAGTCTGTTTTGTTTTTACCACCTGCTTTTTGTTATTGGGAACAATCTTCATCTTTATTGCCCATATTATAATTATAATTTTTAATTTAATTTTGGACCATTTCTGCCTAGTAGTGACTTATTTGAGCTATTTCACTAATTAAATTAAAGCCATCTATTTCTTATTTCGAATAAGTTATCAGTCTCTATGGATAAGAAACTGAAATGAGATGCTCTTGACTCAACCGAACCGGCACATACCTCTGTTGGCTTAGTCATAAAACCCAGCACGGAAATAATGCTTGTCTCACAATCAGGTCACAAATGATAACTGAAACCTTGGAATCCTTCAGATAAGCTACCTGTGTAATCAGGGGAAATAGCTGAAGGCCGAATAGAAGGCTTTGTGTTGGAGGACAGTGATTGAAGTTCAAAAGGCTTAGCAGAGGTCAAGTTGGCAATGTCAGGTATTTCCCCAAGTTTACTTCATTCAATTAACTTAAAACAATCTGCTCCTGTGAAAGAGTTAGGGCTTTCTTAGCTAGGAAAGGCCCAGGCAAAGGGACTCTTGATTTTTCTCTCTTACAACCATGTCTGGGATGATTTTACAAAAGTGATTGAATTCATTTTCATGAACTCTCTGTGGAGGAGGAGATGTAATACAATGACTGTAAAATTTGTGAATTTACAAGATACCTTTGAAAGGGATGGAAGATGTATTTATTTGAGTGTGTTAGCCAACTATCAGCAACTAAATTCTTTTTGAGCTTTGTTGTTTCTAAGTGGAATAATCTTTCCTGTGTCTGTCCCATTAACTGAGCTGGTTTTCTTCCTGTTTAGTCTAAACCACTGTCAATTGCTTGACCCCTGCCCAAGAAAAGAACAAAGATGCCCTGGATTGAGGGCTTCCTTGGAAGTTTCTATGTTCTCAGTTCAAGGCTGCTTGATTCATATAGCTTTGAGAGTGGAAAAGAGTTCAAGGTTGCTTTTAAAAAAATACTCTTACATGCTTAAGATTTTGTCTTTTTTTTTTTTGAAACATATTGTCTTTCTTTTTTCTTGTTAGAGTAATTATTTTACAAACATGGGTGAACTTTGTGGAGGACTATAAATGGGACATACTCTAACTGCAGCAAATGATCAGATTACAGAGATAAATTGATATATGAGAGGTCCGGAATACCGAGTAATTACAGCAATACCTCCAGGAAATTCTCTCTTTCTCTCTCTCTCTCTCTCTCCCCCACACGCACATACACATACATATACACACCCCATTAACATCCTGGGATGTTAATGTGTATTTGTGTGACTACAGATTTTAATTATAAGAAAGAGGACAAGATAACCTATTTTTAAATTTGGATATCAGCACATATCATCTTTGATATTTATTACAGTTTATGTTTTTAAAA
Source organism: Dipodomys spectabilis (assembly GCF_019054845.1). Classification (NCBI taxonomy): domain Eukaryota; kingdom Metazoa; phylum Chordata; class Mammalia; order Rodentia; family Heteromyidae; genus Dipodomys; species Dipodomys spectabilis. The sequence continues at coordinate 12,036,342 of NW_024870692.1, forward strand.
GTCCACAACCCCAGTAACCATTTATTAGTCAGAGACTGGTCAAAACATATGTGAACAAAAATGATTTTTTTTGTAGTTCCTAAGCTTGGCTACATGTTAGCTTCATATAGATTTAACCCAAACAATGGAAATGGAATCTCTGAAATTGAGGTCCAGCAAATTGTAGTTTTATAAGATCCCTGATGATTCTGATATCAAGTTTATGAAGCTTAAAAAATTACTCTAGAATATCATTTTGTTCTGATCAATTTGATGTTAAGGAATTGTACAATTTGCTGAAGGGAGATTAAGACATATTTTATAATGCAATAAGCAGTTTAATCACTGAAGCTTCTTTATCTTCTATTATTCTCAATGTTCCATTTTACAGATGAGGAAATGGATATTCAAATGATCAATTGACTTAATAGGTAGAAAAGCTAAGATCCTGTCCCAATCCATTTTGATATATGTTCAAGGCTTCTAGTTCATTGAAGCAAAAAAATAATAATAATTGAGTTTTCTTTCCACTGATCTATCTCTTTAGTTCTAATATTTGTTGAAATTTACACTTAATTAAAATTTACTTTTTAAAATTTAATATAAAAAGTTTCTAGTATCTTTAAGTGATTGTGCCAGAGCAGTTTATAAATACAATGCATCTTGATCAATGTTACTCCTGTCCACGTTCTCACTCACCCCTCCTTTCCCACCCCTTCCCTTGCTGATCTTAATTTTAGGTTATATATTGAATTCTTTTTTAGTTCTAACATTTTGGGGGATAGGAGCAAAGGACTGTGTCCATATACATGTGCATGCATATGTCTGCACATGTACTTGTGTCTGTGATGTTGTACCCCAGAAGCCATTAGTCTGTTTGGGAAGAGTGAGATGTGGAATAGGGTGAAGATAGGGCGAGGTGCCATCTTTCAAGGTGGGAGGACTCCACAGTATTTAAGTGAAAATGTGCCTTTCAAGGCCTTGGCTTTCTTCCACAGGTGTTGTTCATTGCTGTCTCTTCTGTGTGCTCCCCTTCCCCCAGCAATACTTGAACTTAATGCTGGAAAAGTGTCTACTGTTGTCCCGAATCAGATGAAGTACAGTGACTGTGACCACTGCTCTGAGCCACACATGAGATTCGGGAGGTGGAAAGACACAATACCCTCAGCACAATAGACAGAGAAGCAGCAGGTTACTGGGATATTACCAATTTTTCTCTGCTGTTCAGTAACAGGTGGTATTTATCTAAGCAGACTGCCCTGGGCAGCTGGTTGATGGGTTCTTCCAGCTGGACATCTTCTCTCCATTTAGTCTGACCACACCTGCTTCAGACAGCAAACAAGAGCCTTTCTCATCTCCAGTATCTACATGTGGGGGGCCAGGGGTACAGATCAGCCATTGAGCTTCCAGCTGTAGTGTCTCATGATGTCTGAGGATCCCATCTGGCCTCTTACAAGAAGAAAAAAGACAAAGAAAAAAGAGTTAGGTTTTAGGTTTAGAGGTGGGCTTCCCCATGTCACCCCTTTGCCAGAATGGTTTTATCCTCTTATGTTGCTTTCTTTTAAGAAAGAGATTTCATCGCAACCTGCTATCAGGTGATCAGACTTATCTCCCATGAAAATTTCCTTTCCTTGAAGCATGCACTGACATGAGGGTACCTGTCCCTTCAAGCATTTATTGTACTGAATTAAGAAATAGTAGAAGAGTCTCGTGAAAGATTAATCACTTCCCGTAAGCATCTTGTACCTGCAGACAGGCAATTACTGAAATATGTCCGAAAGAAAACAAAGAAGGATGTTAAAATGTATTGGCCAGGTATTTTTTGGCAGTGTGACTATAAACCTTGTTGAGGTGCCAGCTTTTGGGGAGCCAAAAAGGACTTCTGTGCTGAGTTAATGGATCATAGTTTGTTTTGTACATGAGTAGCAATGTTTTCTTTGTAATGATAGCCAAAACTCTGACATTGCACAGGTATTTCTCTTGAGGCTCTACAAATGTATACATTCTTATTTGTTTCCTTGTCTGACCTAGATGATGAATCAACCATTTGGACTAAATTCCAGCCCTTGTAATGTAGAAAATCCTGTAACTCCAGGTCTGGGTCTGTCAGAGAGAGTGTTTTAAATGAATATTTGAGATCTGACAATCTATTTTTATAGGTGCCAAAGGTTTATGAAAAGAAAGTATTATTCTAGATGATGTCAGAATCTCAGTCCTGAGTAGTTCTAGCAATGAGTAAAACACTAGCTTCATCATCATCTTGACTTTTTGGGGAGAGGCGGATGGAGCCTGGGATCAGAACCAGGGGTTTGGATATGAGAAGCTAAGAGTTCTGCCACTCAGTGGCATCTTCCTCGTCACTACAATCTTAACTCAGAACTTTCCATTGCTCCACTGTTGGGCCAAGTCTTTTTTTTTTTTTTTTTATTTAAGGGGTAGGTTTATTCAGTAGACCTGCTGGGACCAGGCAAGGTTGGCACCCACGTGGTAGGGAAAGAGAGAGAGCTGGTAAAGAGAGAGAAAAGAGCTAGAAAAGAGCAGAGAGAGCTAGAATAGAACAGAGAGAGCAGAGGTAAGAACAGAGAGAGCTAGAATAGAACAGAGAGAGCAGAGAGCTAGAATAGAACAGAGAGAGAAAGAGGAGGGCCAAGTCTTGTGCTAAGGGATGTAAGGGATGGAGATCCAAACCACTACCACTAACAGAGACACACAGACACCAACACACACACACACACAAAACACACACACACACACACACACACACACACACACACACACACACACACACACACACTATGGGAGACCTAGCCTTTGCCTTTAGGAAGGTGAGAATTCCTGGTAAAAGGTCATAATACAAAAATAACAACAACAGAAACAATACATTTGGAACATTTACTCTCTTTTGGACCCTTAAATATTTGTATGAAGAACCTTGTTGAGTCCATAATTATTTTTCAATTGTACACACGGATGCACAGTTAAGCGACTTTGTGTAATTCACTTGAAGCGGAAAGTGTGAAAACTATCATATAACTAAAAATATGGAGACATCTGGGCCCTGGTAATTCATGCCTGTACTCTCACAATCCTATAATCCTGTAATCCTACAACCTCAGGAAGCTGCGATTGGGAGATCATGGCTTGAAGCTAGCCCAATTAGAAAAGTCCTAAAGACTGTATACCAATTAACCAGCAAAAATGCTGGAGTGGAGGTATAGATCAAATGGTAGCGCTCAAGCTGTGAGCAGGAACCAAAGGCAAGTGAGGGTGTGAGATCTGAGGTCAAACCCTGGTACTGGCAAAACAAACAACAAAACCAGAACAAGTATGGAATGTGTGTCATTCTCTGCTGAGGTAGACAGAGGTGCAGAGAGAAGCTGCCTTTAACCTGCTGGAATGGGATCAGAGAATGGTCTCAGGGGTAAGCCTTTCCCTTCACACCCAACTTCCATCACTGGAATCTGTAATATGGGACATCTGTTCCTTTCTGAGTCTTGTCCCACTTTGTCCCAGGTTTTCTGCTATCAGTGGTGATCATTGTACTCTACTTTGTGACATCTTTCTTACAGATGTCTCCATCACTTAACACCAAGCAGCTATAATTACATGCTTTGTGAGCTACACTTTGCTTTGGTGATTCTGGAGTCAGACCTAATAAGGTTCGGATCTCATGTCTTCCACTTGCATACTGTTCAATATTGGGCAAGTAACCTAATTTCTCTGAGTTTGAGTGATTTCATGTGGAAGAAATGGTGAAGTATACTCATTGCTTAGGTCTGTTTAAATGAAGAATTGAGATAGTATATAAAACATCAATCACACAGAAAGTTCTCAGTAATTTCTCTTGTAAGACTGCTTTATTCCTTCCTTCCTTCCTTCCTTCCTTTCTCTCTTTCTCTCTTCCTTTCTTTCTTCCTTCCTTTCTGTGTGTGCTGGTCCTGGGGCTTGAACTCAGGGCCTGGGCACTGTCCAGTAGCTTTTTTGCTCAAGTGTCAAAAAGTTCTTCCACTGGAGCCACAACACCACTTCTGGCTTTTTGGTGATTTTTAGATGCAAGAATCTCACCAAGGCTTTCCCATTCTGGTTGGCTCCTTAGTAGCTAGAATTTCAGGTGTGAGCCACCAGCACTCGACTTGAGTTGTTTTTTCTAAAGATGCATAGGACTTCTGTGTAGAGAGGAGAGGATGAAGGTTAACTCCAGGTAAGAAGTGGTCAGAGTTAGGCAAGTGAATTTGCTTGTTGAATATAACTATGAGAAGATGTCATTGGAGCAAATAGAAAACATAGCATGTAGCTGTTGAAAGCTACTCCACACTGAGCCAAGAGACAGTGCATGTGTCGAGGGGGCTGAATTTCATTAAGAAAACAGAGACCTGAAACCTGGACAGGAATTTGTGGCTGAGTGAATTTGATGATGTGGATTTATTGTTGAAGAACCCCAAGGGTGAGGAGAGTTTCTTTGCAAGTGGAAGGTCTCAGGTCTTAAAGCTAATTATAGAAATGTTTTGGAAGATGGTCTTAAATGTTCTTAATTATTTTTAAGTAAATACGAGAGCAATTATAATGGCTAGACTTGCTGAATGTTAATGTTCTTTCGACACTCAAATTAATCTCCCTTTGATAAATTGTCTCTGTAAACCACAAAACTATTCTGACAGTCTACCTTTCAAACTCTCTTTTATTTGGACATAGACATGTATTTTGTAATTTGCATAATTTGCTTTCTTTCAACCTGGAGAAATAGAAGTATGTGGGGTTGTGGCTGGGAGGAGCAATCTATGTATCTGTTGAGAAAAAACACACTGCCCTTTCTCCAATTTCCACTGACATCAAGAAAAGGGCCCCTGTGCTTTCTGACCTTGATCTTTGTCCTTTGAAAGAATTTATTCTATTTTCCTTTTTCTATTTGGGTAATGTGCTTATCTTACAGTTATATGTTGACTCATGACTCTATCTGGTCTTTGTGTAAGTTAAGAAAGTGTCTTAAGTAAGCTCTTGCTGCAACAGTGGGACCCATCTAGCCCTGGGGTGACAGTGTTATAAGATACTTCCTTGTATCCCAGAAACATGTCACTTTAAAGACAGTTAAAAAGTGATCATACTTAGTAACTACATTTGGCTTTTGTGGTTCCCCAGGAACATTTCTATGATCTCCTTGGATAATGTCTGGATTTAGAGGAGAAGCTCTCTTACAGCCTTATGTTTTATAGGTGTCTTGACATTTATCTCTTACTTGTCTACCTGGGAAACATGAAAACAGTCCATAGACAAAGGAGAGAGCATCGTGCAAGGAGCAGAGCCAAATGGGAAAAGTCCATCAGGGGGAAGTAATGCACTCTTGCAGCCACAGCTCATTCTATGTTACTATTAGCATTGTTTGTGGTATTTCGGCTCCAAGACTGGTCTACCATTTAAGCCTCACTCCTGGCCCATTTTACTTAGTTGTTTTTCAGATAGTGTTTTATGCTTTTCCAGGTTGTTGTAGCATTCTCATTTGTTTTTGTAGCCAGTTTTTAAGTTTTACCTGCTTTTTCTATAAGTTCCTATTTTAAATGGTTAAATTCCATTTTACCACTCTTATCATGCTTTCGTCAAACTCACGGTTTATTTCAAAGTCAGAAGAGATTCAGATCTTTTTTGTGTGTGTATGTCGGTCATGGGGCTGAACTCTGGGCCTAGGCACTGTCTCTCAGCTCTTCAGCTCAAGGCTAGTGCCCTACCACTTGAGCCACAGTGCCACTTCTGGCTTTTTTCTGCTTATGTGGTGCTGAGGAATCAAACCCCAGACCTCATGCGTGCGAGGCAAGCACTCTACCACTGAGCCACCTTCCCAGTCATCAAATTTTTTAAATGGCTGGATTATAGGCATTTTATAATACAGACTAAAATATTTACAAAAATGTATTTTTATTGGCCAAAGCAATGAAGAAAAGAGTTTTCCTGGAACTGGGATAAAATTTTCAATCATCAAGTACTCATAGAATTAGAAAATCAGCTCAAGTACTATTGGGATGCCTCTGAGCTGTCTCCTGCTTCCTATTCATTCATTGATTCATGAATTTCTTCATTGAAGGACCTCTTTCAGATTCAGAGGATTTGGGATTGTAATAAGCACCTAGTTTTACAAGTGTGATTTAACAATTATTAGTCAAATACAATTTAAGAAGTGAAGCACAAAGTCTGGAAATGGATTAATCGTCATCTTTAGCTGCCGGGTGATCTTCTCTAGTGAAATGCTGAGGACATAAGAGGAAAGACAGGAACATACGGATTTCATTTTCCTTGAAATATGGTTTGATTTGAAAATTAAGAGAAACCTGGGACAAAATATTTTTGAAGCCAACTTTTCAAGAAAACATATATCTGACTAAATGCAAAGCTGTACGAAATTCAAATATTTGTTTTAAACATTGTTGCCAAGTGCTGGAAATTTTTTTTCTTTTAAGTAACAATGAAAATTAATAGGTCTTTCCTTACCCCAAATAAGCTTGCTTTCTCCTTGTCTTTCCTCATGATTAGCAGACCTTGGGGAAATAAATTCTAAGTAAAGCTCCATTGTTAAAATCCTGGCTACGAGTTTAGAAGTTTGGAAGTATTTTTATTTCCAGATAAAGACTTATGAAAACTTTCTGAAATCAAGAACTATGGAAATGACATTTTAAATTAAATTAAAGCCCAATTTTAAAACATGGTTAATTTTGTTACTGTACTGAACACTATCTTTAGATTTATATTTTTCTCTCAGAATTAGAAAAATATTTTTAGTAAACTTATATTCTATGTAAGTTATTAACTAGCATATGTGAATACTATTAAGAATTCAGACTCCTATTATCTACATTGTTTCCTCAAAAGAAGAGATGAAGATCTTTTCTAATAATCTAAACTTCAACAATTTCGTCGGTTGTGGGGCTTGAACTCTGGGCTTGGGTGCTGTCCCTGAGCTCTTCAGCTCAAAGCAAGTGCTCTACCACTTGTGCCACAGCACCACTTCGTGTTTTCTGGTGGTTAATTGGAGATACGAGTCTCACAGATTTTCCTGCCCTTGCTGGCTTTGAGCTGCAATCCTCAGATCTCAGTCTCCTGAGTAGCTAGGATTATAGGTGTGAGCTACTGGTGCCTGGCTCTAAATCCATCTTTATAAGCAAATGATAGCCTGGTTCACTGTGTGAAATATCATGGTCTATCCTAAGAGGAGAACAATGTGCTTGTTCCAGAGAACACAGCATTTTATTCAAACCAGGGAATCTATGGATGCAAGACAAAACAAAAATAGCTTTCTTTAGAATTTAATGATATGAAGTTATTTGGGGGAAAACTAACAAGAAAGAATAGATGAGAGTATGAGTCATATAGAAAAGCTTTACAATACTCATGTCTTTTATGATTTCTTTTTCTGGTCTCTGGGGTGTGTGTGTGTGTGTGTGTGTGTGTGTGTGTGTGTGTGTGTGTGTGTGTGTGTGTGTGTGTGTGTGTGTGTGTGTGTGTGTGTGTGTGTGTGTGTGTGTGTGTGTGTGTGTGTGTGTGTGTGTGTGTGTGCGCGCGCGCGCACAGTTTTCCTTCTGAAATGGCTATGGTGGTATACAGAAGTCCTTTGCCTCCACTGTAGTGAGATCTTTGTCCAGCCACCATGTCTCCTGGAAAGGTGGGAAGAGTCTGAGCACACTCATGTACCACCATCTTCCAAAGTAAAGGATTAGTAACACGGTTTAGTAGATAAGATCACACAAGGCTAACCATTTAAACCCAGTCCCCCTGTGACACAAGCATACACACAGAAGTCTCTGTAAAATTGCCCTCCTCCGGGGCCTTGTTTTTAGGTTGTCTCATGGCTGAGCTTATCTTACAGGTGAAGAAATGCTCAACCTCTCTAGTCATAAAAGAAATGCAAATCAAAACAACATTGAGATACCACCTCACCCCAGTTAGAATGACTATAATCAAGAACTCTAATAACAACAGATGCTGGAGGGGATGTGGCCAGAAGGGAACCCTACTGCATTGTTGGTGGGAGTGTAAACTTGTTCAACCACTTTGGAAAGCAGTATGGAGGTTCCTCAAAAGACTCTACATAGAGCTCCCCTATGACCCAGCAATCCCACTTTTGGGCATTTACCCGAATGATCACAAACAGGACTATACTAAAGCTACCAGCACAACTATGTTTATTGCAGCATTATTTACCATAGCTAAGATATGGAACCAACCCAGATGCACCTCAGTAGATGAATGGATCAAGAAAATGTGGTATATATACATAATGGAATTCTATGCCTCCATCAGAAAGAATGACATTGCACCATTTTTTAGGAAATGGAAAGACTTGGAAAAAATGATATTAAGTGAAGTAAGCCAGGCCCAAAGAAACATAGGTCCCATGGTTTCCCTTATTTGCAATAACTAGTATATGTCTGAGACAAGCAGAAAAGGTCAGATAAGTTGATGTTAGGTGAAATGAACCCAAAGATAAGTATTCAAATGTTTTTTTTTCTTTCATGCAATTGTTTCTAACATATTTATAAGATGATTTCTTTGTTGCTTTGTATGTCCCTCCCCCACGATATAACCCCTGCTTTCACTATATTTGATATTGGTATAATTTGTGGAGGGGAAGGAAAAAACACATCATTTAAATAGGGATACAGGTGGACCCATTGCAACAATGAGATGTACAAGTTGTTGTGTAGAAAAACGAACTTTATAACTTTGACCAGGGTGGGGGCAGGGTGGGGAGGGAGGGGGAGATAGGAAGGGATAGGAAGGGGATACAAAGAAAGAGGCAACAATGCTTGATAAGAAATGTACTAATTATCTTGCCCACGTAATTGTAACCCCTCTATACGGTATTTTCACAATAAAAAAAAGAAAATAGCAAATGCATGGTCTGTAAGATGGATGGAATTGTTATTAGATTCTGTTCACTAATGGATGTATTGGTAAGACAATTCAAGAACAGATGCAAGCTAGCATGACGATGTTGGATGTGGACTTTCTAAAACAGTAAATGGCTTTTAAATGTACTAGTGATGTTTTGGTATAATGTATAGTAGAAGTCACTGTAAATTGGTATAACTTCAGTTACATGTTGATTATGGATCTTACATGTATTGTTCCAAGTTTTGATATAATTAAGGTTTATAGTGGATGGTGTTTGGTAAAATAATAATAGCAAGGCCTTGGGCATGAATCACTGTATGCTTAAAACTGGAGCACATGATGATTGGTAGATGCCAATTTGGTTGTACAATGCTGTGTAACGTCTCACAGAATTACATTAAATAGAAATGAAACTTGACACTTTTGGTTCGGAAATTTAATTTTGAAAAAGGGGATCATGGCATCCCCAAATGGCACATGTCTGCTGACTAAGCAGTGCAAGATGCTGTAACTAAATCCTAAAAGCAAAGGCTGAAAATAGAAATAATTGGAGAAAAGGGAAGGGAAATTGTGTTAGTAAGTTCAGCAACCACTAATCACTGTTTTTTGATCAAAGACGTCTAGACACTACCTAACTCCAGTGTAGCTTTTATGAGTGTGGAGAAGTGAGTGTCCTTGTTACCTTACTTATAGCATGAAAAGATGTCCATATAAACAAAGTCCTCTTGAACGCATCCACTTATCTGAATTGCCTGCTGTCTGGCTTATTTAGATATCTGATTTGGTATTAACCATTATTCTTTTGGTACAACTGAAAAAATAGACATTTTATTGATCATTTTCTGAGCTAGCTAGCCCCAGCCTGGCTGAGAGCTCCTCTAAGTCCAAATAGCACCTTTCTAAACATGCAGTGGACAGAGGGGTCTGCAGTCTACAGGAACCAGGTCTTCTGCAGCCTCCCATATCACTTATACTTGACCCACTTTTAATGCATAATTTTCAAAATAATAGTATATCATAGGTATACGTGCCTCTCCATCTTCCCACTGGAAATGTTAAGCACTTATTGTGAATTTATATTCTAGGAAGCAATCTTTGAATCAAGTATCATTGTCTTCATTTTACAAATGGTTGAACTAAGAACCTGGGAAGGTTAAGAAGCCAGTTCAAGACCACACAGCTGGTAAACAGACACAAGAAGGATTGAAATGAGGCCTGACTACAAAGCTCTTGTTCTTATTACAAGACTCTAGGAAATGTCCCCAGTTTAATCCAATCTTGAGGGAACTCTGATATAATTTGTCCCTGCTCAGGAGTCTTTCCTTCTCTGCCAAGGCAAAGGAAGCTCTTTTGTTTTTACAATATTGCAATTTCCATTGTGGATAAGAATTTCACCTTCACAACTTATTTTAATTAGTTGACTGAACAACCTCAGAAGACCTCTAAGAATAAGATATGAGACTTCTGGGTTTAGAATGGACTGGTTCCAGAAGAGAACTATCCAGGCAAAATAGGAGTACATAGTAATTAGAAGCTCCCAAGTCTCTGCCAGCTACAATTTCTGCCGCTAGGGACCAGTGTGCAGGTGCTAGTAATCCCTGTACCAGGCAGCATTGGCAAACAAGTTTGGATGAAAATGAAGAATGGGAAAGGGAGATTGGCAGACTTGGCAAAGATCCCTGGCTGGTTAAGTCCCAAATCTAAACCATAAGTCAGAAGTTGATGACTAGGTCCATCTAAAGACTTGAGAATATATTTTGTTGATGAATGACAGCTGCTAGGAGGGCTGCTGATAAGAACCAATTTTTAAATGACTACATGATTAAGTCACAGCATCCCAAAGCATACTGACAGCCTTATATGCAAATACATCAGAAATTCTCTCATTAATTGCACTTTAGGGTGAACACATGACAAGAATAGAGAAAGATCAAAGAGAAAGACTAAGAAATGTCTTTAATAAACTATCATGATCTAAGTACAAAATATCATATTTTTTTAAATGAAAGGAAAATCCTTTGAGCATGTTGAATAATGGTAAAAGTCCATTTCAATCTTTATCTATGTATTCTTTTAAGACAATTTATGTAGTAGGATGGAAATATTAAATGGGTAAGAAAATCTATGCTCCAGTAAAATGTCACCTTACATGTTAGTGCTTCCAAATATTTAACTTTTTACCTTGGTTTTATTTGTGAACTCTTCTGCTTAGGTGAACAGGGACTATTTGCATCACATGCTTGTATTATGTTCTGTAAACATAGCTGTTGGGGGTGTTCTTTTACGGAATTATTTGAAAATCAAGATTTAAAATTTTGATGTCATAATTTTTCCAGGAAATAGTTGGATACTTATTTCTTCATTTTTTTCTAAATATAAATGTGTTCTTCTACTAGTTGAGAAAGCATATTTCAATGGGTGTAGTTTGCATCCCTCATGGTTTAGTAGGAGCATGTGTCTGCTAAAAACCATGGTGAAAGTTAATTGCCGTCTACTTGAAAAGCTTGAAACACCAGATTTTGCCCCTGGCAAGATAATTTTACAAAAGCAAGAACAAATAATGAGCCAGGCTGTCTCTCAGCTATTACTGTGTCAGATGAAAGTGTCCACCCCCATCTCCTTGACTCTCTCTCCTTATATTTTTATGTTTCACATAAATCATATGTAGTAATCTATGTAGTATACATAAATGTATTATTTATTTGAATATGTATATATTTTAAATTACTGTTTATGATCCAGACAAACCAGAACATAATCTATTGCATCAGCAATAGCTTTCTCCGTGAATTTTGAGATATCTATTTCTAGATATATATTTCTAGAGTCTAAAGGAACAAAGTATCTATCTTCTGGCTAAAATACCTGCTGGCATTAGCTTTGCCTTACTTCATGTAGGTCTTTCAGCACTAGGTTTTAACATTCTGACCTAACATTTAACATATTAATCCTAATTTTAATCCTAAACCAAGATTCTCTGTTGTATTGAATCAATTCAGGTTAATTCAGAATTAGGTTGCTCCCACCCAGAATCAATAGACTCACTGTTGATTCTCTCCAAAGCTGACCACCCAGTTTTGTGAGAATCTGCACCGAATTAGAAAATCTGTCATTGCTGGGAGACTGGGTTGCTCAGATATGGCATGTCATTCTCTCTGGTCTATACAATAGCCACTCTTTGTCTACCGTCTCCTAAACTAAGCTGACATAACTCAGCCTGCCGGTCAATGAGATCTTTATTCTCTTGAAAGGAGTGCCTAGCACACCAGCATTATTAAGAAATTTCTGGACAATGTTTAGTGGCTAAAGAATAATCCAAGGTTCTATTAAAAAGCCATCTGGGTAATTAATAGCACATTTGTTCTCAGCCTCCTCCCAATTTGTCCATTAGTGGAATAAAAGCTCAGGACAAAGGGTAATGTGGTTCAGTTATATTTTACAAGAATTCTTCAGGAAGTTGGAAACACATGATAGTTTTGCAGAGATACATATGTTTAGGGCCTCTCAGAACAGCAATAGGAAAATCCATGGGCTTTACACTGAAGTTTTTTGCTGCCATTAACTATTAAAGTAAGAAAATTAATGTAGATTTATATTGATCATTTTTGCCTGGCATGGACCACTTTGGTTTTAGATGCTTCAGAAATGTATATGAGCAAGATCTCTTTTACAATTAGGTTTCTTTTCTGAAAAGAAAAATAGAAAAAATCTAGGACTTTTACATGATTTCACCTGGTAGTCCTAGCTTTTCAGGGGTCTATTTTAATGTATTTTCACGTAAGTGGCTTCAGGCAGCCGATTTCCACACCACTGCCAAGTATACGCTGATATTTGAATCAATGTTTTTCTTATCTTTCCTGTTGGCTTGCTTTTTTTTTATTTGCTTTTTTTTTTTGACTGCATGCATGGAAAAACTTTTAAGTTGTAGCTACGTGGAGATAAAAGTTAAAAGTGAAGTGAAGATTCACTGTTACGTCTGTCTTTACAATTGATATTAAAATAGTGGGACCTATATTCATCAGTATTCATCAGGAAATACCCTGCCTGGAGATTGTATGTGTGTGTGTGTGTGTGTGTGTGTGTGTGTGTGTGTGTGTGTGTGGGCATGCACGCACATGTACATATGTTGGGGGAGGGGCTTGGAAGAGTGGTATGAGGTAACAGCAGTCACAACAAATGTTCAGTAGTTTGAGAGGTGATGAAACTAATACACAACAGTTTGGAGGATGTATTCTGCCACATGAGAGTGATTGAGGAGAGAAGACAAGGAAGAGAGAATATAGGAAAATAGAAGAAGAAAGAGACAGAGAAGAGAAGGACAAAAAAGGACAGGGAAAAATGAGAGAGGAGAAGAGGGAGAAAAGGGCAAAAATAGAAACAGATTGTCAGATAAGATTCTACATGTTTTAGAGTTATTGGGCTATAACCAGCAGTTTAGAGCACGGGGACTTCCCGTGTCAAATCTAGCCATTTACCTCAATATGCCTAATAAAGATGGGTAGTAGTGAGATAGAGAAAGATTTATTACATGACATGGGCACACCACAGGGAGAATGAAAGTAAGTATGCAGACCCATCTTTGGAATATAGATATGAGCCTTAGGGGTGAATTGAGGAAGAGAGATGTGCAAAATGAAAGAGTCTCAAGCAAAGCGGTTCCTTATTTTCATTCCTGTCCTGTGAGAGCTTTGAGTGAGTTATTCTGCCAACACTTGAGGGAAGCAATCAGGTTTCTGTGAGATGATTCTTCCTGCTCCAAGGTGCAACTTGATCATGATAGGTAATTGTCCTCTGTGGAAGGGTGATCTGTCCTTCTGGATTCTGCTGTTCTTTTCCTTGGAGTAGTTTCAGTTCCTGTTCATGAAGATGTTATTCATTAAACTTGTCCTTCCAGGACTCCATGGTGATTATAGGGCAGAGAGAGTCAGATTCAGAGACAAATGTAAAATGGAGTCAGGGATGCCAAGATTTCCTATGCTTTTAGTTAACTATGAGTCCAAGTATGGAATGAGTGCTTTTTAGCAAGCTATTTATTTATTTTTTGGTGACAGTCCTGGAGATTGAACTTGGGGCCTGAGCACTGTCCCTGAGCTTCTTTTGCACAAAGCTAGTGCCCTACCACTTGAGCCACAGCGCCACTTCCAGCTTTTTCTGAATTGTTGATTGAAGATAAGAGTCTCATAGACTTTCCTGCCTGGACTGGCTTCAAACGGCTATCCTCAGATCTCAGCTTCCTGAGTAGCTATGATTATAGGAGTGAGCCACCAGAGCTCAGTACAAGAGTAGTTTGTAAGTACTTGTTTTGTAAGGTCAAGAGGAAACAACATGATGCTAAGGTAAATGAATCCAAGATATGGACATACAAGGTCTTTCTTTGTTGTTGTTGTTTTAAATGTACTATGTGATTTTTTTTTGTTTCCTTTGTATGTTCTTCCCCCTATAGTATATCCCCTGTTGTCACGTACGTGATTTTGGTATCCTGCATCTTGGGTATATATTTGTCTAAGTTTGGGAAGGGGAAGGAGAATAACAAATGCAAACAAGGACACAGGATGACCTATTGCAACAATGATACCCATAAGATACTATATTGGAAACGAACTTTATAACTTCGGGTGGGGGAGGAGTCAGGGAGATGGGGGAAGGAAGGAATAGTGGGAGAACAACAAGGGAAGGGGTGACAATGCTCTACAAGACATGTACTCATTGCCTTACTCATGTAACTGTAACCCCTCTGTACAGCATCTTTACAATAAAATAAAATTAAAAAAGAGGAAGCCAGCAATACATTAGTTTTACTTACTTTTCTTTTCTTTTCTTTTTCTTTTTTTGTCGGTGGAGCAGCTTGAACTCTGGGCCTGGGCGCTGTCCCTCAGCTCTTCAGCTCAAGGCAGGTGCTCTACCACTTGAGCCACAACACAACTTCCAGTTTTCTGAGTGGTTTATTGGAGATAAGAGTCTCAAGGACTTTTCCTGCCTGGGCTGGCTTTGAACTGTGATCCTCAGATCTCAGCCTCCTGAGTAGCTAGGATTACAAGTGTAAGCCACCAGTGCCCAGATTACTTTTCTTTGAGTGCTTCCCATGTATCAGCCAGGTAAATCTATAGCTGTTACTGAATCCTGATAATAATGCATAGAGTGTGAGTTGTCCTCATTTTCAGATGATGCTTAGAGAAGGTGAGTTTAAAAAGTTGCTATGAACTGTGAGTCTCTGTAGGCTCATGCAACACTCTCTTGCTCTTTCTATCCTACTAATACCCTTTCTTATTCCAGGAAAGTGGTTTTGGAGACAGGCAGAGACAGGCATGCAAAGTCTTAATTTACCCTTTCATTCTCTCATCTCATTGCTTATTTATTCTCCAGCCACTGTTGAAGGCACAAAGGTGAGCAAAAACACTTCCAGCTCTTGCTCTGGTACAACTTAGGAGGAGGAGGGAGACACAGCCACAAAATTGTTAACAATGGCGGGTGTAGACAGTGGGGGTACAGGATGCCCTCAGAGTCTATGGAGAGGGAATATTGAACAAAGCAGGGAGACTTGGGAAAGGTTCCCTGAGAAAGTGCCTCAAGCTGAGATCTAAAGGACTGAAGGGTGACATGATCAAAAACTGGTCTAGGCAGAAGCAGCAGTCAAGACTCGTGTGTGTGTGTGTGTGTGTGTGTGTGTGTGTGTGTGTGTGTGTGTGTGTGTGTGTGTGTGTCTCAGGTGTTGAAACCTCTTCAGAACAACAGGGGGCAGTTTAAGGCTGTGATCCTTGGGAATAGTATTCCCCAACCCTTCCCTCTTCTCTCTCCCTCTCCCCCTCTTTACTTCTAGTTTCAGACCTCTCACTGCACCTGTTATCGTTCAATGGGTTACCTCTATCGGTATTCTTTCTTCCTGACTTCTTTGTGGCTTTAGAGTTACCTTTCCTTTGGGGCAAGGTCTAGGCCCTAAGCTGAATTCCCAGTGTAGTTAGGATGGGGTGAGGGTGGGGTGAAGAAGAGACGGTTTTACCTTAAGATACCTCCAGGTCTGGAGGCTGGCCTGCCATTGGCTACCACTGCCATAGAACAATTTCAAGTATGGCCCTGTGAGTCCATAAAGAAAGGCAGATTCTAGTCCTGAACCAAGTTTTGTTTTAGAAACTCAGACTCTGAATAAGCCAAAGAAACAATAACTGTGAGGGAGTTTTTAACATTTCACTGAGGTGGGGGTGTCAGTCATGAAGGTTTCCAGGGTTGCCAAAGAGTGAGAGGAATATAGAGTCCAGGGAGGGGAGGCTCCCAGAGGTGAGGCTAAACTTAGCTGTTCTGCTTCTTGGCAGGACAAATATTTGTTAGCACTTAACACAGGAACACTTTAGAGTGCCTCATATTTACATTGCAAATGCTCTGTAAACAGCACGGCAGTTATGAGTACCTGAAAGCTGCCATTTGTTTGAGGATGCTATATTTATAGAGGATGTGAGAAGTAAGCTTTGGAAGAGAAAAGAGTGTCATTAAAAAAGCAAAGTGAAACATGGCCTCCAGCCGCTTCCTCTTTGCCAGGACAAGATACTTAAAAGGCCACTCCAAAATGAATTCCAAAGGAGCACTCAGGTTAAGTGGACCCAGAGCTATAAACCACCAGTGCAAGCTATCTCTGAGAAGGATAGCTGGCATTTTATCCTGCTTCTAGCCAAGGGGTCCCCTCAGCATCCCCAGGTTTCTTTCCCTCTGGGGCAGCATTAGGACAGCAGGGAGTAGAATAAGTCTTCTGAATGGTTGATTTTCTCTCTCTCTCTCCCCTACCCGCTTGGTATTCCAATCCTGGGGCTTGGACGCTGGGCCTGGGTGCTGTTCCTGGACTTCTTTGCTCAAGGCTGGCACTCTACCACTTGAACCACAGCTCCACATCCAGCATTTTTGGTAGTCAATTGGAGATTGGCCAGTATTCTTTCTTTACTACTTCTTGGCAGGTTAAAGGCCTTCTGGACCTCTTTCCTCTTCCTTTCCTCCCTCTGCCTTTTCTCCCTTCCTTTCCCTGCCAAAATGCTATACCTTACTTATCATGTGGATTCCATTTTCAAATGTGTTGTTGTGAGTAGCTTTTCTTTACATTAGTGTCTGTCTGTGCCAGATTGTGTTGGGTGCTAGGAGTGAGGATGTGACATGATAATTGAACAGGTGCACAGGGTACCTTAAGCAAAGGCCTGGGTTGGATAGAGACTCACGTATTCTGAAAGTGAACACACCTCTGATCTTTCTGAAGAAATGGGGAGGAAGGTGTTCGTGATCTATCTTAGTTAAGTACACTTTCAACGTTCTGATGGGAACTCAGGGTAGTCTAGCCTGGTAGAGCTCTTCTCAGGAACAAGAGGCCGGGGTCACGTGGTAGACTTCTATCCTGAAAAATATGTGGGAGATCTATCTACTCGCTGAGCCATTGGGATTCATGGAACTCTTCCTTTTTTATTTTTTGGTCCTGGACTCCGCTCCTTTGCTTTGGCCTTCCCTGTCTTGGCCTCTATCTCTGCCTGCCCACTTTGCTAGCAGATTCACAGGATTATGGCTAGGTGGGAAGGTCTTGTAAGGCAAGGGGATGGGAAAACAAGAGGGCAGAGTCCAAACAGGAAGAGACTCGGAGTGAGCAGAGAGGGAGGGCTTGGCTGGCAGCCATTAAAAAAAATTCTTTTAGGGTCTGTGTTTAGGGATTGTTGAAAAACATGGACATTTGAAGGGATGGATAGGGTGAAGATATTGCTTTATTTTCCTGAAACTTCAGGGAAAAATTCACCAACCTTCCCATGTTTTTGGAACCAGGTCAATGTTTTCCCATTTGCAAAAACAGCTTGGGTGAGATCACAGCAGACAGTCTCTGGACAAGCCTGGATGACATTTGGACAGGTCTTGGTTCAGGCTAGTATGAGCCTGGACACAAGAGGAAGAAGAGCCTGCTATTTTTCTCTCTTGAGATTTTGAGGAGGGCTGGAGTGCTGGGCAGTGTGGAGTCTCCTTGTGAGCTCTCTTTCTTACCAGATAACCACAATCAGATAGGATAATGTCTCCCTCTCTGAATCTCACCTTAACTTGACTGGGAGAATTCTAGTTTACCACCTTCAGTGTCATAGCTGCAATTTCCAAAATAAACAACCATTATCTCCAGCAAACTTGTCTTATAGCTTAGGGATCTTAGGCTTAAGGTTCCTACCTTTAGGAGGAATGCTACCTGGAGCAGACTGCCCCAGGCTTTCATTGAAATTCAGTAGCATGTACCAAACTTCTGAGTTCCTGTTCACAAATCCTCCCTCCTATTTTTGCAGGCCAGGTAATAGTTCTGACTGATCATCCTATCCCAGCCTCAGGTATGTTGTGAGAGCTAAACTGTTCTGCATAGGATATTTACATTTTCCTGCGTGAGTCTTTCCTCTCTTGAGATACATAATTTACAGGCTAGGAAAGACATCCATCTTTTGTAAGTCTGAGAGTTTTCAATTTAAAATGAAATATTTTGCATCTGGGTACATTTCTCCACGGAATAGTACAGTATTCTTGTGTGAATGTGCAATTTATTCCACAAGGCATTTGTCTTGGGAATATTGCAATGAGTGGAAGTGAAGGAACTTTTATTTCAATTCTAACTTCATCAGTGGCTCCTGGGTGACCTTTGGGAAATTAGTTAACCTCCTTGGGTTTTATGTGTTTCCAAAGGAGGATCAGACTTATTACCTCATAGTCTGGACTCATGACTCAATAAGAAGCTGAAGTTAGTGGGACCCTTGGGTGAGGGGGGCAAAAACTAGGTTGTGTTCTCCAGTGGGGAAAACACTTGTTCTATTCAGAAGGGTGCAGTTGCTCATTCTGTCAGCCTGCATCCTTTGGGAGCTGTTGCATAGTGGCAATACTTTGTCTGTGAGGAGCATCATGATTTCAAAACATTTTGCCATCCTGGGAAAAGTGGGGTTTATTACTATCCTCAGTCTATAGAATCTGTTTAAGTCATGGAACTTAAAAGATATATTAAGTAGGGCTGGGAAGGTGGCTCAGTAGTAGAGTGCTTGCCTTGCATGCATGAGGCTCTGGGTTTGATTCCTCAGCACCACATAAGCAGAAAAAGAAGCCGAAGTGGTGCAGTGGCTCAAGTGGTAGAGCACTAGCCTTGAGCTGAAGAGCTGAGGTACAGCGCCCAGGCCCAGAGTTCAGGCCCCACGACCGGACCCCCCCCCCCAAAAAAAAAAAGATATATTAAGTATTAATTTATAGACTCATTTAACACAGGGTAATATATATATATTCTTCCACAGCACCATGGAAAGATAGTTCTTTTGGCAGGATTTACTTTATTATGCTTTTAATGTGTCAGTATTAGGGCTTGCACTCAGAGCCTGGGCACTGTCCCTGAGCTTTTGTGCTTGAGGCTGGCACTCTACCACTTAAGCTACAACTTCACTTTTTGCTGGTTAGTTGGAGATAAGGGTCTCTGGGATCTCATGGACTTTCCTGCACAGGCTGGCTTTCAAACTGTGATTCTCAGATCTCAGCCTTCTGAGTAGCTAGGATTACAGGTGTGAAACCCAGGTGCCAGCTTAGAGTTTATATTTTCAGTGTAAATTAACCTTGGAAGCAGGGTTGGATTTAAGCCTGACCTGCCCTTGCATGAGGAAGTAACCTACTTCTGTAAACCTCATTCATTTCATTTGTAAAGGGGAAAAATACTTACTCCCAGTTTTGTTTTGAAAATTAAATAACATTTACACACATATATGACATAGTTAGTATACAATCAATTCCCAATTACATTGTGATGCTTTATTACATTTTTACTTTTGATATACTTTACTGACAAGTTACACTTAAGAAGTAGTATATTTCTTTATATAGTTTAAAATTGTTGCAGTTAAGTCCTTTGGTAACTCAGAGAAACACAAAGAAGAAAATATAAAAATGATTTGTAAAATTTCCACTCAATAATTCCTTGTTGACATAAAGAAAACACATTTGTAAGATTAGAGATGTCCAACAGGGAAGTGTGCGATGGGAAACTTTTTCATAAACTAATCCTTGTATTTACTTATAATTATTCTCAGAAAAATGTGTATGCTGTCATATCTACAGGCATCTACTTTTCCTCATCCCTTCCATAATACACCATTTGGAACATTGCTTATACTTGTTTATTTCCACTTGTTTTTCTAAGAGTTTTTCCCACAAATGGAATTCTCTTTCATGTCATCTCAGGATTCCATCATATAAATGTAGTAGGATTCATTTCTCTTGTTATCTATTGATGATACTGATTGTGTTTGGTTTTGGTTAGCTTGTTTGAACTTAAACTGTACTTACATATTGGAAGTACATCTATATTGGAGACATTCCATACATCTATACTGGAGAGATTTTGGAAGGCTATGAGTGACACTATTCTCTAGCAGTGGGTTTGTTAAGTCACAACCTTTACTTTGGTGGTTATTGTATGTATACTTCTCTGCCAAGTCACACTTCAAAAAGTTTATTTCCCAGACTCTGTAAACCCTTGTAAGCATTTTCAAGATTACAAAATGGCATCTTATATGTGTATATTGCTGGTACTCAGGGCTTGGCACATGCTTAGCTTTCTTTTTTTAATATATATTTTTTATTGTAAAGATACTGTACAGAGGGGTTACAGTTACATGAGTAAGGTAATGAGTCCATTTCCTATCCAGCATTGTCACCCCCTCCTTTGTTTTTCCCCTACTATCCCTTCCCTCCCTACCTCCCCAACTCCTCCCCGCACCCTGAAGTTGTAGTTTTGTTTTCAACATAGTGTCTCGTCCATCTCATTGTTACAATGGGTCAACCTGTATCCTTATTTCCCTTCCCCTCCCTAAATTAGAAATATATATACACATATACATATACGTATATACATATATACGTATATGTATATGTGTATATATATATATATATATATATATATGTATATATATATATATATATGATGCAGGGCACCAGAATCAAATACAGTGAAAACAGGGGTTATACCATGGGGGAAGAACATACAAAAGAAACAAAGAATCACATATTACATTGTAAGTACATTAAAAAAACAACAGCAACAAAAATAAAACCTCTTGTCTTCCTATCTTGGGGTTCATTTAACTTAGTATCATCTTGTATGGTTATGTACACGCTTGGCTTTCTTGCTTCTAGATTTAGCACTTTGGGCCATGCCCCCAGCTCAGCATTTTGATGGTTAATTGGAAATGGAATCATGGAGATTTTTCTCCTAGATTTGTTTGGAACCTCAATTCTTTTTTTTTTTTTTTAAATTATTGTGAAAATACTGTACAGAGGGGTTACAATTACATGGGCAAGATAATGAGTTCATTTCTTATCAAGCATTGTAGCCTCCTCCTTTGTTTACCCTTCCCATCCCATCCTTCCCCCCCCACCCACCCAACCCTCCTCCCCCCCAACCACAATTGTAAAATTCGTTTGCGACATAACGACTTGTATGTCTCATGGAACCTTAATTCTCTGACTCTCACCTTCTTGAGTAGTTAAGATTATCAGCATGAGCCATTGGTGCCCAGCATTGTGTTTGTAGTTTTGATCTTGTTTTGATTTGATTATTTGTGAAGTTTTGTGTGTGTGTGTGTGTGTGTGTGTGTGTGTGTGTGTGTGCACATCTGTCTGTCTCTGTATATTTTTTCTACTGTAAACTGCTTGTATAGAGAATTTGTGAGTTTTTATTGGGTTAATCATCTTTTACTTTTCTATTGATGATTTAAAATATAAATGAATATGTGATTTAAGCAGACATTGAATAATATGTAATTATAATGACATGTTTGGATTTAAAGCATTGTTTAAAGGTAAGATAGGCAAAAGTTGTGTTTGTTGGAAGAGCATCAATTTCCTGTCTGCAAAGAATATCTAATTGTTCCTTTTGGATAACAGCTACTTTTACTATACCAAGGATAGCGGCTACTTTTCCTACATCCACTTGGACACATGACCTAGTCTTGGCCACCAAAGCCCTATACTTCCTGGCCACACTTCAGGCATGTGACTGACACCTGACCAATAGAAACCTTCCTGTGACTAAGTTATGGACACAAGAGTTTTTTTCTTTGTTGTTGTTGTTTTTTTTTAATGTACTATGCAATTTTCTTTGTTTCTTTTGTATGTTTTCCCCCCTATGGTAGATCCCCTGTTGTCACTGTATTTGATTCTGGTACCCTGCATCGTGTATATATGTTTATCTAATTTGGGGAAGGGAAAGGGAATAACAAAATGCTGAAACAAGGACACAGGATGACCCAGGGCAACAATGATACAAGACACTATGTTGGGGAAGGGAAGGGATAGTAGGAGAAAAAGGAGGAGGTAACAATGCTCGACAAGAAATGTACTCTTTATCTTACTCATATAACTGTAACCCCTCCGTACAGCATCTTTACAATAAAATAAAATTTAAAAGGAAGGAAGGAAGGAAGGAAAGAAGAAAGGAAGGAAAGAAAAAGGCTGCACTTATAGGAAATGGACAGAGGAATCATCCCGAACCCAGGATGACACCAAAATTCATGGATGCTTATCTACATAAAAAGTATTATATCTTTATATAACACACTTATCATCTCATATTTTAAATGAATAGATTACTGACAATATCTAATCAATGCAAATACTATGTAATTGTCACACTGCATCTTGTTTATTTTTATTGTTATTGTAGAGTTGATATACAGAAGGATATAGCTACATGAATCTGGTAATGAGAAATACTGCAGTTCTTTTTGAATCATGTCTTCTCTTCCATTGCTCTCTCAGTTTTTCCCTCCTATCCCTACCCAGAAGATGTCCAGTTCATTTTCCATAGTGTATAGTATTACTTTTGCATTTGTTCACTCTTGTTTCACCTCTTATGTGCCCTTCTTTACCATCCCAAATACAAACAAACTAACATGCCAACCAAAAGAAAAAGAAAACAAAAACAGCAACAATGACATCTAAAAATGTCTCTTGTTTTCTTTTCTTGGAGTTCATTCATAGAATGTTATTTTATATGATCATCTGCACGTAACTATTGAGCCTTTGTCCACCACTCTTATGAATATCCTCCTTTGGCCTCAGTGTGTGCATGACAATATTCCTGAATAATTTACCATGTCCCACTGTGTGTGCACATATATGTGTGTATATATATTTATAGTTTAATCATTCTGTGTGTTTTCTTGTAGATTTATAGTCATATTCTAGTTACTACAAATAAGGAAAACCACGCATCCTGTTTCTTTAGCTCAGGATTACTTCACTTATTATAAATTTTCCAAGTCTTTCCATTTCCTTATGAACAGTACAATATCATTCTTTCTGATGGATAAGTAGCATTTTATTGTGTATTTATACCACATTTTCTTGATCCATTCATCCACTGAGGGACATCTAGGTTGATTCTATATCTTGCCTATAGTAAAAAATGCAGCAATGAGCATGGTTGTGCTGGTGGCTTTAGTGTGGCTTGGTTTGGGTCCATTGTATAAATGCTCAGGAGTGGGACTGCCGGATCATATGTTTTCTGTTTGTTTGTTTTCTGAGACAAGGTCTCAGTATGAAATGCAGGGTGGTCTTGTATTTATTAAGTAGCCCAGGCTGTTCTCAGACTTGTGAACCTTTTGCCTCAGTGTCCCAAATGCTAAGGTTATAGCCATGCAAGCTGGCTTGTTATTTCTTATTTATATATTTTTTATATCTACCGATGTTCACATCTGCAGATATGAACCTACAGATAAAGAGTAAACTATATTCTCTTTCTCTGTTTCTGTTTCTTTTTTACAAACTCTCTCACTCTCATTCATGTGTTGAGAAAGGATGCTGTAGAAAATCTACTGGAACCTCAGCTCAGGAAGTAGAAAGAGAACAGCAAGGAAGGCAAGCACATAATTAGTATTAATGTATATTTTCTCTAATAACAGATAATATGGGATTGATCCAGAAATTTGATAGGAAAATGTGAGCTGAACTTACATTCAAGTAGAAGAAATGCTACTGGGGTGATTTGGAATTCAAGGGAATCCCAGTAAAGCTCTGAATGCCAGCAACAGTTTAATCCATGGAGGCAAATGGAATTTGTTTTGGGTAGTTGAACTTTTGTCTATATTGGGACAGGGCCAGGTCCTCACCCACTAGTCAGTATACAGCTGGCAATCATTCTCAATATGCTTGAGTCTTTTGTAAAGTCGTGCATTTTGGTAACTATAGAAGCACTCAAAGGGGTGGTTTACTATTTCTGAGTCCCTTTTTCACCTCCCCCTTTTTGTATTAATTGGGAATCTGGGACTTGGATCGTACCACATGTTAGGGGCCGAGTCCTACTATTTGACACATATTTTAATAACTGGGGTTCAAGACTAAAACCAAGTAGAGCCAGGACTTAAGAGTACAACTTCATAATACTACTTACTTTTGGCATTGAACACTAGTTTATTTTCATATTCCTTTTGGCAAACCAGAAGTTCTACATTGAGTAAGAAGAGTTAAGTAGTGAAAATGTGTAAGATAAACTCATAAAATTAGGCTTCTAAAACAGGAATTAGCTAAGTAAAAAGCATAAAATCAGCCTATAGTAAGGAAAGGTAGTAATTTATATCTACTTAGAAATGTTTTTCATTTTTTTATAGTGTGATAGTAGCAAGAGTGACAGGTCAGCAAAATTCAAACCATGTAATAAAACCAGCCACACTGATTAAAGAGGAAAGTTTACTAAGTGTAGATCAAAATGATTTTCTCTCTTCAGGATGAACTCATTAGAAAAGTCAGACCGGAACCATCTGGGTTACATTGAGACCAGCCAAGAGCCATGCACTGAATTAGAAGGGAAAAAACCCTGCAGCTTTTCTTGCTTGGGATATTTGACATTTGTGGGGGGGGGGGGGGGGATGAGGTGGAGATCAAGAGCGCCACACACCCATTGTCTTGTGTAAGTACATCAAATTTGATGAATGCTCTAGTTCCTCAGTCTCCTCTGATTTTTCTGTGGCTGTATAAAAATGATCACCTCTTCTGGCATTATTAGGAGTGGAGGATTTTACATATGTGAATCTCTAAGGTGACTCTGGCACCTACATTTTTACACTATTTTTATTGTGCCAGTCCTAGAGCTTGAATTCTGGGTCTAGGTGCCATCTCTGAGATTTTGTGCTCAAAGGCAGCACTCTACCACTTGAGCCACAGCTCCACTTCCAGCTTTTTGGTGGTTAATTGGAGAGAAGATTCTCACAAGATTTCCTGTCCAGGCTGACTTTGAACAATGATCCTCAGATCTCAGTCTCTTGAATAGCTAGGATTACAGGTATAAGCCACCAGCACTGGCCATTTTAATTATTTTTAAGAGGATATTTTCTAAGTACTATTTGTACTTCAATGGGGTCATGATTGGGACTTCTATGTGTAGTTACAATTCTGTGTCCACATGATAGCCTGAATACCAGGTTGTTAGTAGTTGCTCATTTATCTATTGTTGCTCCTGTCAAAAACCTTGGCACCACTTACTTAATGTCTGATCCAGGCATGCTGGCAGTGGGTCCAGCTTTAGCATACAGTGATGCTTTATAAACCATTGTTTCCTGAACATTCCGCTACCTCAAACATAGGGGTTTCTGCCGCCTGTGGGTCAGAAAATGTACTAGGGAATCAGCCTGGCCTGCATCTCCCAGTGCCTTCCTCGTCATCACCTCTGTCGTCTTGCGATGTCCTGTAGGATCTGATCATCTTCACTCTGTTTTCTGACCTATGGAAGATTTCATTTTATTTTACTTTTTAAGCTTCCTTTCTTCTAGCCTGACTGTCCCAAGACTCAGCAAACAAAAGTCAAGAAAGATGTTGGCTTCTACAGTTTCTGTTGTCTTCATTCTTACTCAGATCCCTCTAAAGATAAACTATTGCTATTGTTTGAGATAGAGAAAAGGGGAAAAAAAGAAAATTAATAACAGAAAAATTCTCTTGCAGGTAGGCTTGATTTCATATCGGCCACCCCTGTGGAGCCATTAGAAACTTGGAGTACACTAAGGGACTTACCAAAGACTAGAGGTATACCAAATAAAAAATGAGGACTGAGAAACAAAATTAACTCACTTAAAAATGAAAAACAAAAGGCCTGCAAAACTAAAATTACTGACAAATCGAATGTAACATTTTTGTCGACTCTATTAATGGCTCACCTTAGACACCATAATAATTTATTGCATCAGAAAACAATTTATAGGTTAGCTGTTATGTCTCAAGATTTCTCAACTATTCACCATGATTTCAAAAAAGTATAACTTATAGAAAATTAAATGAATTAGCCAAAGATAACTTTCCAAAGGCAAAATTATTTTTAAAAAGCTTTTTGACTCTCCCCATCTACTCCCAAACAAACCGACACTTAATAGGAGGATGTAAGAATATTTCAGCACAATTGACATGATGTGATAAGGAATCCTTAAATATGAAATCCTTAAATATGAGAGTCCTGATGGTCTGAGCTGTGTCAAGAGGAAATGCCTTTCCGAGAATAACTTCCAAGAAAGAGTGCAGAGTTCACCAGTTAGAGGTACAACACTCTAAGCCCAGTCCCCTCTGCAGTGTCCACTTGAAGCAACATGTGGGCCTGGGCATTTAGGCCAGCAAGAGTGATAGTGATGGAATGAAGACTAGAGACTGGATTAAAGTACATGAACTTCAGATACCAGCCTCAGGCTTGGAGATCCCAAGGCTACCCACACTTCCTACCAACTGCCTACAGACTCAGGGACTGCCACCGTTGCTTCTTATTTGATCATTTGCTTGTACAACTCCCAGAACTCGTCAGTGCTATACATAGATGATAATTTTATGACAGTGGATACAGATGGGAGCTAACCAAATGAAGAGATGCATAAGGCAGAGCCCAGATGGGAACCCGTAGCAGAAGCACCTAGGTGCTGGCTGCATACCATTCTCCCCATACATCAGTATGTGTGCATCATCACCCAGGAAACTACCTGAGCTGAGTGCCTGCAGTGTCTACCTGGGTTTCCTTACATAGATGTGGTTAATCTTGTGGCATGGCTAGCTGCCAATCCTGAGTCACCTTGTTAATAAAGTCTCAGGTACAGGTGAGGGCCTGATGTGCAGGTCAGATATTCCTATCACTATGGAAAGCCCATGGATTTAGAGGTTACTACCTGGAAACCAAGGAGTAAAGCGAGACAAAGTCATGAAATATGAAATATATGTATGTATGAAATGAAATGTGTATAAGAAATATATGTATGTACTATGTAGCTCAGAGAACGAGGAGATACCACACATGCTGAAATGCATTCAGGGCTCTTTTTCTCCCTTGTGTCACAATACTTTCTTATAGGACCCAAAGGCTAAATAACTTTTACAGTTTACATTTTCATAATATACTTTGGTTGTATTACCCCTCAGATCTATATTAGTCCTCCCTTGTTCCCTTTCTCTTCCTAAAAGATACTTCTATTTTCATTTCCATAAAAAAAAAACCTTAGATTTTTATAAATGAAAGTATGCAATAGTTGTCTTTCTGGATCTGGCGTGTTCCACTTTACAAGATCATCTCCAGTTTCATCCATTTCTTGAAAATGACATGAGTTCATTCTTTAGGGCCATATAAAAATGTCCCATATAAAAAATGTATCATAAAAGTGTTCTTTTCTCTTCCCACTGTCTACTGGCTTTCCTCTGTAGAGGTAGCTTTCTTTTCACACTGCTTACTAGGTTCCTACGTTTTCTTCACCATTTCCACCAACATGTCCAGCTACATCTGAAGTCTTGGTAGGTCTTCTCTAGTTCCCAGAGCTTCAAGGGTCCCTAGGCATCTGCAGGCATTGTGGCTAGTACTTGGTGCTAACACAGTGAGCTTTAGACCACATCTAGCTTTTTATTATTACAAGCAAGGATGAAATGTACTTTCGAAATGGCCCACATGCTTTAGAAATGATTCTGGCATTTCTGAGTACAATTCTGTTTTTCAAAGAGTGATTATGATCTCTAAGGCATGAACTATGTGAAGGGAAGCAATATTGACCTTCTCTACTTCCTTCTCTTGTGTTCTTTCTAAATTCTGTAGGTAATTAAAAAAAATACAAAGAATTTGAAAGGCAATTGCTTTAAACTTAGTTGAAAATGTTTCTGTTGACAGTATGTACAAATATTATAAAAGATAATAAATGATTGCTATTAAATTGATGCTAATTTACCATCCTATTAAAGCTGAAATCAGGCTATAAATCAAAAGATAAGATCAGGGAAATAAAAATATTGGTGAAATTCCTTGTATCAAGCTGCAAGTAAACTTTGTCATGGGGATGCAGGTTATAATAAAATTCTTTTATTTCGCAACTTTATGGAATGTAAACATATATTAAGTAGTTAATAAGGAGTCAATATGAAGAAAGCCGATTTGGTGTTAACAATGGCCAATGGAGTGCTGGTTCTGCGACTTACTCTGACGAAAACCTAGTAAGTCATTTAGCCTCTCTTTATCTTCCCCACTTGGTAGGAGATCTGACTGTGTAGGTGATTAAAAATCAAATGAGCCCCGTTCTGTATTACATACTATGTATGGTACAGCAGACATGTCCTGCTGAAGTCTTTTCCTTCTATGATAAGATGCTGAAAACCACATATGTGAGAGGAAAGCAACACTGACCTTCATTTCTTGCAGTGCTGCTTTGTTCCTTGACTGGTCCGGAGCAAGGTGCATCTTTACATCCTGGCAGGCAGTGACTCAGCTTCTTTGTCTGCAGATACGGGCTGTGTAGATGGCACAGGTAGAGAGATCAGTCATTTTACTGGGTCAAATGGAAGCTAATTAAGAAACAGAAAGAACTAGAGAATAGATAAATCTATAAACACTCAGCTTACCCTGTTCTTGGTAATATTTAAATATGTTACCTCAACAGCCCCTTTTGCAGATGATGACAATGGGGAAAAAAGAGCCAGTTAAAAGTAGCTCTAATGCAAGTCAGCCTCCGTTGACTTGACTTGAGCTGTTCTTCCTTCTCCCAGCTTTCCCCAAACACCTCCCCACCCATCAACCGATAACACGTGGAGAACAGAAGGAGGGCAGCTTTTTCTCTTGCCCAGTTCCTGTGAGCCCCTTCTGGCTGCTGAGTCCTTATCCTGGGTGTCTGTAGCCTTTACTGTGTTCTGTCAGTACTCTTCCTTTTCTTTGAGATCTCTGCTTTTTAAGAAAGCTGTTCTGGACTCAGAATAGCCAGTAAAAAAAAAAAAAATCCCCAGATTCTACCAGGCATGGTAAAAATAAATGAGCAAATAAACACCCAAACCAAGAATATATTTTCAGTCTTTGAAAGCAAGGTGACGGACTCCTTTTTCAAACATTCTAGTTAAAACTTTACTTGCTGAACTAACATCTGGGCTTTAAACATGAGCCATAACACCCTCAAATGGGATCCTGGGTGAAAGAGAAAAAAGCTGTTGCTGGAATTAGAATTATGTATTAGCTTACCTTTGTCCTTTTCCACGTATGTTTTTGGACAGGGTATGTAACTCTCACCATCTTCATGTTTTCTAGTAAAAAAAATTCAGAGGATAATAATGTGAATCCATGCCTAATTTCTATAATGAGGCTGTTAGAATAAGCAGGTAAAATAATGCCAGTGAAAATACATTATCAACTGTAGATTGCTTATATTAAATGCTAGGTGGACTAATTTTAAAAGCTCTCCTTTTGAAATAAATATTTCCAGTAACATAATAAAGATTTTTTTTATGGTTTTGGTTCAGAAACATTCATTTCACTCAGAAAGGAATATTCTAAGTCGCACTTGTATTTTGATGTTCTTCTGGTTTTGCTTTTTCCACAAAGAAACTAACAAATTGTAAGTAAAGAATAAGAAAAAAAGTCTAAGATTTCTTAGAAGTTGCTTTCTAAAAGATGTAATTGAAAAATAAAGAAATAGACTGAAATTGCCCTCAGAGAATGGACAGTATTTTAAAAATATATCCCATACTATAAATGTTTTTCTTATCAATAAAAGTAAGCATAAACTGATTTTTTAAAAGTCTCCTTCATAAATAAACTTATAATAGAGTCCTAAATATCACTATTATATGTTCTCACATCTTAAGACAGCTCCCAGGACTTGAAAAAAAAAAGGGACACTAGCCTTCCTGAGGTATGGAGAGTTGAGGGATTATCTGGAAATTTAAAATATGGAATAAGAACTGATTTATTTGAATACAACCTTATTAAAGGGAAAGGACTCATGCCTTTTTGAAGTGAAATTTATCTTGCTTACAGTCTATAAAAGTAGAATTGTATTTGTTATTATTAACTAATATGGACTTTAAAAATATCTAGGTTATATATTATTTGGGGTTTAGGTTTGTGTGTGTGTGTGTGTGTGTGTGTGTGTGTGTGTGTGTAAACACACATGATTTAGTTGGCTCAAGGATAGCATATACAGGAGTGAAACTCCATGGAGTAAACCTTTTGAGCAGTTAACATTTTAACAAAATGAATATCAGGAAACTGAAATGAAATTGTAAATGAAAGAGGAGGATCCCACACATCCTTCCCAGGGGACCACGCAGAGGCAGGCAGGCACAGGAGAAAGGTTATTACAAGGAGCCATATTTCCCCCAAGAGGGAGCACATGGCCTCCATCACCATCCAGGTAGCAGGAGGGTCTGGGGGATAGGAAGTGAGGTTGATGGGAGTTCAGGTGGGTCTGGGTGGAGAGAAGGAAGGGCCAACTGTATGGAGGGAACTCCAGGAATGGGAGGGGCCCAGGTCTGGGTGGAGCTGAGGACGAAAGGTAAGCATAATACTAACAGTAAAGGGGAAGGGTAGTGGGGGTGTATGAATGAAAAAGGGAATCGAGGACAAATACGGCAAGAACACCCAAATGTACACATGTGATGAAGGAAGTAGGACTTGTGAGTGAGTCTGCCGGGAGGGAGTAGACAGGGTGGGAAGATTGATAAAAAAGGTGACTGTTCAAGAAGAACTGAACTAGTGGGGTGCTTGTGGCTCACATCTATAATCCTAGCTACTCAAGAAGTTCAGATCTTAGCGCTGCAGTTCAAAGGTAGGCTTAGCAGGATAGTCCATGAGACTCTTATTTCCAACTAATGACCAGAAAACCAGAAGTGGAGCTGTGGCTCAAGTGGTAGAGTGCTAGCTAGTCTTGCTCAAAGAACTCAGGGACAGCACCCAGGCCCAGGCCCTGAATGCAAGCCCAATGGTCAACAAAATAATAAAAAAAGAAGCAGCACTGTATTTTTAGATGGACAGGTTAAATTGTGACCTCCTTTGGCAAAATTTTGAAGTTCAAAAAGTTCTTTTAAAATTAAAAGAAAAGTAGAAGAATAAAGGAAAAGAGAAAAAAAATACCCAGAATGTTCTTCTGCCATCAAATATTTTTTATAGAATCTTCTGCCATTTAATATTTCCTAATAGATATCTTGTCCAGTTCCACAAAGCCATGGTCCTTCTTAACCCAAATTGCAAGTTTTCTTTCCAACCCTTCCATATAAAACAATAATAGTCAAGAAAGAATGTGTGTGTGTGAGAGAGAGAGAGAGAAAGAGAGAGAAAGAGAGAGAGAGAGAGAGAGAGAGAGAGAGGCAGAGATGGGGGAGAGAGAATAGGAAGAAGACGAATATTATTTCATGCATTTACAAATGACCATAACTTGGGACCATTTCATCAGTTTGTTTTCAGAATGTGTATAGAGACTGACCTCTTTTTTTCTGAATTATTCAGGCAAAGTAAAATTACTTTGAAGATGTTAAAATTACCATTGATAAGGAGGTATGTTGCTCTAATTTCCTAATGCAACATTTCTAACATGTTTTTCAACGTCTTAGAAGTTCATATTGATTTTAGCCAAAGTGTATTTAGGACAGGAGATAAGGAATGCTAATTCATAAACTTTATTTTCTCCCGAGATGTTATTATTGTTTTTCCCGAGGGCCAGCAATTTGGAAAAAATAAGGAACAGGATAATTTATCCACCAAGACAATTGAGCTGGCTAGGGGCTGCTAGTGTCTTACTCTAGGGAAATCTTTCAAAGAGTTGTGAAAGCCTCAGGCGAAGTGTCATATACCCCTTAAGGAGACATCCCCCAGGGAAAGTAGCTTCACTGAGAGCTAGGCCTCCTACTTGAATCTGGCCTGCAAATATTAGTCTTTACCCATCTGATCTGGATATTTTTATAAAATGTCATCTAGAGGCATTTTACATTTTGATTTTGTTAAGACAACAAAGGATGAAAAGAATGAATTTATTCTATGAAATAGGGAATTATATGGCATTTATGGACAAGCTATAGCAATGTATTGCAAATTGTGTTTTGAAAAATAGGAATGCTTATTGAAAGCAGGTTTCTTGGATTACCATCCTCTGTCTCTTTACAGTGACTTCAGGGCTCTTTCACATGCTGATGTGGGTTCTGAAGCTACAAAGGGACTGGAGATAGTTTTTCTTTTGTAGAATACCTCTTAGAACTTTATGCAACTCCTAAAACTACTTCTGTCAAACCCTGGGAGGCCTTTCTACACAGTTAATCTTATCCAACATAAACAACAACTGAGACTAACCTATGCTGGGGGGTCTGATATTAACTTCAAATTCCCCTGGGTCATGATTGGGAGAATGATAGGCCTGAAGA
Organism: Dipodomys spectabilis; assembly: GCF_019054845.1. Classification (NCBI taxonomy): domain Eukaryota; kingdom Metazoa; phylum Chordata; class Mammalia; order Rodentia; family Heteromyidae; genus Dipodomys; species Dipodomys spectabilis. Next base: position 12,068,835 of record NW_024870692.1, read on the forward strand.
AAGGACATAAAGTGTCCCCTGAAGATTTGGTTGTCTTTATTGTCTCTTCTTCACAAGCCAGCTTCCCAGTTCTTATTTTGCTTGCTGCCCTACGTTTCTTGTGTTCCTCATCAAAGCCTGTACTAGTAATTGAGGACAATCCTTCCTAGCTCAGGCTGCTTTTGCTCCATGTTCAGACTTTTTAAGTACAGAGCTTCAGTGATAATTTCTAAGAGATTTTGTTTGTGGATGCAACTCCACAAAATATCTGTTACTAGCCAAGTAAGAATAGCTCTTTCTCCATGTGCTCCTCATACCTGGAGCACCGCCAACTCCTCACAAAGCCCCAAACCATCACTGCCTAAGCCTCTTGGCATCATGGGAGTTATTCATCCTCTCTTAGATGTGTCCTGCCTACTCCTAGTCTCACAGAGTTGTTCTCATATTCCTTTTGGCTCCCAGCAACCATTCTCCCTTTCTTACCAGCTCAGTCTCTTTTGGAAGATTATGGCAAATCTTATGCTGGTCTTGGGGGTCAGAGGTGGCTGAGATTAAGCTGTGCTGTCTCAGCTTCATCTACTTTGCTGTATCAGGTTTTGTGATCCTTAGGAAAGAGTTAAGAAAATTGAGAGTTTAAAAAATATACATTTATATTATTATCTTTAAGTAGTTGTACAAAGGAGTTGACACTTAACAAAGCAGTTTATGAATACAGTGTATCTTGGTCAATGTTACCTCTTTCACCCATTCCTCCAACGCTCCCATTCCCTCACTTATTTTAATTTTAGGATTTGTATTGATTTTTTTGTCATTTAACGAAATAGTTTATGTGTCTAATGTATCTTGAATGGTGTCACCATTTCAACATTGAGATTTTTTTTTTAAGGTTGGCTTTCCGTTTATAGAGGACACTAGAACTCTCTGACAGGTGTGTGTTTGTCTCCAACAACAAAAACACACTCATACAAGTCAAGGGGAAAAACAAGAAATTTAGTAGAGAGGGAGAGAGAGAACACCTTTAAAGGAAATGGCAGGCCTGAGCTAGGTGGCTCAAGATCAAGTATGTGGTTTAAAATTTCTAGGGTTTGAGGAGTATATTGGGCTGATCTTAGGGAAATGGTTGAAGATTTTTGGGAGGGATCAGTGCGTGTGCAAGGTTTTAAGTATATGGAAGAGATGTAATGCATTTGCATGGAACCTTAAGTAGAAGCTTGTTTGAAGGCTAAGAATGTTTCTAGTACGCAGGTATTTAGTTTTGTTAGAACTATCTGGAAGTTTTCTATACCTAGAGAGAAGTCCTAACTGTTAGTATTATGCTCACCTTTGGTACTCAGCTCCACCCCAGACCCTCCTGCTACCTGGATGGGGACAGAGGCCATGTGCTCCCTCTTGGGGGAAATATGGCTCCTCTAATAAACCTTATAATAATCTTTCTCCTGTGCCTGCCTGCCTCTGCGTGGTCCCCTGGGATGGATGTGTGGCATCCTCCTCTTTCACTAACTACACACTGACCACTATTTATCCGCCAAAAGGAGTGGCCGTGGGAGGGACTAAGAAGGAGAAAGAACTCCTGGTGTCTCCTATGTCAAGGGGCAGGGGCCAGTTTCAGCATTTTCTCTATAAGCTGCCTCAGAAGGAGACTAGGAGGCAGGAAGAGAAGGTGTTTACTGTGTGTGTCCATCCCTTGCTACATGGTCCTGCAATGGCATCTCACTGGGTGTTGCAATGCCCAGCTTCTTGAGCCACTTTCAGAATCAAGCTGTGCGGGCGGCAGCCTAGCACAACACCTCCTCAGCCGTCCCAATCAACATTTCTAGGAGCTCTTAGAGCTCTTGAGACACAGCAACTGCTGGACTCTGTCCATTTCATCTAAGGCTGCATTTCAGGGAGCAGAGTTTTTCTGGCTTATGAATTCCCTAGGCTCTGGAAGGTGGCAGATGCCCTCAGGTTACAGCAGTGACTTTTTACATGTTTCTTCAGCTTTGTTATTTGACTTTTCAGTCCTTCCGTTCATTGACCATTTGAAAATCCCTCTGTTAAGCAAGTATGGTTTCTGTTTTCCTTAGGCCTGGCAGAGGCAGAGTAAATCCCAGGGCTGCCTCTCCACAAATGTCAGGAGCCGTTAAATTCACATTGTCCTTCTATTTTCCCAGCACAGCTAGCAAGGGCCACAAGCTGAGCCATGGTCTTGGCCCTTTGAATCCTGAGAAGACTAACAAGCATTATGGTTGAAGCGTGCTCTTCATAGCGGGTCATTGACTGTATTCTTTTTGTTAGGGGTGCTTTTTCTAATACTCTTGTTTTCTGGTTCAGTAGAACTCCCTTGTCAACTCCTGCCTGCAAGCCAGGTTCTCCAGATTGAATTCAGGTTTGCAATTCTCTGATAATGTTTTTGAAAGTGTCCCATATTACCCATAAATTCCCATAGTCAAATTTATATACCTGCTACCAAGGAATCCAAAAACCAAATGTATTAAAATGTATTAGGAGTTCAGTTGCTTCAAGGCCATATTTATCACACTGATTGGTAAGTATTTTCCATTAAAAAAACTTATGGTCTCCTTCTAGTGTCCTTCACAAACAGGAAATAAGACAAAGAAGGAGAAAAAAAATTGCACGATCTCTCCCCTAGGGTCACAGAGCTTGGTCATGAAGAGTGAAGGTGGCAGATCACAGCTTAATCTCTGCCACATTGGCCCCTAAGATCAGCACAAGGCTTGACGTAATCTTCCAAAAGAAACTGAGGTGCTCCTAAAGGTTTGTGGGAGCCCGCAGGAGATTGAGAGCACTGGCCAGCTGGCAATATTAATCAATGGTCACATGCTGGCTGACAAGGAATGTTAATCACCAAATTCGAGATTGCCTCTCTGATGCTGTCACATTGAAAGCTATGCCCAGACTTCAAAAGAGCTCTTTTTCTGACAGTTAGCAGTAACAATCATTTCTGTCCACAGCCTTTTAGCACCCTGTATATTTCTTGGTACTTCATACATCCTCAATGTTAATTGAACACGTGCTCTCTAATTATCCAATTTCTACCTGAGCCATGTTTCAATTAAGGGACTGCCGTGGACCTGCAGGCACTTAGCATGCTTTTGGGAGAACATGCTTCCTCAGAGTGATTAGCAGTAATGAGTTAAGCTGTCTTAGAGCACACAGAGACACCCCATTAGGCTTTCAATCATTTGGTTTCCCATCCTGCCCCATCTCATGTAAATAACATTTGTAATACTTCCTTTCAGAGCTTAAAATGTGCAACAAAATATTCCTAAGGGTCAAAGTCAGAAGGAAGTCCTCATTTTTTTTCTTTAAAAGATAGGAGGCAATGGGAATGATTTGGAGTTGATTTTTAGACCAGTGGTTTTCAGATCTTTTTGTGAAAAAGAATTGCCCAAGGAGCTTTCTAAGTACAGATTCCTGGAGTGGTTTATTCAGCCAAGAAGACTTGCTCAGTGACGCACATGTTTAACAAACTTCCCAGTGGATCCCCAAGCAGGTAGTTTGAGCAACAGGACAACTCAGGCTTGGACCTGCTGGTGAGGGGTTTGCCAAGTCTGAGACCCCACCCCCAGGATATCTGGCCAGGAAGCTTGTTCCTTCCTATTTATTACTATTTTGCACTGGGAATACCGAAAGATGAGCGAGAACCCATGAAAATGAAGAATACAGATATAGAAATATAAATATATAGACATCTGATAGATAATTATTTGCTTTTTAAATTTGATTTACCCAAAGACCATAATTTCTTTTATCTCATTTTCTCTTGTATGTTGTACAGATACTGAAAGCCAGGGAGGTCGCTTGAAGTTAACTCCAGCCCTTAAGAAGTGAAGCTCTTAGTTCACTTTTGTGGCCACCATACTATGAGCTCTGTAAGTCACTCTTAATTTTAAGTTTTTATCATGACCAAAGTCACTGTGTTAGTCTAGCCTACTGCTGGCATTTTAGACAGCAAGGATTTTTTTTTTAAATAAAAGAGGTAATGTAATCACAAGTCTAGGAAAAAAAAAGCAAAATGTCTGTATTCCAAATAGATGAGTAATTATACTAGCAGAAATAAAGGACAGACATGGCTTCAGGGGGTCCTTTTGATCTGTTCTTCATGGTGAAGAAAAGAGAACTTAATGTGTTCATACATGATTCCCAGTGACTTGTAGAAACCACCTCTGTCACCAAAACATAGGACAACCACAAAGTAACAAGAATCAGACAGTCTTGTGCGTAAAGTAGCTGTTTCATGTCACTTACAAATTCAGACTATTGAAACTGTCAAAGTAATTTAATGGCAAAGTGGTTAGTTTTAAGCTCCAATATTCCTTCCTTTTAGAAAGTAGCACCATAACCTAATAACAATATATTTTTTAAAAAGAATGATGGTATTTATTTCTTGTTTTACATTTTACAAACATATCTATCTCATTGCAATGCTTTATATTAATGGCTGCTAAGTATTTCAGTTCTCACCAGAGCATTTCATCTTCTTTAGGTCAAAGTAAGTATCTGTTAAAGAGAACCAACTTCTGTGTGTGTGTGTGTGTGTGTGTGTGTGTGTGTGTGTGTGTTTACCTGGAGCTTAAACTCAGTATCTAGGTGCTGTCCTTGAGCTTTTTCTGCTCAAGGCTAGTGTTCTACCACTGGAGCCACAGTTCCACTTCTGGCTTTTTTGTAATTTGATTGGAAGATAAATCTTTTATGGACTTTGTGGCTTGGGCTGGCTTTCAGATCTCAGGTTCCTGAGTAGCCTGATTACAGGCATGAGTTACTAATGTTCAACTTTATTTTTCCTTTTTTTAAAAAAAAAATTGTTGTTGTTCCTGGCTCTACCCTGGGATGGATGAGGTGATATTACTTTTAATTTTAGTGTTCATATTATTTATGCACAACTTTTTCACTTGAAAAACTGTAAGAACTTTTGTAAGAAGATTTAACTAGATTATTTCCCCACAAAATTAGAAATTCCCTTTGACAATTGCTTACTGGCAATTGTCTGTCATGTCTGATAAGCTGTCTTTCAGTGCTTATAATACTAATGTTGCAAACATTGCAGTTGTTAGTGGCCCATCTACTGACAGTTTTGTTTTACATAATTTAATGTAATATTTGCAATAGGGTTCCAGCTTTTGTTTTTCAAATTAATCCTTCATATTTATTTATATTGTTTTTCCTTTTAGGATTTTCTGTTTCTCTACCAACAGAGTACATGTTCAACTTTCTAATTTCTAAGCAAAATTAATTTATATGAAGTAGCATGACTCGAAGGGACAAAGTACATATGTTCAATAGGCAGTTTCTATGGCATATAGCCTACATTTTTATGTGTTTCAGTGTTGTAACTGCAGTAATATCATGCACACATTCACATACACTTTGGGAAAACTTCAAAGCACTGAGCTGAAATGAGAATGCTAGTGCTCAGGCTCTGACTATTAGCATTGCCTCAGCTGTGAGCAACTCAGATGTGGAAATGTGGACCCTGGACGAAAGCCCTGCCTGTGAACTCCATGTGACTACCTATCAGATGCTGTTTGCCAAGGTTTTGTGTGTGTGTGTGTGTGTGTGTGTGTTATCTTTATTTTTGGAGATTCAGTTCTTCTTCCTGGACAGCCCAGACTAATTGTCTTACAATTAGCTGGCTTGTCCAGAGTGTCTAGTTGGGGAAGGCCCTGTGGCATCTTCTCCGCTGTGTAGGCTGAGAGGATGATTTGGATCCATGTGAACAGAGTATTCTTTATCTGAATGCTTAGGCTGGAGAGTTTCAGATTTTGAACTATGAATTTTTAAATGTATGGACGTGAGATATCTTGGGGATGAGACACAAGACTACACACACACAAGGAATGCTTAGCCTGGGCTGTGCTTAGTACTATACATCAAAGCAAGGTTGTTCAACAGCTCTCAAGTCCTGTCTCGTGGTTTGGAAAGTGTTACTATATTTTGAATGCAGTCTCTTTCACCCAAATTTTATTTTCAGGGCATTAAGAGAATCAATGCTTCAAAACTATAAATCTACTAGGGTTGAGAATTCATTGGCTTGATACTTGTATTCTCACAATGGGAGAATTCATAAAAGACTAGGAGGAACTTCTGTGTTAGGCTTTGGACCTCAATTCACTGCTGTCTCTCCAGAACATGCAACAGTGTGTAACATATGTTGGGTATCTGATAACTATTGATTAAATAAAGGAACACATGTGTGTGCTCTGTCTCAATTGAAGACTTGCAGTGAAGGCAACAAAGTAATCCCCTTTATGTAAAATGGGTGGTGTGGCCTTCTATCATTCCAGCTTTGGTGTAGTAACTAGTCTTTTTAAGTCTCTGACCTTCCCGAGAATTAATACCCTCGAAAATATTAGAGATAAAACTTGCAAGAAAATAATGGCATTATAAATCCTTATAAGGACACACGTAAAGCCTGAAGAGGAAGTATTTGTGGGGAAAGAGGAAATATTTTATGTAGTTTTGAAGTATGACTAGTTTACCAGGAGGTAAAGGAAGGGTATCTTGAGTAGAATGATTAATGTATTAAAAAGGAAATAAGGCAGAAAGGAATATGGCCCTTGAAGGAGGGGAAGACATTGGGAGGGGGTGGATAGGATATTAGTGTTGTTAACCAGGTCATCTTGTGGAAGACTATGCTATGGGACATGAATTTCCTTGCCGGCACTGCAACAGAAGCTAGAGAAACGTAATTAGAATTACAGCAATAAAATCAGATTTTTGGATAAGTTCTCTGTCATCCCCAGTTGGGCTATGAATAGGAGGCAGGGGGCCAATGAACATCAGTGTCCCAGTTAATGGGCTTATGCAATCAAGCCTCGAGCTGGAGGTAAAACTCAGCAGTAGAAGGCGTGCCTAGCATGCATAAAACCCTGAGTTTCATCCCCAGCATGCTCTAGCCAAACAGGAAATTTAGCAGCATCCTGTCTGTCATGGCAAAGTGAGTGATATACAGGATACACAGTCATTATTTTGATATGGGTCAATGTTTGGTTGTGGGTATAAAGGTGACTAAAATAGAAAGACAACTAATTATAAGGTGAGTTAATGAAGAAAGAAGCGTTGACTTCAAGAGGTTTATAGTTAAATTGGAAGAAAGACTTGCCAGTAGCTCCCTCCCAGATTCTGGTAATAAGAAGTACAATCATATGAAAGAGTCTTATTTCTGTGTGGTCCCATTTTATTAGGCTATGTTGAAATTTGCTACAAGAGATATCTCATCTTGAGCTGTACAAGCAGTTATGAAGCTTGATCCCAGTTAGTTGGCAGGGAGCTGAAGGCTGCCTTTAGCAACATTCAGACAGTAGCAGACACCCTGACTAGGGAAGACTGGTGGAAAATGCTTACTGAGTGTGGGAAGGATTGTATCATGGTGGGAGAATCTGCCATTTAGGGATTAACAAAACCTAGATTCTTGACTTTAATCGTGGAAAATTTATTTAATATCTCTGGGCACCAGTTTCCTTATCTGTAAAACAAAGATTTCTGGTGTGTTGTTTTGATTTCATGAACCATAGGAAAAGTTCTTACCCAGTTCTGGCATGGAAAATATGGTAGAGTTTTCAAATAAACAATCTAGTGCTCTTGGCTAGCAATTGAATGTGAATATTATGGCTCATAATGCACTATTTTTTGTTGGTCATGGGGCCTGAACACCTGGCCTGGGCACTGTCCCTCAGCTCTTTAGCTCAAGGCTAGGGCACTACCACTTGAATGATAGCTCCACTTCCAGATTTTTATGCTTATGTGGTGCTGAGGAATCGAACCCAGGGTCTCATGCATGCAAGGCAAGCACTCTACCACGGAGCCACCTTCCCAGCCCCATAATGCACATTTACTGTGGAGAAAAAAAATCAAGCTGAGTAGGGTTATAGTCTCACTCCTATGTGTCTAGCACTCTCTCTGTAATAGGGTCTGAGATGGCATGGCCAATCTGTATTTATCTCTGTTAGGGTATTTTCCTCTTAGAGTTGCCAAGATGGCATTCTCACTAACTAGAAGAAAAATTGTCAGTTTAAATCTTTGCATTTGGGATTTAATTCCATATACCAAAGGAAGCTTGTTTGTAATGAAGTTTCTGGGGAATCTAGTATGTCAATTTAAGACTTGATCTGAGATGAGTAGTATAATCCAGTATGAAATGTGTCTGCTCTCTTGGACATAGAATTTTCAGGACTCTCATGCCTGAAAAATGACTATACTTAGGGAAGAGCTAAGTGGCTGAAATAGTAATTAGGAATTTATACCCTTTGAAGGACAAATGTCCAGATGGGAGTGCTATGATGTTAGATAGTTTGTTTGTGGACTGGAGTCGGCGGAGGTGTCAAAGGAACAGTTCCACAAAGAAACAATGCCACATAAAGACAACTAATTTCTTAAAGTATGAATTTCTTGTAAAGGACTACCCAACTGTAATACACATGGAGTATGGAAAGTGAAAGAAACATTAAGTTGGGGCAGTCAGACTTGGTACATTAATGAGATTAGGTTTTAGGGACGCAAAGCAATCCAAAACGGCTTGTACCACGATGGTAAGGAAATGTTTGACTTTTCTCTGTGAGTCAAGAACTTTGGGGTGGAATAAAGAGCAGGGGATAATGAGGGCAAACAAGGAAGAATGGAGAATGATTGAGTGCTCTATGTGCTCTTCCTGTTTGCCTCCTTGTTGCAGATTTTGTCTCTGCAGCAAACAAAGATAAGCTACTGGGAGATATTTTGGTATAATTTAGTTTTTCTCCTCAGAAGAGTGGGATTTCACTCTTGTGCTTATTGAAATGTAATTCTGTTTTACAGAGCAATTTCTTTTCCATTCCTTCTGGTGAAAAGTGCATTGAAATAAATGGAGCTTGAGAACATTCTGGTACTTAGTTCCTATATCATACATTTGTGTGAGAAATGACCTTCAATTTGGAACTTTCTGAAGCACAGAGAGTATTGCAAAGTAAAGGAAAACTAATTTGTTTTTATCATTAGAATTAAAGTTTCTAGGTTCTAGAAAAATCAGATCTTAATTGGGGCTGGTGGTTGAGAACAAAGTTGCCTTGGTATGTGGCTGAAGCCTAGTACTTCTGTGTGTACAAGAAACTGCAAACTGAGTCCACTGAGGTGGGAGCAAGGGGGGGGATGAGGAGCGGGGCATTACAGTCATTTTAAGGCAATGCAGCATTATTATTTCCTGCTTCCTGTGTGCTGTTAATTTTGGACAATAGAGGAACCAGGGTTCCAGGACTTTTATACATTCCATGATAAAGACATTGATGTCTTTGTGATAATGGAGCAGGTGTCCCCTCTGGGTTGTTGCTGTCTAGTCTTTGCATGAACAACAGACCCAATGAAGAGCATCAGTGAATAGCAGTCCATCTGTCCTCTGCAGTTGAAGACAAAGAGTGGTGTGCTATCGGGCATGGTGTCATTTGTGCCGACTTTGGTCACCAACCTTCACTCATCGTGCTTATTGACATATTTTAGTCAGATACCATGCATTTTATTATTATTATTATTATTTGACAGCAGGTATATTTTTGTTTTGGAAATATACTTTTTTGGTGCCAGTTCTGGGGCTTGAATTCAGGGCCTGGGTACTGTCCCTTAGCTTATTTATTTATTTATTTATTTTGGTCAAGGCTAGTGCTTTACCATTTGAGCCACAGCTTCACATCTGGCCTTTTGGTATTTTATTTGGAGACCAGTTTCATGAGCTTTCCTGACTGGGCTGACTTCAAATCACAGTCCACAGATCTCAGCTTCTTGAGTTGCTAGGATTATAGGCATGAGCCACAATGCCAAGTCATTTATTTTATCAGTCATGGGGCTTGAACTCTGGGCCTGGGTGCTGTTCCTCAGCTCTTCAGCTCAAGGCAAGAGCTCTACCACTTGAGCCACAGCACCACTTCTGGTTTCTGGTAGATAATTGGACTTTCCTGCTGGGGCTGGTTTTGAACGTGATCCTCAGATTTCAGTCTCCTGAATATCTAGGATTACAAGCATGAGTTACTGGCACCTGGCTTATTGATTTTTTTAAAGATGTGTATTATATTGTATTTTCATAAGTAGTCATATAAATCTTGTATTAATTCACAACTTGCAAGAGTATTGTTATACACATTTAAAATTCCATAATTCTTTTTTTTGAGATGTTCAAATAGTTCATTTTATTTATTATTTTTATTGTGAAAATACTGTACAGAGGGGTTACAATTACATGAGCAAGGTAATAAGTACATTTCTTATCAAGCATTGTTGCCTCCTTCTTTATTCCCCTTCCCATCCCTTTCCATCTTCTCCCCCTCTCCCAACCCCCCCCCCTCCCCGCCAAAGATGTAAAGTTCATTTTTCTATATAATGTCTTGTACATCTCATTGTTGCAATAGGTCCACCTGTATCCTTATTTAAACAATTTGTTTTGTTTTGTCCCTTCCCTAATGCTTTATTCTAAAGAAGCATTATTTTCTCGCTGGCCTTGTATTTCCTGAGAATGCAGAATAGGTTGATTTTGCCTGTTCTTAATTTGATAGTAAAAGTTTTCATGTAGTTTTTAAAAATATTTTTCTTATCTTTTAGTAGTTGTATAAAGGAGTTGCCATTCAACACAGCAGCTTATGAATACAACAAATCTGGATCAATGTTACCCTTTCAACAGTCTCACCCCAGTTTTCATGTTTTAGCCTAGAAAGAAACAACAACTTTGGGTTGGAAAACTAAAATTTAAGAGAGAAAAGGTAGCTATGGGTATGCTCTTAAAACCCTACAAAGGACCATTTGCTTCCATGTGAATGCATCTTTGGGCTTCTTAATAAATGGGTAGAGTTTGAGAGACTTAAAAACTGAGAAGATTCTCTTGAACTCCAACTGAGATAGTCATATTGATGATAATAGGCTGATGACAAATACATGTGGGTTTCCAAAATCTGAGTTATGGAACTTGTAACAGTGGCTCTGTCAACTGGAACATTCGCTATCCTCCAGCTTCCTGTTAAAACCTCAGCGGTTTACCCTGAGCCCATCCTGGATGGACCTTCCTTCCCCACCATTCTGCTGCATCAGTTATTTCTGAATGTCTGTGGTTGTGTATGTCATGACTGCTTGGTCATTTCACACCCATTGTGTGGGATTGAAAGGGATGTGGTAGAAAAAAGACACACTGTTCCATGGCCCCAAAATGCTGCCTGCCTAGGTAAAATTGTTAAAATCCAGGGAAGACATTTACATATTTGCTTCACATAAATTTTAGATGATTCATTCAGCCTTGGGAAGGAATATGATGACTGCTTTGAGGAGGTTAAAAGGTTTTCATCCTTGTTTGGGGAGTTTTCTTCATATTCGTAGTTCATTCATAAACCTAGAATGAAAATAATGTAAACAATTAAATTTATTGGAACCTTATCAAGATTTTGAAATCCTACATTGAGTCATCACCAAACTATTGTCACCAATATGACTCATCTGTTTAAGCAAGATTCCCAGAGAATTCCCTTAGAGTATAAATTTGTATGTCTCCCCAACTCTACTTCTTGACTAAGAAGTCCAAAGACATTTTACCTTGGAAGCAAAACATTTTTTTTGTGGGGCTTAGGGTCCAAACAATGGTTGTCTTTGTTTTTTTCCTTGATAAATAATAAAAGCGACAAAACACAAAACTTAATAACAAATAAGCAAAACAATTAACAAGGACTATATTTAAGAACTAGAACAAGCAGAAATAGCATGAGAAAACTTAATATAAAGGTAATTTTTTCAGAGTAATGAAACCCAAAATGTAATAAGGAAGATGAATGAAGTGGTTAAAGATGAGAAAACTAAATGAGAGAATCAGAAAAACAATGAGTGAAACAAAAATATGTACTATTAAAAAGGACAAAAATAACCCAAATGGAAATTTAAAATGCTTTCCTAGGTAAGTTGTTTAAGTTTTGTGTGTGATTATCTTCTCAGGTTATATGGGAGTCTATTTATTATTCAATTTGCTTCTTTGTTTTATAAGATTTGTCAGAAATCATCTTACATTGTTACATATATTAAGAAAAGCTATGCCCCCCCAAAACCACAAAGTCCAAGTAGATGCTAAAATGCATTATAAGAGGAGGAAACAAAACAAAGAATAATCAGTGTTCCACACAGCACAAAACAGAAATTAGAAGAATGAAAAGACTAAAAAACACTAAAAAAACCCCACTATAATAAATTTTCTCTAACTCTTCACAAAATTTAAGAGACAAAAAAAAAATGGCTTAAGGATCTTTGTTAGGGTCTAGAGGTTCCCACACTTCTCCTTGGGTAGAGAGATCAAAGGCAAAGAGGAATGTCCTAGCTTTTCTTGCTTACCTTATAATGAATATCCTGGCTGTTAGTCTCCACTAAAACTGTCCAGCAAGAGGTGTGGCAGAGTCAAATGTCTCTCAACACACATAGTAAAGTAGTCATGATGGTGGGCATTTTATAGCTTCAGAAAATGCCTCTATTGTACCACTTGCTGTCATTCTTCATACTCCTCAGAGTTTTTGTTCCTTCACTGAAGAATAGCTTCTGCAACTGTTGAGGCAGACCCTGGATGTACACAGTCCAACAGATAGAAGAAAGAAGTCTCAGAAGGTAAGTATCTGTTGGTCATCTCCTATTGGGCATTTAAAAGAAAAATGGAGTTAATCAGTACTCCTACCATAACTTCCGGAGAACCTTGATTGCACTTCTGGAGGGTTATGATTTAACCTATTAATATAGCCCTGAGATGTACTACTACCTCAGGTTCACTTGAGGCCATATTTGGCCAGATATCATTTTTGTCTAGGGTGATGCTGCTGCTGCTGAGTCTATGGATAGAGAGGTTGAAAATAAAGCATGACTGCTATTCCTACTATGGTTCTTTCATTTGCCTGAACCTGCTTCAATCTTCCTGGAACATATAACTTACATTGCAGTATTTTACTAGAGAAACTACTGTGTTCATCTCCCTAGCCCCCTACGTTGGTCTTTATCAAGCTTGGTTAAATATTTTAGTGCCAATTTTGAGGCTGACTAATTGGAGGTGAAGGGAGGGAATATAGTCTGTTCAAGATTATATCAGTACTGGAAGCTCTAAATTCTTGCATCATTTTTCATATCATGCCAGCTGAGAAAGCAATACTTAAGCAGAACTATCCACACTCCTTTCTAGAGTAAGGAGAAAGCCAGTGAAGATGGAAGCTGTTACTGAAGTTCAGTTAGGGTGCTAGTAGCAGAACAAATCCGCCTGGGAGTTTAGGGAGTCCTGATTAGCATGAGGGTGGGGCTGGGACACCAAAAGACTCAGTTGTACCCCTTCCAGTGAGGAGGAAGGCATTCACCTTGGGAAAAACAGCACAGACACTAAGAGCTAGGTTGCCAAGGGTTTTTAGATGATAGTCCTCAGGTCAGCAAGATTGGCATCAATGTGAGCTTGTTAGAAATGCAAAATCTTGGCTCTGTATTAGTTTTTTTTTTTTTAAATTGCTGTTATAAATAGCTGAGAGAAACGCTAGGAAATACTTACTTTGGCTCATAGTAACAGTCCATGGTTGGCTGGCTCCATTGGTTCAGGGCCATTGAGCATCCTGGAAGTAGAAATGTGGGGTGGAGGACTCTGCCTTCCTTATGGCAGCCAGGAAACAGAGTGAGAGAGGAAGAGACCAGAGATAGGATATTCTTCAAAGACAAGGCCTCTGTAGCCTACTTCTTTCAACAAGACCTCAACTTCCACCACTTTCTAATGCCATCAAATTATGTAATTATTAGTGAGTTGATCCCTGGATGAAGTCAGAGCTTTCATGATCCAATCAGCCCTCATTCATTAGATTTCCCAGATCGGGAATCAGTCTCTCAACATGTTAGTCTTTGGGGAGATACTTCACCTCCAAAACATAACAGGTATAATCCTGGCCTACTGAGTCCGTTTCTATGGATAAAATATAGAAAACTGGACAATCTTAGCAAGCTACTGAACTGTATGTAGGTTCCAAAAAAAAGGAGAAAATTCTCTACCTCTCAGGATTGTGAAGATTATAGAAAAATGTGGTACAACACTTTTCATGGTGTCAAGCACAAGATTAAAACTTTCTGTCTTTGATATCATTTTGATTTCCAGACTTTGTCTTGACTAAAGCCAACAAAAGCACTCCATGGCCACGTCTGGGCAACTCAACCGCTGTATGGTTTGTTATGAGCCCTGATAAGAAATGTACTCATTACCTTGCCCATGTAATTTTAACCCCTCTGTATGGTATTTTCACACACACACACACACACACACACACACACACACACAAGAAGCTATGTCTTTATGGATCCTTTATGTGACACAGTTCCTTTGCATTTGGATTCTTTACATTTCCTACCTCCCCACATCCCCATTGGGTTTAGAAGCCTGTCAGTCAGTTTCTCTGAGCCACATAAAATGTTGCACTTCCGTTTCTTAACTATTTCTGCATTATGGAGGCAGGCAAGCTTCTTTCTTTTCCTACTGTCTTGTGTTCAGAGGCCTATGAGCTGCTGGGAATGGGGATCTCTTTCTTGGCTAAATTGAAATGATTAAGAGAAGAAGGAGCTGGAAAATAGCATTATGTCATGGGCACTGACTTTATTGTAAGGCTGAGACTGCAAACTGGGAGTTTTTTAGTTTCTGTAATAATCTCCCTGAGAGAGATAGGAGAAAAAAAACAACAACAAACAGTCAGTGTTCATGCCCTAGGCTCTGTAATTTGCCTTTTACTTTTCTGCATTTTCATATTTGAGTCTGAGAAGCAGAGGACCAAAACAATCAGCAACAGATGTCCTTGTGAATCTGTACAGTCCATGGATTCAGTTAGCATGCAAATTGTCATCCCAGGGCAATCCAGGGGACGCTGAAAAAAACAGCAGGCCTGCTCTGAAAAGTAGATAGATGACATGATTAAAATGTCTGGATTCAATCATGTGTTTAATTACAACCTCTTTTTTATCTCAACGACAATGACTGGTAGCTATTATGACACAATATTGAAAATGCGTATGACGCATGGTGGCACTTGGAAGGCTGATAGGTGGTCTGTGTTTGATCAAAATGATCAAAGCTCTTCGTCATGGAGCGCTCCCTCTCCTTCTCCCTCATCTGACCCACTTAGATGAGCAAAATATGATTTATAGGAGACGGTTTATGTGACTTTCATTCTTATGCAGGGGCATAATTTTTGCACCATCATTTCCTCTGGAAACACAGGAGCTTGACAATGGTTATAAACAGTGACCAACTTTCTTCTGCAGCTGTCTACAAGACATGGCTGGCTCAGACTTCAGCTTTAATTTGCTCTCATAGATTCAAACACTTTCAAATTTTATTATTGGTATAATCATGAAAAAGATGAAAAATCCTTAGTGATGAGTGGAGAAACATTTATTTCTCCCTAATTGTTCATCCAGTTACATTTTTGAGACTTTAAATGAAACTGAAAAATTAGCTTCTCACAAGACAGTATGTTGTTGAGCTACATGGTTGATAGAATGACTGAATGCCTTTCCCTCCCCCTTTACCTTTTATCTCCCTCCTTCCCTCCCTCCCTCCCTCCCTCCCTCCCTCCCTCCCTCCCTTCTTCCTTCCTTCCTTCCTTCCTTCCTTCCTTCCTTCCTTCCTTCCTTCCTTCCTTCCTTCCTTCCTTCCTTCCTTCCTTCCTTCCTTCCTGTCTCTCTACCCTTCCCTCCCCCTCTCTCTCCTTTTATTTTTCTTTCTTATGCTGAAAAACTGGAAAGCTAAGAAACAGAGGGCATAAAATTAGCTTGGTTATATGTCTCATAGATAGCTAAATTTGTCAACAATTTGACCTAGTAGAATATTCACTATTAACATGAACTAAAATTTACCAGATTAAAAAAGACTTTTACGCATGTCATAGCTAGGCACTAGTTTATTTTTTCACATTTTGGAGTCTTTGTTAGAACTTGGGTGGTAGTTTCTCTTACATATACTTCTCTATTTTAGAAATTCTTTACTCCTCTGAATTCACCTTTTACATTGGCTAATATCTAAGGAAAACAGAAACACTCTTTAACAGTAATGATAAACATTGCTGGGTGTGTATTGTGCTACTGCTTTGGTCCCAGCACCGTTCTGGCATCTACAGGGACTTTAATAACTCTTTATTTTCTTTTTGGTGCCAGTCCTGAGGCTTGAATTCAGGGCCTGGGCATTTTCCCTGAGCTTTTGTACACAGGGCTAGTGCTTTACCACCTGAGCAAGCCACAGTGCAGTTTCTGGTTTTTGGTAGTTAATTGGAGATACATGTCTCATGGACTTTCCTGCCTGGGTTGACTTTCAACTGCAATCCTCAGATCTTAGCTTCATGAGTAGTTAAGTGTAAGCCACTGAAGCCTGCCTTCAGTAACTTCTTAAGACTTTAATCCCACCCTCAGGATTTTACAGGAAAATTCACTACAGTGAGTCATATGTGAGAAATGAAGGTAAAGAGATCAACAGAATGATCAGGAGAAATGGTGCTGGAGAGAGGGAGGGGATTTGTGCAGGCTAGAATGTTGGCAGAAAGAAAAGGTCAAGGTTTGCTAAGCTTTTATCAGCTATGTCTTGCTACAACAGATTCACAAGGAAGGTGGAGGAGGAGGCACTGGTATTTATAGAGAAAGAGCAATGTTCATAGGTCTGAGATTTGGTACCAAACTCTTTTGTTAATTCTTGCCAGAATCAGTTGGGAAGAATTATGAATGAGTCACATACACTGATTTGGTATCAGTGATCTGAAGTTTCTCTGGAAATAGATGGAGAGCTTATTATTTAACACTTGACACGGCTCAGCCCTTTAGATCCAATGCCAGCAACTATCTTTCATTACTGTATTCCAGGCATTAATGAGATTCCTTTCTCATTTATTCCTCACAAATCTCCCCTTTGAGGTAAATCCCACTTTTTCCATGTTTCAGGTGATACAAGTGACAAAGCATAGACAAGCTAAGCTATTTGCCCTAGCATAGACAAGCTAAGCTATTTGCCCTTAGCCAGGACTCTAGTGGGCAACATTCCTAAGCTGGGTAGCTACTGCACTATGTTTGTGTATATGCTCAGTGAAAAGATAAACCCAATGCTTATCCCAATAAATTATTTCTGAAACATCATCATTTAACAATAGGAACAAGTTTTATTCTGGCCTTTGAACCTTCCTCTTTGGGAGGACACAAGTAGGAGTGTGAGATGCTGCTTGTCATGAAATATGGAAGTAATAGTAGGATGGAAAACTGAAGTTTGATTTTTTTTTGTACCACTCCTGGGGTTTGAACTCAGGGCCTGAACATTGCCCCTGAGCTTTTGTCCTCAAGGCTAGTACTCTACCACTTAAGCCACAGTTCTACTTGTTGATCTTTTTGGTGCTTAATCAGTGATGAGAGTCTCATAGACTTTCCTACCCGGCTGACTGTGAGCCATGATCCTCAGATCTCAGCTTCCTAAATAGCTAGTATGACAGATATGAGCCACTGGCACTTGGCCCAATTGACTTTTAATTTAATTTTATTATTATTTTTAAATAGTTATACAAAGAAGTTCCCATTCTACAAAACAGCATATGAATACAAGGTGTCTGACAACATTGTCACCCATCGCTCATAGTCCATCCCTTCTCTCCCAACTGAGCTTTTAAAAATGAGAAGAAACAGAATATATATCCAAAGCTCATCCCCAATGCTACAGTTTTGAGAAGTAGAATGTTATTAATTAATGAATGACTAATTAATTAATTTTTTTTTAATTTCTTTTTTTTTTTTTTTGGTCGTGAGGCCTGAACTCTGGGCCTGGGCACTGTCCCTTGGCTCTTCAGCTCAAGGCTAGCGCTCTACCACTAGAGTCACAGCTCCACTTCCGGCTTTTTCTGCTTATGTGGTGCTGAGGAATCGAACCCAGGGCCTCATGCATGCAAGGCAAGCACTCTACCACTGAGCCACCTTCCCAGCCCTAATTAATTAAATTTTTGAGACAGAATCTTGCTACATATAATTCTGGCTATTCTTAAACTCACAATCCCATCTTAGTGTTGGAATTACTTAATGTCTGAGTGTTGGGAATTATAAGTGTGTGCCACCATGCCAGCCTGGAAAGGTGAAATCTCCTAACTAAGGAGCCATTGTAGACTTAGTCTTCTATGTGAAGCGGGCACAGCTCTCCAGTGCTTGAAGCCTTCCCCTTCAAATTGTCTGGTAAGTGAACTATGGATAGGAGGAGGTAGAAGCTTCAACATTTTGGGTAGAAATTGCCCAACTCATGTTTCTCACTATCAATATCTTCTATTCCAATAAGGAAGTTTTCCTTCAAGAGTTGATTACTAGTGCTTCTGAGGCTTTAAAGAAAATTCGCTGTGAGAATAGGGTAGATGAACTCTTCCAGGTGGAACAGTGTTAAAGATGTGAAAATGGATACTCTCTCTAACTCTCAGGAGTATATACCCTACTTTATGTGAATACAGATTTGGGCATGACCAGGGCTGACTTCATGGCTAATTTGAGACCCATTACTGAGTCTGGAACTAAAGCATTTATGGATGCTCCTCAGGCTGTTACAAATATCTCCATGACTGAACTAGTTGTGTTTTTATTTCTGCCCACTTGGTGACAGGGAAACTATTTGTTATCACAAGGTACTATGATAAGCAGTGTACCTGGGACTTTTCTGCCAGGGATTCTTTCGTTGTATGTTGTATAGATGTCAAGTAAATGCATTGAACTTTCAACCTTCAAGAAGACCACTCAGAGTACTTAGAGGAAGGGCAGGCCAAAATGGTGAAGATCATTAGTAACTCATAGGCTAAATTATTACCCTGTATTTGGAGAAGAATGAGAAGAAATCAGTAATGATGAAGTAGAGCAAGAGAAAAGTGAAAGAGAAGAGGAAGATAAAAGCTGATGAAGTGGTAAGGAATGAAGATAGGAGCTCAGATGTGGAGGGTAGGCTAAGGAAATGTAGGCTAAGGAAAAATGTGTCAGTGACAGGAACTGGAAGATGATCAAGATGACAGGGTTAAGAAACCCTGATGACATCACTCAGGAGGACCATGGGAAGCAGCTCAAGAGTCACACCAAGGACTGAATAAAACCTTGAAACCAGGAATTTCTCTGTAGGAAGCTAGTTGTAATTTAGGGTACTGCTGCTCATCCTTTTGCCTTTTTGAAGAGGAAAGAAGATCAAACTCTATGTCCATTGTGTATCAATCATGAAAATCTGAGTTGACACCAGGCTGACTCTGGGGACTTCATCTCTGAACATTTCCTGAGAAATGTGTCACAGAGCACAGGCATGAAAGTCATGTCTGAAAGCATTGTTAAGACATGCATCAAGCTGTTCTCTGAGCTGGCAGCAGATAGGAGAACTCCAAGAAATTCTATAAGATAGTCTCCCCAAATCTAAAGTTTGGCATCCACGAAGACTCCATTGGCTGGTGAGCATTTCTGACCTGCTGTGCTTTCACAAGCTGAGTGAGGTGATGTGTCTATCAGAGCTCACAGGAGATGCAGAAGTCTCTGTTACATCCCTGCTGAAAGCAAAGACAGATGTTCCTGGCTCTGTCTTGTAGAGTAAGTGGGGCTTTGAGATAGAGAACATGAGATGGTCTAATGGCTGGTATTGCATGTATCATCTCAAGGAGTTTGGTAGAAAGAGCCTGGTTTCAGTTACTAAGGAAAGGATGGAACTAGCTCTCTGTGGGTGAGGAGGAGAGAAAAAGAAGGGAAGAAAGCAAGGTAGAAAGAACTTACACAGCATTTCATTTAGTTTATGTTTTAAAAGTCAGTCATATTGTGTTACTTTTTTAGGGCTAATGTAATGCGTGACCACACTGAGGGACTTAGATAAACAGAAACCCATTTTTTTCACGATTCTGGAGGCTAGAAGTCTGAAATCAAGGCATCAGGAAGGCCGTACTTCCTTCAAAGGCTCAACAGGAGAATTGTTTGTCTTTTTCAGCCTTTGTTGGCCCCATGCATTTCTTGGTTGTGGCTGCAAATCTACATTTCTTTGTTCTTTCCTTCATATGTTCTCTTTTTGATTTCTATCTGTCTCTTACAAGGATATCATTTGATTTTAGGATAACTTAGATAATCCAGAATCTCAAAATCTTATCTCAAATTCTTTAACTTAAATATATTTGCAGATATCTATCTATCTATCTATCTATCTATCTATCTATCTATCTATCTATCTATCTATCTATCTATCTATCTATCTATCTATCCATCTATCTATGTACCTACATTTATAGATGCTAAGGCTGTGGATGCAGACATCTTTTTTAATTCAATCCATTGAAATAATATTCCTTAAATAGAATAACTTTTGAAAATATTATATTCTACAACTGAAAGATATATCAAATTCTTTAAAACATTATACTTGCAATTCTAAAGCTATAGAACAATTTAAGACTATTCCCAGTCTAGACATGGAAAATGACTAGGCAGGGTACTTCTGTTTCTGTACATTTTTTTGGGGGGGGGTCCACTGGTCGTGGGGTTTGAACTCTGGGCCTGGGTGCTGTCCCTCTGCTCTTCAGCTCAAGGCTAGCGCTCTACCACTTGAGCCACAGTGCCACTTCTGGCTTTTTTCTTTTTTGCTTATGTGGTGCTGAGGAATTGAACCCAGGGTCTCATGCATGCAAGGCAAGCGCTCTACCAGTGAGCCACCTTCCCAGCCCCTATTTCTCTACTTTTAAAAGTCTATGTTCGAGACCTGAGTCTACTTGCAAGTCTACCTCTAGCCTGATCTTCAGCTTCTTCTTCCTGAATGCCAGCCTGATCACTCGAAATCATGGGAAGACCAAATATGACGTGACTCATTACATTGACTGAGGGCTGGCATAGGGAAATAAGGCAGAGGAGTTTGATGAGTTAGAAGGAGATGAGAATTGCAAAATGTTCTTTTGGGGGCATGGCATCCTATAAAGATGGTTTTCAATCTGTGAAACTACTTACTTTTGTTTCATTCCACTTGATACTTTTTTTTTTTGGTCAGTCATCGGTCTTAAGCAGGCCTGGGCGCTGTCCCTCAGCTCTTCAGCTCAAGGCTAGTGCTGTACCTCTTGAACCATAGCACCACTTCTGGTTTTCTGGTGGTTAATTGGAGATAAGAGTCTCACAGACTTTCTTGCCCAGGCTTTGAACTGCAATCTTCAGATCTCAGCCTCCTGAGTAGCTAGTTTTACAGCCATGAACCACTGGCGCCAGGCCATTCCACTTGAAATAAACATTTGTAGTATGAAGACAGTAACTTTAGGTAAGATTTCTTTCTAAACAACATAGATAGACATATATATATTATATATATATTAGATCAGAAAAATGTAAAGAAGTAATAAAGGGGCATGATCAAAATATATGCATATGTGGAATTATCACAATTATACAGTAAAAAAATAAAACCTATCTAAATAAAAGATGTTTAGAAAAGGCTTTTTTCTTCAGAGTCCTGGGAAAATAACTGTACATTGACTAACTTGACTTGTAATTGTGTTTTCTGTCATTCAGCACTTCAGGCTTGAAGTTACTAAGAGGAACTGGCAGTTTCTGAAAGCTCAGCAGACATATGGGAGAGTGATTGTGTTAGATAAGCACATTGAACTTCAGGGATTTTATCACTGCAAAATCATACACCAGAAAAATTTTAATGCATAGAGATCATCTTTAAATTAAAGTGCCACAGCTAGACTTTCAAAGCCATTTATTTTAATGATGCCTCATTAGCTGTTAAACTCCCCAAACTTTTGAGTCACTATTTCATCTTGCAAATGTGAAGTATTCTTTGTAGACAGGAACTGTCTGTTAAAGTAATATTTGACATCTACTGAATAAAAAAATACTTTACAATGAAAGGCTGACATCTGTTTACTATATAAAAAAGGGTGCTGTGTGTTTTTACTGGAAGAATTTTCTTTTAATAAGGCAGCCAAAAGTCATCCACACACACAAAATCGATTTACAGCCAAAACCTGTTGAATACCAACCCAGTATCTTGGATACTATGCAATATATTTTTTGTATTACTTTGATTTTAGAACTGAATTTGTATAGGAAAAAAATTTAAGGAAAAGTGTATAAGAGAAATAAAAAGACTGGATTACTAATTTGGTGAACTTCAATCATTTTAGTGTTTTCAACTTTGAATCTATTATGATACTGGCAATTGGTCTTCCTTAAGAAGATCAAACTGTAGCTGAGGTCTTTGTGTATTTTTTCAATCAGCCCATGCAGTAGCAAACAGAATCTGGATGTTTGACCAATTCTATTTGAGCTCTGTCTAAGCTACTGCAATTAGAACAAGATCAGACTAAAGGTAGTCAGCTTTGAGGAGAGTTGAAATCTGTGTGTAATCTCATACAGGTGCTGCTTCCTGTGTTCTGAAAAATCCTTCAGCACAAAACAGACCAACTGAGCCACACCTGGGTTTAAGCAGAACATCTGGACCTACTCTTACTTACTCACTCATGTTCTTCAAATGTTCTCTAAACAAATGGTGCTTTCGCACAGGTCTGACATCAGAGATTTGTAAGCTTGAGGTGCACTGCCAGGTCCAGTTTGAAACAAAACACAACTCTCTTCTTGAATCAAATACATTATAGATAGGATAGCCCAGTCACATATTT
Source organism: Dipodomys spectabilis (assembly GCF_019054845.1). Lineage (NCBI taxonomy): Eukaryota > Metazoa > Chordata > Mammalia > Rodentia > Heteromyidae > Dipodomys > Dipodomys spectabilis. The sequence goes on from NW_024870692.1 coordinate 12,091,424, forward strand.
CAATTAGTAAAGCTCCAAGTAATTTATGGAAGTCACTCCCAACAGTTGTAATAAATTTGTTAATGGCATTAACTACAAAACAATGAGTTTGAGGGAAGTTAAAGTACCACAGAGATTAAATTCCCTAACATTTACTGGTCATATGCTCTGTTTTCTGGTCACACAGCCATTGACTAGGAGAGGCCTGAAAGTTATATATGGGTATAGATATAATTAATGGAATGCCAGTTTAAATGGGTTCTGGTTTCTTTAAGAAAAAGCATAGACCTGTGAAACAACTACACATCTAACTTTTTCTTAATAAAATAATGTGTTGGACAATTCTCAGAGAAGTTCATAATTCTTTAATAATTGTATATGATAGTATACTCTGTGCCTAGCATTGTGCTACATTAACTCTACTCACACATGACTTGGCAAACTATCAATGTAGCTTATGCAGATTTGTTTTTAGCTTCTCTTTCTTTTTTGGGGGGGCAGGGGTAGGTTATGGGGCCTGAACTCTGGGCCTGGGTGCTGTCCCTCAGCTCTTCAGCTCAAGGCTAGTGCTCTACCACTGGAGCCACAGCGCCACTTCCGGCTTTTTCTGCTGATGTGGTGCTGAGGAATAGAACTCAGGGTCTCATGCATGAAAGGCAAGCACTCTACCACTGAGTTTTTCAGTAGATAATACTTTCATGTCAAATTTTGATGATGTTTCAGATAGGTAGAGGCCAGAAATTAGGAATGGTCAGAATGACCATTGAACATTATATCTTTTTCCCATAACCTATAGGTACAAGGGAGATTGTATGAAGGGAATTTTTAGCAGATGTGTACATTTTAGGTGAACATATCAAATATACCTCCAGTATTAATATTTTGAATGCCCAACCCTTCATGACAGTGCGTACACTTGCAATGTCATTCTATTTGTTGTTGAAATTTCTTGGATGTAGTTGAAGGTACTTAGTCAGATTTACTATACCCAAGAATGTTCAGAGGTTAAGAGCGGAAGGGACTTGGGTTTGATGATACAGTATGGTACAGGATGTGATGGAGAAGAAGAACAAAGGACACTTGTTACCTGATGATCTGAAGGTCAGACTGCCAGGTTAAGTGAGCAGTCTCAATTTTAGGGGGTAAATCACCAAGGAATGCTTTACATTGTTGAAAGATGAGGAATAAGAGAGTCTTTTTGGGTTGTCTTTCTACTTTAGGGTGACTAGTCTGGTGCAGGTGATCACAAGGTGGAGTCAGATCTCCCAGATGAGTGATATGACTTGCTAAGTATGCTGCTTGCTCAGGGATCCCAGTCATCTGTTAGTGGAAGCACTCAACTTTCTCTTCCCAAAGTCTTCCTGTAACATAATTTGGTTTTGTTTGTGTGGATGCATGGCTTATAATATGAAATGTAGGAACTAATTAGGCTTTCAGATTTGTGAATTCTCAAGTTGGTAGTTTTTGTGAACATTTACTTTGCGTTTAAATAATTGGGACTGTAATAGGTTTTGGTTTCCTCCCAGATCTCATTTTGGGAGGTGTTGATAAGTTACCTATAGCAAAGTTAAAAGTTTCTTGTGTGAATTGCTTTTATCTAGAAATGAAGGCTGATCAGGCAAAGATCGAAAGAGCTGTAAGAGACTGTAAGAAGAGTAAGGCTGTTCTAAAGAAAACCATAACAAAGCACAAATAGACAACAGAAGCTGAAGTAGTCTAGAACCCAGGCATAAGATAATCTTTACAAGATTATCAAGAAAGGTAAAGCATTGGGGGAAAAAAGGCCAAGGCCCAAATCTAACAATTTTGAGAAAAGTAGACCTTCCAAGTGGACTTCATGATATAATACAGACCCAGGAGATTAGCCCCATGAATGTATGAAGATTAAAGAGTGTTTGGCAAGAAGCAGTAAGGTCTGAAATAGGTGTCTATTGGAGAGTCTGTGGGAACTTCCAGAGATGTATAGAAAGCCATGTGGATTAAACCAGGTCATAAATATGGTAGCAACACTTTCTCCCAGTTGTAAGAGAAGGGTTTCATGAGAACAGAGATCACAGTATAGATTTGCTTTCCCAGATCCTAGCAAAAAGCCTGGTATGTAGTAATTACTCAGTGTTCAAAGAATGAGAAAGTTGTAGGGTATTAAAAAAAAGCAGCTCCAATGAGTAAAAGCAGGGAAGTATTTACTAGAAACTAGGATAAGGATAGAAAGAAAAAAGATTTTCTAAAGATATTGCAAAAGATGTCATGAATTGGTTTTATTAATGAAATTTAGATTAGAAAAATTAATCCTTAAACTCCTTCTTGGAAATTACCTTTTTAAATTACATTATTTTCCCAAATGAAAGCATACTAATTTTAGAATATAAATACTAGATAACATTATGTAGCTCTATCAAGTGATTTAGAAATGGAAAGGTGGAGGACAAAAGTCGAATGTTCTTCAGGTCTGTGATGGACAGCTCCATTATTCTTAGGGTTTCTAGCAAGACTGTACATACTTTTCTTCTGTACTTACTTTCTAAAAATGTGAATATAAAAGTTTAGATAAAAGATCCAGGTGAGAAATACCTGCTTCCTTCCTTTCTCCCTCTCTTCCTTTTTTTCTCCCTGGCTTCCCTCCTCCTTTTTACTATCTATACCTCCTGGTGCTGTCAATAAGGTATTTTGTAGATGGGGCCAAATAAGGGAGGGTTTGGTTGGCTAAGAGATCTAAAGTGTGTCGAATTTTAGTGAAATCCTCTGATAGGATTTACTGTCACGTGTATTCAGTAGGCAAAGGAGGAAACCATGTGCACAAACAAATGTTAGTTTGTTTAATGTTAGGATTCCCTGAGAGGATCAAGATATTAGGGAAGCCAGAATGCTCAGGAGTACTGTCTTATTTCTTTCACAAACTGACTGGCAGAGAAACTTTTCTTCCTGGCAGAGGCTCACACCAGCAGGTTGGTTGGGTAGCTGCTTCTCCATGCTGATTCAATAAAGAGATCAACCTCTTTCCTTCCCTTTAGAGTCTTTAGGAGAAACACAAGCGGTCTCTAAGTTAATTCTTTTATGTTTTTGTTAACTCTCTAAGGTTGAGGTTGATTAACTTTTAGATTAAGACACACTCAAAAATGAAGCTTAAAATGTCTTAACCTTCAAGAGGAAAGGAATTCTCACTAGTCATTATTTGAATTCACTGATGTTACAAATTTGTGGACGGATGTTATCCATTAAGGTGAAAGCAGAAAGGGGCTATAAAGTTGATTCAGAAGGCTAAGTACTTTACCTTCAGGGAAGCACATATAAAAAAATCTATCCTGAACCGTATATATAGGAATAGTTAAAGCTTTTTACACCTGGTTCTTAACTGGCTAGGCACAGTCATATAAAATCCTGACATACTTTCTACTTATTGCCATTTTGATCGTTAGTCAGGCTACTATTTTTATTATATGTGCTTAGGAATTTAGCCTCAGTGATCAGTCAATTCAGAGGGCAATTTATTGAATGCCAGTTATGTGTCAGAAAAAAAAAAAACTTAAAAATAAAGTTTTAGGTCAGGGCTTGATTTCTCAGTACTTGGTTGAATTCTTGGATAATACAATTAATGGTTATTTCATTGCTCATACAAAACTTTTCCAGCAATTTGACAAATAAACAATTTTTCAGAGACTTCAAAATCTTACTAAATGTTGTCTTTCTAGTGCAGTTAGTTGAACTTGTTGGAAACGTGGTTCTAATGAGGCCAAAGTTCAATTCCCATATGGTGTGGGTCACAGCACAGGAGAAAAATGGTTCCATAGCCACAGGCTGCATCTCTCATGCCTCCTTCCTTCCAGATTTGCCAACAATAGCCATGGTTGCAAAAGAGGATCTCCTTGGAGAAAGAAAAAATACTTTAATATACTTGGAAAAACAATTCTATGTTTGTATATTGTGAGTGATGATAATAGTACCTCTGTCAATGAACACCATTTAGGTTAAGGAGATGTAAATACATTGGAGAGGGCAGGACACAAGGTTATCAGTTCAGAAATGATTTCTCTATGAGCTGGAGACACAGCTCAGTGGTATAGGTCTTGCCTGGGATGTGGGAGGCACTGGGTTCTGCTAAAACAAAACAAAAAAGCAAAACAAATGCAAAACACTCCAAGAAAAAAAAGCAAACAGAAATCTCCTTTAATGTCTTAGAGTATGGTAGGATATAAGGAAAATAATTACTGATTATTTTTGTTGTTGGTGGTGGTGGTTGTGGGGTTTGAACTCAGGGCCTGAGTGCTGTCCCTAAGCTTTTTCATTCAAGACTAGTGCTCTACCACTATGAGCCACAGCTCCACTTCCAGTTTTCTGATGGTTAATTGGAGATAAGAGACTCATGGACTTTCTTGCCCAGGCTAGCTTTGAACTGCAATTCTCAGATCCCAGCCAACTAAGTAGCTAGGATTATAGGCATGAACCACAAGCACCCAGCTAAAACTGACTTTATTGAGCATTTTCAGCTGTTTTCTAAGTCTTTATATGAACTTATCTTTGTAGCAACTCTACATGGATCCCACTTTGTTCACAGGAGCAGGAAAACTGATGAATTAGGACCTTAAAACTTTTGACCAAGGTGGGGCTGGGAAGGTTGCTCAGTGGTAGAGCGCTTGCCTTGCATGCATGAGACCCTGGGTTCGATTCCTCAGCACCACATAAGCAGAAAAAGCCAGAAGTGGTGCTGTGGCTCAAGTGGTAGAGCACTAGCCTTGAGCTGAAGAGCTGAGGGACAGCGCCCATGCCCAGAGTTCAGGCCCCACAACCAACCGAAAAAAAAAATGACCAAGGTCACATAGCTTGGGCAATGGCAGAGCTATTACAGGGATTCAAGAAGTCTAATTCCTGAGCTCTTATAGTAACTATTATACTCAACAGAGAAAATGCCTACAGAGAAAATGCATTAGTTGCCAGGCAGGTATCAAATAGTAAGAACTATGAAAGGACCAACTCCCAAGTCACTGGTTTCATCCCTTCTATTCTATAGCTGAACTGCCAAATACACTGTTTAGCCAAAATCATTTTGTGAATTTTTATATCCTTCCAACCCTTTTGAGAAACCATGCAGTAGAATCTTCCCTTGCAAATGTTCCTTGCTCTTCCAAATGAAATGTTGTCTCAATTTTCCATTCAATAAAATCTCACTGAAGTCACTTCATGAAATCAAGGTGAATATTAAAAGTCAAGGTTGAGTGCGTGATCTTCTCTCTGCTGCCATTTTCCACCAATACTGGACATGTCTAGTTCTCTACCGAGGAAAGCTCCCATGGGCCCAGCTTTGAACCAGTCTGTTCCCCTCTGTATAGTCTAGAGTTTAAGCTTGAATTCTGAAAGCCATTCATTCCTTAATCCACAGGAATGTGCTTTCTGATCTATTCCTTTGGACATTATGAATCTTCTCTTGTAAGGTGACCCTAATGATCATTTGTGGAACTTTGTTTCTTTGCCCACCTTCTCTGTGGTGCCTAACTTGCCATTCACTCTACCTGCATATTCATTAAGTCATTCCATGCCCTTCATGTTTTTCTTGTGTTTTGTTTAGCCTTGCTCAAACACAAATATTGCCTTAGATTCCTGTCTTTAGTTCTCATCTTACTCTCTACTCTCACCTTGGGGGAGGTTTAATTTCCATTTTTACTCCCAAGTGATGTTTTGTTTTCTCTTCCAAACACCAAATCTACTTTATATTTCCTTCTTAGTTATTTTTCTTCCTGTTGGCCTACTAACATTGCAAATTCAAATTTATTCAAAGTATGCTTTACCTTCAAATTATTCTTAAATTTGTGTCTTAGCAGAGGTGTTTTTTTTTTTTTTTTTTTTTAAATTTTATTTTATTTTAATTGAGAACATACTGTACAGAGGGGTTACAATTACATGGGCAGGAAAATGCATACATTTCTTACCAAGCATTGCAGCCTCCTCCTTTGTTTACCCTTCACCTCCCTTCCCAGCCTCCCCCCTCCCCCCCACCCAATCATACCCCCCCTCCCTCCCCCCCACCGACATTGTAAAGCTGGTTTTGACATGACATTTTGTACTTCTCATTGTTGCAACAGGTCCACCTGAATCCTTAAACGACTTGTTTGTCCCCGTCTCCTCCACATGTTATACTGACATCAAATATAGTGAAAGCGGGGGTTACACTGTGGGGGAGGGACATACAAAGCAACAAAGAAATAATCTTATAAATGCGTTAGAAACACATGCATGAATGAAACAAAAACATTAAAATACATATTTGAGGGTTCGTTTTCCTAACATCACATTCTCTGACTTTTTCCGCTTGACTCATACCTATACTAGATATTGCAAATAAGGGAAACCATGGGACCTATGTTTCTTTGGGCCTGGCTTACTTCACTTAATATAATTTTTTCCAAGCCTTTCCATTTCCTAACAAATGGGGCAATGTCATTCTTTCTGATGGAGGCATAGAATTCCATTGTGTATATATACCACATCTTCTTGATCCATTCATCTACTGAGGGGCATCTGGGTTGGTTCCATATCTTAGCTATGGTAAATAATGCTGCAATAAACATAGTTGTGCTGGTAGCTTTAGTGTGGCCTTGTTTGTGGTCATTTGGGTAAATGCCCAAAAGTGGGATTGCTGGGTCATTGGGGAGCTCTATATGGAGTCTTTTGAGGAACCTCCATACTGCTTTCCAAAGTGGTTGAACAAGTTTACATTCCCACCAACAATGAAGTAAGGTTCCTTTCTGTCCACATCCCCTCCAGCATCTGTTGTTGTTAGAGTTCTTGATTTTTGCTGTTCTAACTGGAGTGAGGTGATATCTCAATGTTGTTTTGATTTGCATTTCTTTTATGGCTAGGGATGTTGAACATTTCTTCATGTGTCTATTGGCCATCCTTCTTTCTTCTTCAGAGAAGTTTCTCTTTAGGTCTTTCGCCCACTTACTTATTGGGCAGTTGTTTCTTTGAGGATTTGTTGTTGGGTGGTTTAATTTTTTGAGTTCCAACTATATTTTAGATATGAGACCCTTGTCCGTTGTATGGCTAGTAAAGATCTTCTCCCAATCCGTGGGCTTTCTATTGATCTTGCTAGCTATGTCATTTGCCCTGCAGAAGCTCTGCAACCTTATACAATCCCATTTGTCCAACCTTTCTTTGATTTGTTGTGTTTCCGGGTCTGTATTCAGAAAATTTCGGCCTGAGCCGAGGAGACCCAGGGTTTCTCCTATTCCATCCTGTAATGTTTTCAGAGTGTCTGCTTTGAGTTCAAGGTCTTTGATCCATTTGGAGTTGATTCTGGTGCAGGGTGATATATAAGGATCTAGCTTTAGTTTTCTACATGTAGTTAACCAGTTTTGCCAGCACCATTTACTGAAGAGGCTGTCTGTCTTCCATTCTATTGTTTTAGCTCCCTTATCGAAGATTAGATGGCTATAGGTCTGTAGGTTCATTTCTGGGTTTTCAATTCTATTCCATTGGTCCTGAGGTCTGTTCTTATGCCAATACCAAGCTGTTTTGATTACTATGGCTTTATAGTAGAGTTTGAAATTTGGTATTGATATTCCTCCAGCAGTGTTCTTTCCGTTGAGGAGCGTTTTTGCTATTCGGGGTCTTTTATTGTTCCATATGAATTTTTGGATTGCCTCTTCTATTTCCTTGAAGAATGAGGGTGGAATTTTGATAGGTATTGCGTTGAATTTGTAGATAGCCTTGGGAAGTATTGCCATTTTCACAATGTTAATCTTTCCAATCCAGGAGCATGGGAGGTTTTGCCATTTTTTAAGTTCTGTGTTGATTTCCTTTTTCAAGATTTTAAAGTTTTCATCATAGAGGTCCTTCACTTCTTTAGTTAAGTTAATTCCTAGGTATTTTATTTTTTGTGGGGCTATTACAAATGGAGTTGCTTTCCTAATTTCAGCCACACTTTTCTCATTGTTGGCATACAGAAAAGCCATGGATTTTTGGGGGTTAATTTTATAACCTGCTACTTTGCCAAAGTTTTGAATCAGCTTAAGTAATTTGGGAGTGGAGTCTATGGGATTCTTTAAATACAAGATCATGTCATCTGCAAAGAGGGAGAGTTTTATTTCTTCTTTCCCTATTTGGATCCCCTTTATGTCTGCATCTTGTCTTATTGCTGTAGCTAGGCATTCTAATACTAGATTGAAGAGAAGTGGAGAGAGTGGGCATCCTTGTCTTGTTCCTGAGTTAAGAGGAAATGGCTTTAGTTTTTCACCATTGAGTATAATGCTGGCTGTAGGTTTGTCATATACAGCCTTTATTGTACTGAGGAATGTTCCATGGATTCCTAATTTTTCCAAAACCTTCATCATAAAGGGGTGTTGGATCTTGTCGAATGCTTTTTCTCCGTCTATTGAGATAACCATGTGGTTCTTATTCTTGCTCCTGTTGATGTGATGAATAATATTAATTGATTTGCGTATATTGAACCAGCTTTGCATCCCTGAAATGAATCCTGTTTGATCCTGGTGTATGATTTTTTGGATGAATTGTTGAAGTCGGTTGGCCAAAATTTTGTTGAGAAGTTTTGCATCAATGTTCATCAAAGAAATGGGTCTATAGTTCTCTTTCTTTGATGAGTCCCTGCCTGGTTTTGGGATGAGGGTTATGTTGGCTTCATAGAATGTGTTCGGTAGTGAGCTTTCTCTTTCAATTTCATTGAAGAGTTGGAGGAGAATTGGTGTGAGCTCTGCTTTGAAGGCCTTGTAAAATTCCGCTGTAAAACCATCGGGTCTTGGACTTTTCTTAGCTGGGAGGTCTCTTATTGCTGTTTCTATTTCAATGCTTGATATGGGCCTGTTAAGATAGTTTAACTCATCTTGGTTTAGTTTTGGCATGTCAATATTTGCTAGGAAGAGGTCCATTTCTGTCAAGTTCTCAAACTTATTAGCATACAGTTTTGAGAAGTATTCCCTTATAATGTTCTGAATCTTGGTTGTTTCCGTGGTGATGTTTTCATTCTCATCTCTGAGTTTATTAATTTGGGTGTGTTCTCTTCTTTTTCTGATAAGATTTGCTAAGGGTCTGTCAATTTTGTTAAGTTTTTCGAAGAACCAACTCTTTGTTTTGTTGATTCTTTCTATAGTTTTTTTGGATTCTAATTCATTTAATTCTGATTTAATTTTGATTATTTCTTTCCGTCTACTGGATTGGGGTTTATCTTGCTGCTCTTTTTCAAGGAGGTTTAGATGCGTCATTAAATTGCTAGTTTCAGATCTCTCCAATTTGTTGATGTAGGAGCTCAGAGCTATAAACTTGCCTCTGAGTACTGCCTTTGCTGTGTCCCAGAGGAGCTGGTAATTTGTGTGTTCATTTTTGTTGAATAGCATGAACATTTGAATTTCCTTTCTAATCTCTTCCATGACCCACTCATGATTCAGCAGTGTGTTGTTCAGCCTCCATGTGATACCGGACTTTCTTTGGTGGCTTTTGGTGTTGAGTTCTAATTTTATTCCCTTGTGGTCAGAGAGAATGCAAGGTATAACTTCAATGTTTCTGAATTTAGACAAGTTTGCTTTGTGGCCTAAAATGTGGTCTATTTTAGAAAACGTTCCATGTGCTGCTGAGAAAAATGTGTATTCTGATGCTGCTGGGTGAAATGTTCGGTAAATGTCTGTTAAGTCTAGTTGATCTATGCAGCTGTTTAGATCTGTGGTTTCTCTGTTGAGTTTTTGCCGAGTTGATCTATCTAGTGGGGAGAGTGGTGTGTTAAAATCCCCAACTATTAATGTCTTTGGATCTATATGGGATTTGAGGGAAAGTAGTGTTTCTTTGATAAATTTGGGTGCTCCATTGTTTGGTGAATAGATATTTAGAATTGTAATATCCTCCTGAAGGAGAGATCCTTTAATTAGTATGTAGTGACCTTCTTTATCTCTTTTCACGAATTTTAATTTGAAGTCTATTTTATCTGATATTAGGATTGCAACTCCCGCCTGTTTATGCGGTCCGTTTGCTTGGTAGATTTTGTTCCAGCCTTTAACATTGAAAATGTGTTTGTTTTTACGGGCAAGATGTGACTCCTGCAGGCAGCAGATAGAAGGGTCTTGTTTTTTAATCCAACTAGACAGTCTATGTCGCTTAATTGGAGAGTTCAGTCCGTTAACATTAAGAGATAGGACTGAGAGGTATTTGGGAGTTCCTGCCATGTTATCTACCTTTTTGGGGGCTGCGAAAACTGGGTTCTTCCTATGGTTCTTGGATTCTCAGTTTGGGTGCAGTTTCTTGGCCTTTATTGCGGTCTTGTTGGTTTTCTATGTGTAGGACATCTTTAAGAATCTTTTGTAGGGCTGGTTTGGTGGAGATGTATTGTTTCAATTTTTCTTTGCTATGGAAGGTTTTTATTTGGCCTTCGGTTATGAAGGAGAGTTTAGCTGGGTACAGTATTCTTGGTTGATAGTTGTTTGTTTTTAGGGCATGGCATACATCGTTCCAGGCTCTTCTTGCTTTGATTGTCTCTGCTGAGAAATCTGAGGTGATTCTAATTGGTTTCCCTTTATAAGTGATTACCCTTTTCTCTCTGACAGCTTTAAGGATCTTTTCCTTGTTCTGAGTTGATCCTGTGTGGATTATAATGTGGCGGTGGGATGTCCTATTCTGGTCTGGTCTATTTGGGGTTCTAAAGGCTTCTTGTATCTGGACAGGCCTATCTTTTTGCATGTTTGGGAAGTTCTCTGCTAGGATCCTGTTAAACAAATTTCCTAGACCATTAACTTCTGTTTCTAGGTGCTCCTCTACACCCATTATCCTTAGATTAGGCCTTCTGATGGTGTCTTCCAGGTGTTGGATAGATCTATCATATTTCTTGGACTTGTCTTGGATGGTTGTATGTTCTTTCTCTATAATATCTAGGCTGTCTTCAATCCCTGAGATTCGATCTTCTGCATGGTCTAACCTGCTGTCAAGACTCTCTACTTTGTTTTTTATCTCTTTTCCTTCTAGTTGGTCAGCTTTGATGGCTTCAAGTTCTTTGTTGAAGCTCTGTTTTAGGTCTTGTATGAATTTCTTTACTTCCTTAATTTGGTGTTCAGTGTTTGTCCTCAAATCACTTAGTTGATTGGTTATGGTTTCTTTGGGCTCCCATTCCTTCTGTTGGGTTCCATTCAGCATTCCCTTTGTGGTCTCCCTGACTTCCTTCAGCTCTTTGTTAATGGATTCCATGAATGCCTTTAGTGATCTTTGTGTGTTCTCTACCTGGTCTCTCAATTCCTGTATTACTCTTTGATTAGCTTCCTCCCGTTCATGGGATTCCTGCAGATCTCTTTGAGTGTTCTTAGCCTGCTCACGCCATTCCTCCCTTTCTCTTTGAGTATTCTCAAGTTGTTCATGCAACTCCTGTATCAGTTTTTGAGTAGCTTCCTCACGCTTATGATATTCCTGTATAAACTTCTGGGATGCCTCCTCTCTCTCCCTGTCACGCTCATACAGAGTCCTTTGTACATTGTCAAACTTTTCATTTATCATGTTTGCCAGCAGTGTTTGTAGAGCTGTTTGGGAACTCTCCTCTGGATTATTCATTATCTGTTCTAACCCCTGATTATCAAGATTGGGAATTGAGATACCCGAATTTGCCATTTTTCTTGTGTTTTTCCGGCTTACTCTGCCCATTTGAGATGAAGATAGCACCAGTTTTGTGCTAGAACACTATCTTAAGGCAACCATCAACCAAAGTTTGCATTTGTACAGTCAATAGTCTACAGATACAATCTAGTTCAACAGATACATCTATTCGACATCAAACAACTATATGTTAAAGGACTTCGAACCACAGAGAAGAATTTGGAAAGCCAGAAATTATTAGGGTTAGGGAGAGATGTGGGTAAAAAATAGGAATAGATTGGTGTGGGGAGGCACAGGGAGAGTTAACTATGTCCTAATCACAGTGCAGGAAATAGGTTGGGTAGGATGCAAGTAGAGAGAGAGAGAGAAAGAAGAAAGGGAAAGGGGAATGAAAAGAGACCAGAAAAAAAATAGAAACGTAAAAATTAATGTTATTTTAGAGATTAAAAGACCATCTATTTATAGAGGAATATGAATATGTTGAGAGAAAGGGAGGGACATAGAGGAGATGTGGAAAACTTTAAAAAAAATGCTTAAAATATTATATAGGTATAAAGAGGTAGTACTGCTATTAATGAATTTAAGTCTCAGAGGTTTTGAATTGAGTAATAAGTTTGTGGGTTAAGTGTGTACACAATGGGGGGTAGGGTCTACTGGTTAACTATGGGTTTATCTGAGGATGTGCAGGACAAGAGTTAAGTCACATAAAGAAGAACAAAGAGGAAAAGATGGAAAGGATAGGAAAGTGAGAAGAAAAGATCAGAAGTTCAGTAGAGCTAGACAAAAAACAAAAAGATAATTAAGAATGAAAGAAAAAGAGAAAGAAGACAAGAAAAGAAAGGAAAACACACATTCACGTATTCCTAAAATAAAAATTATAAGAGGAGAAAAGAAAAAAAAAAAAAGTTAATGGAAAACAATTATTTTTTCAGAAGAGGCAAAAATTAAAGATTAATAAAAGTTTTAGAAAAGCAAAAAAATTTTTTTTATATATATAAGGTAACAAAAAACGAAGAAAAAAAAACAAAACAAAAAAAAAGAAAAAAAGAAAAGAAGAAGAAGGAAAAAAAAAATAAATAAAAAAAGGTCTTTGATTTTTTTTTGGGGGGGGGGGAGGGGTGGGAAGAGTCCTGTATCTCCCTTTTGTCTGTAACCAGAGTGTGGTTGGAGTCTCTGGTCAGCTTGAGGTCCTGTGGCTTGATTGGTTTCTTAAGTCAGTTTGTTGGAACAGGCAGAAAAATGCTCTGCTTTACCCATAATTTTGAGATTCCCCCTCCCAGGTTAGTTTACTGGGAGGGTGATCTGCTTTGAGAATCACAAAAGAGGGGGATGCAGTGATGAGGCTAGGTTCTGGGTAGAGTTGAGGCCTTTCAACAAACAGTAGCTTTTCCCTGGGGCTATTTTGTGAAAAAAACTCACAGCACCCAGCCTGGAGCCATTCTCAGGGTTTCTGTTTTTCAATTGATTGTGGTGGCTGCTAGAGGGAGGGGCAGCCTCTGGCTCTGGTTACCCGGTGAGGAGAGCCACTCCAATGGCTGGCGCCTGAGCTGGGTGACTTTTCCCTGGATGGAACTGAGTCTGTGAGGTCACTTCGCCGTTAAGTTCTTGTGACCTGCTAAATGACTCGTTTTATTCCAAGGCCTGAGCTGGAGCTAGCCGCTCCTCCGAGCTTTGTCGGTATCCAAGATGGAGATCACCGGTGCTGGGGGGGGGGAGGGGTGGCCTTCCCTCCTCTGCTCCCTGGGAAGGAGTGAGGAAGTGGGGCTACTCACGCCGAGTCTTGGATCCTGGGTCGTCTCTGGTCTGCAAAGTGCAGGATGAAGTTGTCCGCTTCTTGTCGGTTCTTGCTGGTGTTGAGTAGAATCCGCTCGCCCGCTGCGTCTGGCTCCTTCGTCCTGGACTCTCTGTGTGAGCGCTCAGGTATGGCCGCGGCTGCGGTCGCCGCTGCGACCCTGCCGCCGCAGCAGCAGCTGCTGGCAGACGCTCAGATGTGTCTGCTTGGCTTCCCCTCTCTTGGCTAACTCTCTGTCCTGTGATGGCACACTTGGTGTGATTCTCTGGCTTGGGACTGTTCACTGGAACTCTGAAACTGTTTTCTATGCAAGAGCTTGTTCAGATTCCAGCTTCTCCTCCGCCATCTTCCAGCAGAGTTGTTTTTTTAAAAACTTTTCCTTACCTCTTAGGACTTACATTCAATGGCTTGTCAGATTGTTTTATTACTTAAAAAAGGTTATAATTAGGCTGATGTCAGTGGCTCATATGCAGAACCTTATCTACTCAGGAGGCTGAGATATGAGAGGACCACAGTACAAAGCCAGGCTTGGCAGGAAAGTCTGTGAGACTCATATCCAATTAACAATCAAAAAGCTAGAAGTGGAGCTGTGTCTCAAGTGGTAGAACAGCAGCCTTGAACACAGAAAAAAAAAACTCAGGGACAGTCATCAGGCACTGAGTTCAAGCCCCAGGACCAGAATACAAACAAAAACATATTAGAATTATTGTGCTTAAGTTGGGTGCTGATGGCTCTCACCTTTAATCCTACTCAGGAGGCTGAGATCTGAGACTCATGATTCAAAGCCAGCCTGGGCAGGAAAGTCTGTGAGATTCTTATCTCCAAGTAACCATCAGAAAACCAGAAGTGGTGCTTTGGCTCAAAGTGGTAAAGTGTGGTTCAAATTGGTAGAGTGCTAGGCTTGAGCAAAAAAGCTTAGGGACAACATCCAGGCCCTGAATTTAAGCCCATGACTGATGAGAGAGAGAAAGAAAGAGAGAGAGAAAGAGAGAGAGAGATAGAGACAGACAGACAGACAGAGACAGAGAGACAGAGAGACAGAGTCAAAGAGAGAGACAGAGAGACAGAGACAGAGACAGAAATTATTGTGCTAATAGTTATATTTTATTGTAATAATCGAAATCTTCCATCTAAAATTATGTAGCATCTATGAAAAAAATAATTGGCTATGGTCAAAAGATAGACTTCATTTCTGTATCTTGGGTTTTTCAGTCCAAGGGAGAAGAGTAGGAAAGAAGTTGCTAGTATGAGCTGGGCACTGGTGGCTCAGGCCTGTAATCCTAACTACTCAGGAGGCTGAGATCTGAGGATCTTTGTTTAAAGCCAGCCCGGGCAGGAATGTCTGTGAAAGTATCTCCAATAAACCACTAGAAAACCAGAAGTGGCACTGTGGCTCGAGCAGTAGAGCACTCTCCTTGAGCTGAAGAGCGCAGGGACAGCGCCCAAGCCCAGAGTTCAAGCCTAACGACTGACAAAAAAAAAAAAAAAGGTGTTACTATGACCAGAGCTATGACGGAGTGAAGTATACACAACATATCCTGGGAGTACAAGAGTCAGAGAACAATGTGCTATTAGTGTAAGTGACTGGATTGGGCAATCAAATACAGTGGAGCTATTTGCCTGTATGTGGACAAGTACCTTTTTCTGAGCACCAAATCAACTACTACTGGCTCTTAGGCAATGGAATGTGTATATGAAAGTCTGCTTTTTCTGTACTATGTGCCCAGGTGAAATTAGAGATTCGATGTGAATCTCTGAATGTAAAATTTAGAGATACACTATTAGATGTAAAATTCAGAAAATGCAACGATAAAATAATCACTCAAAAATGTCATCATGGATTTTACTAGAACCAAAAGTAAAAAATGAAATAACAGCATTAAAATGTTTTCAATATGACCGATTGCTTGTGTGTCTGTTTATTGAAGATTGAATCATTAGCCCTTGTGCATGCTAGGCAAGCACTTTACCACATGCCTAGCCCATGGCTCTTTATTTTTAAAACTTAAATAAAATTTAATTTACTCAATATTTCATCTCGAATCCAAACATTCTTACAATTAAGTCTTAAAGTTGTTAAAATTATTATTTTATGTCAAAATGGTCAAATATTGGAATTTTATTCCAATATTTTGTAAGAAATTTGTAATTATTTTTAAGCTATTGAATAGAATTGTGAGCATGCATTATTAAGTATCGAGAACAGGCCACCCTTACAGCTTAGTTGTCAACATTTTTTATTCTTATTTAGTACATTTTATTTTCTTATTTCTTATTACAGTAGAGACTCTTAAAGATTAGTGTATTTTACTTGTTCTAGAAGATCCTTTCACTAGTCTGAATATATAGTCTCTCTCTGAATATATTCTCTTCTCTCTCTCTCAGTATTGAGTATGGCCGGAAAACACCTTAACAAAGTACCATTAGAAGTTCCTTCCCTGAGTAATTCTGGATTTGTAAATCTCTAAGAATGGTGGGGTCAGGAGAAACCCTAGATCTATTTTTTTTTTTTTTGTCAATCATCAGGCTTGAACTCTGGGCCTGGACGCTGTCCCTGAGCTCTTTAGTTCAAGGCAGCGCTCTACCACTTGAGCCACAGCACCGCATCCAGTTTTCTGATGGTTAATTGGAGATAAGAGTCTCAAGGACTTTCCTTCCTGGGCTGGCTTTGAACCGCGATCCTCAGCCTCCTGAGTAGCTAGGATTACAGGCATGAGCCACCTGCGCCCAGCTACAGCTCCATTTTAAAAGAAACAGTACCTGGAGGCCTAATGACTCCAGCTTTTCTCATTTTGATCGACATTGTTCTTTGGAGTATTTTATGATTACATACTAGCCAATGAATTTAAAAAACATTGTAAAAATAGCATTGGGATTTTGATTTTATCCTTGATTATTGATTTTTTTTGGTTACAGAGACACACACACAGACAAAACTAATAGTAAATTTCATATATGTTACCACAAGAAATAATTTCAGGTTATGAATATGGATGATGGATGCATTCATTAGCTTGCTATAATTAGCTTAACTTATACATGTAAAATTATATAAAATATATTATAAAATATTTAACATAAAATAATATATTATGTATTTTATAATATATAATTTGTATATATGACATAATTTGTATATATACATAATATAATATATTTGTATATCATATGTTTGTATATGATAAATACATAATTTATCATATATAATGTCCACAGGTTCAGTGACATTTGGTACTAAATGTAATATGATAATGCCATATATAACATGACATTTTATCATATAATATGAATTAGGAATACTAACATATTGAACACTATGCAGCTAACTACTCATAAAATTGGGACTGGAGCTATTTTTGTCTGCAGAGGATTAGGGTACATTCCAAAAATGGAGGATAGAAAAAGACAAGAAGCAGAGGGAGGAGGGAGGAGCTTGAGGGATTTATGACAGTATTAAAGAGTACATGCTATTTCTAGGCAAACATAGCCTTCATGGTTTGCGTTAGTCCAACTCCTCTGGCCATGTAGACAAGGCATCTTCTCATACATAAGGAATGTCCAGCAGCCCAGATGAGATTTTCTGTGGCAGGAAGACCAGACATTTCTGGTTCTAGGAGCTGGGATGAGACTAGTCTTATCTTCCAGGAATTGGGAAATATAAAAGCACTGTCTTACAAAAATCATTATTCTAATGTAAAATGTTCAGTCACTTTGGCATATTTACCATTCCATATTTACTATTCTATCTGTTCTTGGAGAGTCCTGTGATCATGGCAAATGTCATGAAGGAAATAAATTCTGGAGGAATTTTCAGATTATCAGCTATGCTCAGTATCGGTTTTATTTCCTTATTAATATAGTTTATTCTCAGCTTTTTAGCTTGCTAAAACTTGTATTCTAAAGTGGAGGGTAACATTTCTTAACCTAATACAGTGTCTTAGAGCCTCTCTCAAACCTGAGTGGTATTTAGTATTGCCTTAATCATAAAAATGCTATTTTGAAAATGTATTTCCAACAGAGCTGAGATATTAATTCTAAAATGATTACCCTAGGATAAATATATTTAAATATATATAAAGATAAAAAAGACAAATATATTTTTGTTTGAGGAAACACAGCAATTGAAAATATCAACTTTGTAACGCATGTAAAATACACAGAACTGAAGTGGACTTTGTTGGGAAAAGTCACAGTCTTCTGGGTGCTGGCAAAGTACTCATGAGTCTCTTTGAACATTTAAAAGTCTGTCATATCAGGCTCTGGACAAGCTTTTATATGTTTTCTTTTTTTTTTTAAGTTGGCTAATTGACCTATTTTAAACGCTTCTCACTATGTCCCTGGCCTGAAAACCAGAGTGCTCCTCTAAAGAGCTGGGTTTTTTTATGAGGTGTTAAATCAACATTGCCAAATGGGACTTTGCAGAGCTCTCTTTCAACCTCATAGTGGAATCATGCAGGCCACTCGATCATTTTGTATCTTTAATAGCCCACGATGAACCCTTCTTATAAGGAAATGTGTGGGATGCCTGGGTTATGCATAAATCATTGTGAGTAGAACACATTTCTGTTTGTATGGGACTGAGGCCAGAAGTTCCTCCACATATCCATTTATATTTGTTCTGCAGACCTAAAAATGCTGGCAGGGCTTTCTGCATGCATGGTATCTTCAGTAGTGATACGTTTGTGATACACTGGTGAAGAAAGCTGCTCACATTGACCTGAAGTTCCCAAATTTGAGGTAGGAGGCAAGAAAGAATTTTGTCAATGCTTCCTCCTCCTCTTTCTTCCTTCTCCCCCTTCTCCTCCTCCACTTCCTCCTCCTCTTCCTCCTCTTCTTCCTCCTCATCCTTTTCCTCCTCCTCCTTCTTCTCCTCTTCCTTTTTCTTTCTTCCTCTTCCTCCTCTTTGTTTTCCTCCTCTTCCTTTTTCTCTTCTTCCTCCTCCTCCTTGTTCATGGTACTGGATTTGAACTCAGGGGCCTTGCCCTTATTAGGCAGGTAGTCTACTACTGAGCCATGTCTTGACCTCTTTTTGCACTAGTTAAGATAGAGTCTCACTCTTTGCCCAAGTGTGTACCTGGAGAGTAATCCTTCTACTTTATATTTCTCATCATACCTGTGATGACAGATGTGTCATAGTTTACCCAGCTATTGCTTGAAAAAGGGTTGCACAAACTTTTCGTCATTTTAGCCTCAAATTTAAATTCTGATCTCAGCTTTCTGAGTATATAGGATTACAATCATGAGCCATTGAGTCTGGCGCCTAATAATTTCTTCTTCCATTTCACAGTGTGCATTTTCGTGTGTTCGTCATGTATGTGACATTCAAATTCTCTGTCAAGACTAAAGTAGCACAATAAATACCTCCAGCTCATAGATGAGAAAACCAGAATCCAAGAGAATTTGCCTGGAAAAGTGGCCAATGGGTCTCCAAGTCCAATGTTCTAATCAGATCTCTTCAGGACCTCAGCATGTAGTCCTAGGAAGTATGAAAACACAAAGGTTTTTTTTTTTCTTTCTTCTGTGTGTGTGTGTGTGTGTGTGTGTGTGTGTGTGTGTGTGTGTGTGTGTGTGTGTGTGTGTGTGTGTGTGTGCTTATCCTGTGGCTTGAACTCAGGGCCTGGGTACTGTCCCTGAGCTGCTTTTACTAAAGGCTAGCACTCTACCACTTGAGCCACAACATCACTTCTGTCTTTTTCTGAGTAGTTTATTGGGGAGAAATGTCTCAGGGACTTTCCTGCCCAGGCCGGCTTCAAATCATGATCCTCAGATCTCAGCCTCCTGAGTAGCTAGGATTGCAGCTATGAACCACTAGCACCTGTCTTGGGTTCATTATTTAGAGTTACTTTGCAGGTGAAATCTTGACTCTCTCTGATGAAACTGATGTTTCTACAACTGAATAACTATGGTGTAATACTAGTAATATTGTAGTATTAGATGGGCCCATGTACTCTTTAGTATAGCATTTTCTTCCCTTTAGTATAATTCTTACTAACGAAGGAATTCTTTATATATGGATATTTGTCTGTTATCCTGCTTTCATCATATGAAGTTGCAAATTCCAAAACTTGGGAATAAAGATGAAATTACACAACAGACTCCCACTTGTGATTATTCTTTCATAACCCTAGATACTAAATTCTGTGTTGTTACTAAGTGGAAGGAAATTGCTTCTTTCTACTATCAGGCCTGTAACCTTTACATACTGCACCCTCTCCTTGCTACTAACATTGTGACATGTTATATTTCCCAAAGATAAGAATGCTTCCCATCTCACATCATCTTAGCTCATCTGAACAATTGCAGGAGTAACTACAGTTCTAAGAGGCTAAATTGTATTTTAGAACTGGGAGGAATTCTCTAGCTATCAAATATTTACTAAACTTTAAGAAGCAAATACTTCCTTTTTACATAAAAGTCACTAGTTATATGGTTGAGTGGTTTCTGACAGCTGTAGCAAAGAGAAAGAGGGAGAAAAGTTCAGACATCATGCCACCATAGAGTACAGACTCCTAATTCTACTTGAGTATAAGGATTTGTTTAAACAAGCAAACAAACAAACATTATTAGCCAGGCCCTTTCATTGAGATTCAGAACCAATAGGTATGGTATAGAATGCTAAATTTGTATTGTTGTTGTTGTTGTTGTTAGTCATAGGGCTTGAACTCAGGGCCTGGGTGCTGTCCCTGAGCTCTTTCACTCTGCCACTTTGAGCCACAGCTCCACTTTTGATTTTTATGGTGGTTGCTTGGAGATAAGAATCTCACAAACTTTCTTGCCAGGGCTGGCTTTGAACAGCAATCCTCAGATCTCAGCTTCCTTAGTAGGTAGGATTTCAGGTGTAAGCCACCAGTGCCTGGCTATATCTGTATTCTTAACAAGCTTATCAGGAGAGTCTTCTGATGTGGCCAGTTTGGAGTATATCAACCTGAAGAAAGCACTCTTACTTTCCTTCCATTTTAGAAATATAAATGAGCATAGAGAGGCAGCAGGTAAAGTAACCTGTAATGCTTTTTCTCAGAATTAACTGTTCACAATTACTATGGATAGGGACTCTGAAACTGGCTGTTTGGGTTCAAATCTGATTCCCCAATCCCAGTGTGACTTTGGACACATTATTGAATTTCTTTATGTCATGACATCTTTTTTTTTGTGGTGCTTGGCATCAGACCAATGGACTTGTACATGCTGTACAAGCACTCAAGCGCAGATCTGCGTTAGCCTTGTATGGTGACATTTTTTCTCTGTAAGAGGAACCCTAATACACTGTGTGGGAATGTAAACTTGTTCCACCACTCTGGAAAGCAGTTTGGAGATTCCTCAGAAAACTTACCATAGAAGTAACCTATACTCCACCAGTAACCACACTTGGGCATTTATCCAAAAGACTACAACTCAAAATGCAGCAAAGCCAATTACACAAAACCATGATCATTCCTGCAGTATTCACCACAGTCAAGGGATGAAAATAGTCCTGATGCTCCTCAGTAGATAAATAGGTCAAGAAAACCTGGTATGTGTATATGTATATGTATGTGTATATGTATGTGTATATGTATGTGTTTATGTATGTGCATATGTATGTATATGTATACATATATGTACATACATGTGTATATATACATATATAAAATATATATATATATACACACATTGAATTTTACTTCTCCATTAAGAAGAATGATATTCCATCATTTGCAAATAAATGTCGAACATGGAACAAAGTATGTTAAGTGAAGTCATGCCCAGAGATATAAGGACACGTGTTTTCTCTCATATGTGGAATCTAGATCTAATTTATAAATGTACAAGAGAACACGTATGCAGTTTTATGCAAGAGTACACAAATGTTTCAACCAAAGTATGGTTTTGCAGAGAAGAATCCAAATGGTTTGATTCCTTAGAAAAACGAACTCACCCTATGGTTTATGTCCTGTTGTCACTATATTTGATTTTGGTACCCTGGGTATTGTATATCGGAATTATATATCTGAATTAGGGAAGGGAAGGGGAACAACAGAGTGGTGAGACAAAGGACAAGGGTGAATCAATGCAACAGTGATACTCACAAGACAATATATGATGTTGGAAATGATCTGTGCAACTTGGCGAGGGGGTTGGGGGAGGGAAAGTGGGAGAAAAATGAGGGAGCGGGTAACAAGTTCGACAAGAAATGTACTCACTACCTTACTTATGTAACTGTAACTCCTCTGTACATTACTTTGACAATAAAATTAAAAAAAAAAACAAAAAAAAACAAACTCACAGTCCAACAAAATGAATGCCAGGGAACTGGTACTTGAAAGGAATCAGCTTCACCACTGAAAGCAGAGAGGTCAGGGAATGAGGACTGGATGAGTGAAGAGAGCAAGGGGGAAGAATGAAGTCATAATGTTCAACGCACATCTTATTAAAGTAAAAAAAAAATGAGGAAGTGGTTGATTGGGAAGGAAGACGGAAACTGATGACAGAAGTAACACTGATCAAGATGCATTGTATTTATAAAATGATTTGTTGAATGGCAACTCCTTTGTGCAACTACTTCAAAATAGAAGTCTAATTTTAAAAACTTAAAAAAAAAAGAAAAAAGAAAGCAATGGTAGTATTAACTCCTAGGAAGGTAAGCCTTGAACTAGTCCTTTAATGTCATAGGAAGTGCTTATGGAGTGTCATTCATCCTTAAACATAATCCAAAGTTGCTAGCAACATTCTCTCCACTACTATCATTAGGGCCTTGTGCAGATGGCAGTTTCCAAAGTGTCCAACATGTGACTTCCCATGTCACATGTTTCTTCTAACTCGTTTCTCTTTATTTCAAACAGTAAGGCCAAGAGAGAGTTTACTTCTCCTCTTGAATTGGGGAGGGCGTGTAACTGCTTTAGCTGTAGAGCATGGTGTCAATGTGACTTGGATGGACTCAGGCTTCCAGTTGTGAATTGCAATGTGAGAAGCCAGTCGTTCCAAGGTTTAAGGCTGCCTAGAGGCACTGTGGCTGGCAATCGCACTCCTGAATTTTAAGCTCAATCATGAGAGTGAAGGAGTCTGCAGGTGACTTTAGCCTCCAGCGGTTGGATCGCCCCAGTGTTAACGTCTTCCTAGCTGAGATCCAAGACATAGGGAGAAAGATAAGCCGTTCCATTATGTGTCCCCCAACCAAGCTTCCCCACCTACAGAATCTGTAAGAATAACAAAATTGTTGCTATTTTAAACCACAAAATTTGAGGTCATCTCTGGCCCTGGTAGCTCATGCCTATAATCCTCATTATTCAGGAGACTGAGATCTGAGGATTGCTGTTTGAAGCCAGCCTGGACAGGGAAGTCCCTGAGACTCTTCTCTCCACTTATTCACCAGAAAATCAGAAGTATAGCTGTGGGTCAAGGTGGTGGAGTGCTTAGCCTTGAGCAAATGTGCTGAGGGCCAGTACTCAGGCCCAAGTTTAAGCTCCATGACTGACAGAAACAAAAAGTTGAGGTTTGTTATGCAACAATAAATAACCAGTGGAACATACATCATTCCAACTCCATGAATGTACATACCATCTCTGTCTTACTATTCAGTCTTTGTCACTTTGTGTAACAATGTTGCATAATATGATGGACTAGACTTTTAAATAATTTGTTGAGCAACTACTTATGATTGCATTTATCACTTAGAGTAAATACTTCAAGATAGAATTTAGAGTCATGGAATCGTGCAGATGCTTTTTTTTTCTTTTTTCTTTTTTTGGTCAGTTGTGGACTTGATGCAGATGCTTTTGATATGGAGACATTGAAACATTGAATTAGGTTCTGTCAAAATTCAACCATAAAGTGGAGGCTGAAGAGCCAACATATATTAATTCAATGTATAGAACTGATTTATAAGCCATGATTACAACTTTCAGAAAGAACAGCAACAAACTATCTTGGGGGTCATTTCACTTCGCATCATCTTATATAGTTATATGTACATAGCTTTTGGCCTTTTCTGCTTGTCCTAGACTTATACTAGTTATTGCAAATAAGGGAAACCATGGGGCCTATGTTTCTTTGGGCCTGGCTTACTTCACTTAATATAATTTTTTCCATTTCCTAACAAATGGGGCAGTGTTATGCTTTCTGATGGAAGCATAGAATTCCATTATATATATTATATATATATATCATATGTGATATATATCATATATATATATCACATTTTCTTGATCCACTCATCTATTGAGGTGTATAATGCTGCAATAAACATAGTTGTGCTAGTAGTTTTAGTATGACCTTCTTTGTGATCATTTGTTTTAGTAAGTTTCTTTTTTGCCAGTCCTAAGGCTTGACATCAGGGCCTGCGCACTGTCCCTGATCTTCTTCTGCTCAGCGCTAGCTCTCTACCACTTGAGCCACAGCACCACTTCCGTCCTTTTCTTTTCTTTTTCTTTTTTTTATGTGGTATTGAGGAATCAAGCCCAGGGATTCATGCATGCTAGGCGAGCATTCTACCACTAAGCCCCATTATAGAAACTTAGGAGAATAATTGTAGCATCTATTATTAGCATTTCCATTATATGTCAAGTCTGACAAAATGCACTGTAGTAACCAAAGCTAAGGGTCCCATTGAAGTAAATTCTATGTATTGATAATATCTATGAATGAAAATATACCCACAGTCATATTATTAGGCGTCAGCTCAGGATTCATGTGGTTTCATTTAATAATTTCCATTGTATTGATTAGGAAATTGAAGTCCAAATAGATCAAGGGATTATGGGAAGATATAGAAGACAGACATAGTAATTTTCTAACAGAAGACTTGGTTTTTATGCATTTAAAGTTCTAGAAATTCATCATGGTAAAACACAGAGACTAGCTCTTGGGTATAAAGCCTTCTAGCTTAATACTTTCCTTCATAACTTGCCCCTGATTTGATAAATCATATATGCAATAATACTAAGTAATAGCAAATATTAGATGCTTTGCAGGTTGGGAAAAATACTCACCCTAGGTTTGGATAAGGTTCTCATGAAAATGTTGGGCAAGATCTAGAGTCTAGTTTACTCTAAAATGAATTATGAAGTTAAGATGTTGAGTTGGAATATAAGGTGACTTTAGAGCGAGAAACAAATCTGCAGATGATTGTATCATTTCAGTATTCATTAAGTGCGTTTTATTTGGTTTACCCAGGCAAAGCCAATGGAATAACAAAAGAATGAAGTAAATTTCTGGGTAGATTTGAAGTTCATTGTTTTCTTATGGGGACAAACTACATTTAGGCTCGCATCTGTCTGGAAATATTGTAAAAAGTTAATTTGTTTATTTTCACATAAAGCATGTATTAGCTTATTTACACAGGCACTACTACGTAGTATTTATTTAGCATAGAGTTTTTACTTTTCTTTTTTTGGAAGTAAATGCTTGATTTTATTCTTTTAGTTTTCCTAGCAAAATCCTATCAGATCAAAACAATTTACACATCAATGTTTGTCAACTCAGAAGGAAATAGGATAGAAAATACTATTAACCTTATTGGTGGACCTCATCCTGGGTTAAAATAAACTGTTTTTTTTTTTTTTTTTACATTGTATCATTTTTCTTTTCATCTTTGTTTGTAGAATCTTGTTGTAAAACTAAGTAAATTTTATATGAATTATTTTACAACAGTTGTCCTTGTAGAAATTGTTTCAGCTTTCTTTCTATATCTTTCAAGCTTAAAAAATAAGTGAGATAAATGCCTTCTTTTTACTTATGATACATCTTTTAACACTCAGTCTAATACAAGACAGATTGTGATATTCTAAAAGAGCTGAAGCATTCCATACAGGTGATTAGTCACAGTTCAAAGCCAGCCCAGGCAGGAAACTCTGAGACACCTATCTCCTAAACTACTCAAAAAAAAAAAAAAAAAAAAGCCAGAAGTGGCACTGTGGCTCAAGTGGTAGAGCACTTGCCTTGAGCAAAAGAAACTCAGAGACAGTACCCAAGCCCAGAGTCCAAGCCCCAGGACTGGCAGAAAACAAAGATTAAAAAAAAAAAGGATAGGAGACAAAAAGCAGATTCTTTTCAGAACATTTATCAATTGAATATTGCTAAAGGAATAGCTTCAATGTTGGAAGGATTACTCAACTCTTTCATCCTTAGGTTGATTCCAGGCCTGCCTCCCAGACTTACTTATGATGAGTAGGAGGCTGGGGTGGGGAGAGGGTGGGGTAAGGAATGAGCATGTGATGAAGGAAAGAAAGAAAATACAATGCCCTCTTTGCAAAACAGGAGCTTCCGTTCAGTATTCTGCTCTGCTCTGATGACAGGAAACACACTGGGAGACCAAAAGTTTTGCTTTCAGAATATTGAAAAGGAATCATTGATTCCTTCCAAAGGAAAAGTCCTTTAAGTCTTACAAATCTTTTGGAGTAGGAAATCAGACTTCCAAGTGCTTGTTATCCCAGATGGAATGTAATGATACACAAAGAAAGTCAAAGAATCATGCCTTGTTCTTACCTGAGCCTTGACATATATCCATACTGACAGCAATGTGGGGAAAAGCCAGTGGCAAGTCTTAGTTTTTTTTAAATTTTATTTTATTGTAAAGATGCTGTACAGAGGGGTTTCAGTTACATGAGCAAGGTAATGAGTACATTTCTTAGTTTTATTTCTGATTTTTTTTATCATTCAGATGGTAAACGTTCAGTTAAATTTTCTTCAGGCTGGTTCTTTGGCCAGTCTAGGAAAAAGAAAGGAGACAGTGACAGCTGGAGGATCTGCTTACTTTGTCCTGACTTTGTGATATGCGGTGTGTCCTCCTGACTATTTAATAGAGCAATATGACATTGCTTTTTTATTGGTAAGATGGTTAAATATCAGCTATTTCATAAGCTGAAACAGTATTAGGTAATGAGGAACACTTATGCTCTCCTTATTCATTTCTTTAATGAGTTTTTATTGCATGAGAGAGTGTGAAAGAGTAAAAGCTCTTCTAGAGCCCTTTGGGCTGGGACTTAGGGAACTCTTATTTCTTTCTTTTTCAGTTGAATCCTTTGAGTCTCTTAAGACTAGTATCAAAATTACCTTTCCTGGAAGTATGTTTTGTTCCATTATTTTTCTTGTTCTGCAAAAATCCTAATTTTTTCTTCTTTTTTTTTTCCTTGATCGTGAGCCACCAGTGTCGTTCTAATGTTGTCTTTTTATCATGATGAAATTCTCATTTTAATCCTATGATTAACTTGTACAGATAATTTTTGTTTTACCTTTCCACTTACCATGAGAAAAATATTCCATGTTATAAAAATTTCAAAAGTATTACTTCAGGGTCTATAAAATGCTCCTTTAAGTGGATAGTTTATTAGCCATTCCTATATTGGGGGATGATTAGGTGGTTGGGTTACTGTCTTTGTGAAGAAAGATTTTTCTGTTATTTCATGTTATTTCCCTAAGACAGAGTCCCCAAAGTGAAATTACTTGGTCAAAGGGTATGAACATAGAAAAATCTCTTGATACGTATCAACTGGAAATGGCTGTATTTTTAATACTACTTGATATATGAAGTTTGACTCCTCATCAGTCACAGGATATGTAAAAAAATTGCTTAAAATGACTTGCTTGCATGGTGGTCCAGAGCCATATTCAATGACAGTGTTGTGTAGTCTGCACAGAGGAAAAGGTCTGGAATTGATGGTATCAGGAGAATGATTAGCTTTCTCAAAGCTGATAGCCCACAGAAAGGCTGAGTTCTCAATGCACACAAGTCTTCTTAAAGTTCTGTTTGTAATTGTTTTGTCTTACGGAAATGAAGAAAAAGGAGGACAAGTGCCAGTGTGTGTTTGGGAATTGCCTAAAGAAAAAGTTATACTTTCTACATCTTGGTAAAGACGAAGTAAAAGGAAGAATAGGGTTTGGTTTAAATGGTGCATTTTCGTTTAAAATAATGTTAGAGATAACAGTACTGGTGGATAATACTTAACATCAGTATGCTTAAAAGAATTTATATGTGGCCAGGGGCTGGTGGCTCATGCCACTCTGGAGGCTGAGATTTTGCGGATTGTGGTTTGAAACCAGAAACCAGCCAGAGAAGACAAATCTGAGACTCTTGTCTCCAATTAACTAGCAAAAGATAGGAAGTGGATCTGTGGCTCAAGTAGTACAACACTAGCCACGAGCGAGACAATGTCCAAGTCCTGAGTTCAAGCCCCAGTACCAGAAAAAGAAAATATCGGGGTTCACTGCAATTTATCTTCTTAAATGAAAGGAAGCAATTGAACATATGCTAATTGGATCCTAACTTCTCCGACGTGAAGAGAATACAAATAAGCCAATGAGAGAGAAATCTCCATGTCTAATGTCGTAGTCTTGGAAGGGATGGACACAGAGAAAGGATGGGATCCTGGAACCAAAGCCTGACTCTCAGTTGTATGAACCATATTACTTGTCCAAATGGTGTTCCGGAGACCACTACAGCCCAGAATCTGGAAACATGGCCCAGAAATTATTGATTTATAATAGCTCGCACAGGGACAGTTACATCACAGGGGTCCACAAAGGGAAATACCTAGCATCTCAGAGTTTCTCCTAGGGGTCAGGGTAAAGTAGAAGAGAAGGGACTCTTGTCAGGGCTTCTAGAGACATTTGTGTGAGAGGCAGTAGAATAGAGCAGACTGGAACGTGGATTCAGTAGCTCTGGATAGAAACTTGGTGCCCCTCCTGCCAGCTGTGTGACCTCCGATGCGTCTGCTTCACTAAGCTGGAGGGATTGTTGAGAGAATTTTCCTCCTAACCATTTGTTGGGCTGAGGTGTGACTTGTGTAGCTCTCTCTTGCCCTCTTTGACTTTCTTAGCTTCTTTAGAGCAACCAATTTGAGCAGAAAATATCCCATTGAGTCTATGCCTTGGCTTCCTGGAGATCTGCCTGGCTAAGCATGTGGAACACTGAATGTGGAACTAGGTAGAAAATTGAAATCATTGAAAGAGAAATAGTCTCAGCACTCCTCCTCCCACTGTGCAGCTGAATGGACAGACAGGTACCTAGCCCAGGAAATAGTGTAGAAGAATACAAATGGTTATTGTTCCATCAGCGAAATCAAGAATCCAGGGTTCATCAATACCAGTCAGCCCATGTTTGAGATGTGACCTGGGCTAGGAGACATGGAAATGTCCAGTTCTGGGCTAAAAGAACATAGAGTGGGTCCTTCTTCGTATGTAGATGTATGTGTGAATGTGTGTGTGTGTACACATGTGCGCATGCTATAAATCATGCACACCTCTCTACAAGGGAGAGCAGTAGTACCCAGAAAGCCTCAAGTCCTGGTCAGGCCTTTCCAAATCCTCTTTCCAAATCCTTGTGCCTTCAGATGAATGATGTCTGAAGTGTGGACCAAAGAATCTGGCCATTTCTGATATTTTTAGAGATAAGTGCTAAAGAAAAGTGTGCTATTTCCTCTTTAAAACACAATCTCCAATGGCATCAATAAGAATTGCTAACTGTGCCACTTGTGTGTGCCTATAGTAAGCTTACTACCTTTTGCAATGCCTGACCTATCAGTGTAGTTAACATGTAAGTTGTTTTTATGGCTTTCTCTCTCTCTTGGATAATTATATTTCCTTGTTTCTCAGTATTAGTGTCTTACAATAAAGCATCTCATCATGAGATGTCAAAAGTATCTTTGATTTCTTGCTTTCTTTTAAAATATACTGATCCATAAAAACATTAAAATTTAAAAACTACATTGGGTTTGACATTTTATGTCAAAATTATATCTTTTGACAGCAAAATGGACTCTAGCAGACCTGAAAGATATAATTACTGCAAAAATGGCTTATAGTTAAACAAGAATTTAACTATCTGATTCCAGGGCTATTAGCTATGTGTGAAAAGAAAACTTGTAAAATTTGAGTTGAAAGAATTTCTTAAAATTCATGGATTCATGGCAAAACTCATAGGGAGAAAGTCAATTTGAAAAGAATTGTTAAACCTTTAGCAGAATGTGTGCTTCGACCTCTGAGGGTCATTTATTGAAAATTTTCTCTCACACTCATACCATATGCATAGATTTTTATCTGTTCTAAGTGTACTGAGACTACAGAAAGCACGGCCAATCTCTTCAGAACATAACTTCTCTGTTGTTCTGGAAAGAAATTTCTACTATGGTTTCATATGTGCTCTAGCCAGGTAGTTCTTCAGCTGGTGAGATCACTCAGTTGGGACTGCTTTGGGTTTGATGGAAGAATTGTAAAACAGTCTTGAGATAGGGTCTAGTTGGAGCAATTGTGGAAGACATTGAGGAAGATTAAAGACAATTGGAGAATTCACTGAAGTAGCATGAAAAATAAGTTAACAGGGTGAAGCAATGATTAATGAAGTTACTCCTTCTGGAAACAAATTAAAATTGTGAAAGAGTATGCTTGCATTCTTTGAAGAGTTCTTTTTTGATTTGTGTATACAAGCACAATATATTGTAACTTGTTTATACATTAAATTATTACCTTAGAAACAAATATTTTTATGACTTTTTAAAACAAATATTGAAATGTACTTTCTCACTGTTGCAAGATAGTGGCTTCATTTTTCCCTAGGCCTTCTGAAGTAAGGACATTTCAGGGTACTATTAAGGAAAAATTAATATTATAAGATATTTTAATGTCATAAGATAAGATATTTTAATGTCATAAGATATTTTCATGTCATAATGTCAGTCATTAAAATAAATTGGCATGTGCTTCAACAACTTTTTCCCAATGTTATTCTTATAAATAAGAACAACCTGAATATTTTATCAACTAATGACAAGAAAGCTCTGTTAATGGAGGGATGCATGCAAAAATTCTGTAGCCTGAATATTTGTAACTTGAACACATATGCTGAATAGTAGAGCTTCTGGAATGAACAACAAACATTTTAATCGGTGAGGATGAACAGACTAGAGGGCTGAATTTTGTTGTATAAACTGGTATATGTGTACTTTCTAGAGCTGCAGAGGAAGAGTAGATAGAATTTTAGAAAAATACTCTTCTCTTTCCAAGCAGTATGCTTCAGATTAAAGGAATCTATCATGAAACTATAGGTAATAAGTCTCTAGCTTATGACTACAGGAAGAGTCTCAGCTTCAACCTTAATTATGTGCTCTATGAGATTCCAGTGTGTCTGAAAGACTTGTCCCATGTCTGGGAGGTATTTGAAAGAAGTCCAGGAAGCCTTCTGAGAAGGAGCGAGTCATCCTAACAGACATCTAAAACAGACTCATCCTAAAATACAGAAAAGGTTGAAGAATAAAGACCTAAATGAAGGAGTTTTTATGTGTGTCGCTCATGTTTGTAATCTCCTTCTCCTCTTCTTCTTCCTTCTTCTCTTTTTCCTCCTCTTCTCATCCTTCCCTTCCTTCTTTTTCCTCTCTTCCTTCTTTTCTTCCTTCTTCTCTTTTTCCTCCTCCTCCTCCTTTACCATTTGAAGAGAGTAATCAGTTTCATCATGTTTGTCTTATATGTGTGCATGCTAGTCAGTTTTCCATTGCTATGACAAAGATACTTGAGAAAAAGAAATAATTTAGTTGAAGAAAGATTTTTTTTTTGGCTTATGGTTTCAGTCCATGGTTGACTGGATCTACAGCTATGAGACTGGGTTGAGCAGAACATCATTGCTGGGGATGGAACAGAGTACCTCACCCATGGGACAGATACAGCCTTTAAGAATACAAATCTTGTGACCTTGTGACTCCAACCAGACTCTGTCTCCTAGAGTTCCCACCACCTCTCACCATTCCACTCAGTTATGAACCCCCATTGATGAGAGGAGAATCGTCATGATCCAATTACTTTCTGCAGTCTCCACCTCTGAACATTGCTTCCTTGGGTATCTTCATCACATGAGTATTTAGAGTACAGTAGCAGTGTCCTTCTGATTCAGATCAGAGAGATTCAAAGTAAAAAAAAAAGTAAGTTTTTTTTTTCCCAATTTGGTTTTTCCAGTTTTAAGATATTGATTCATTTTTGTAAATTAGGTAGCAAAATGTAACTTATGAAAAAGTGAATGTTCTATATTATAATCATTTTATATTTTTGAAAACAAAACTCAAGGACTCCATTTTGTGATAAGGAATACAGTTTCCACTATTTATTGAATTTCTGGGAAGTCTCGAGGAATACAGCATCTCCTTCAATAGGGATGTATAGGTTTTTTTGGTATAGGTTCTCTCTAAAGGCCCATCTGTGATTAAATCTGAAGATGCATCAGAAACTCACTTTTTAGTGAAATTACCTCACAAAATGGTAGAAAGTACCAATTAGAAAATTAGATTCTGTGAAGGAAAAGCCATGTAAGTATATTGTAAGTCTTTTCCCCTGGTTTGGCTAATCTTCAACTTGTGGTTAATTCCCTTTGCTCCTTTTCAGGTTTAGCTTTATGTAAAAGTAACAAAGATTATTATGTTTTTGGTGCTTAGAAAGAAAACGACCTGTAACTTGAGGTCTGTTTTTGTGTGTGTGTGTGTGTGAAGTAAGACTATGTGGCATTTGTTACAAATATGGAGAAATGTGAAGTTTGGACTCCTGTTGTGTCCATCTGTTAAGATAATTGCATTGTCCTCAATGTTGTAATTTTTTTCTATATACAAACAAGTGGAAAATTTTACAAGAATTATTCACAAGCATCATTTTTTTTGTGCAAGCACATTAGTAAGATGAGTTGTGGGCAAGAGATGGGGTAAGAATACAAAATGATTCATATTTGCCTTGGAAAAACAAGAGATCCTAGGATGTAACCAAATACTGTCCTATCTTGTTATGTGGCTGTCATGTGTATGTGATTTTTTTCAGACTGTCTAATGAAATTATAGACTTCAAAAGCAAAGGCATCCTCCACTCTTTATGTTTGCCTTCTGTGGTATTTAATACACTGCAAGATAACAGAGAGGTAGAATCAAATTGTTTTTGCATTGCCATGAGTACTAACAGATATCCTGGGTCTTAATTTCTTCTTAGGCATGTCTCTCTAAACCACTTCCTGTATCTTTTTTTCATTTACTACCATGGGTAGTAAAGGAAGTTATCTTATCATACTATACATTCCAGACCAAACTTTAGACTTTCTAAGAAGCACTTCTAGCTTCATCACTGTGTACAATGCCTTGGATTGAGATGGGTGTGTTCTTATACACTGATTCTGAGGTGTTTAGCTGTCACCTGAAACCTGGTTTTATTTGTTAGTTTTCCCTGTGAGCCTGGAGCTCCTGGAAGACAAGGATCAAAATTTCTCCTGTGTTTGTAGCACCTCTTATGACTGTCCATAATAGGTAACCAGTAAACATGTCTGTGAATGACTGGTTCTCACTGTACTTTTCTGTTTCTTTTTGTTTACATGGTAATTATTCATAGGTGGAAGTCATTTGCTTAGGGACACATACATTTTTAAATGGCCAAAACATTTAGCGACTGTGTTAATTTGCAGTCTCTAAAAGTCATAAAATATGAGACAACCACTAAAGTGGGAACCATAGAAATGAAACCCAAGTCTTCAGTCTATGTTTTTAGGATGTTGCATGTTTGCATCTCTAGATCAAGACTGAGATTGACGTGACTGATATCCTGCCATCTTTCTTTCTTAGGAGGCCTTCACATGTTATGTGTTGGAAATGACATACAGAGAATACAGAGAGATGGGGTGGGCAGAAGAGAGAGAGTGAGAAAGAGAGAGAGAAAGAAAGAGAAAAGAGAGAGAAGAGATGGGGTAGTACAACTATTCTTTTTATGAGGCTAAGCAGGAATTGGTATATTTATTTTTATCTATAGCTGCTACATAAAAGGCCTGTTGCTGTTTGATTTGTCTTTTCATACCTGTTTCAGCACCAAGATCACTTAAAATGCATTCCTTTTCTTTCTCTCTCCTTTCCTAAATCTGGCTTTTTGAATCTGTTGTTTTTTTAATTCATTGTCATGTCACATTGCTTAGGACTGAGCCTTCTTTAGTCTCTGAAATAATAAGATAGACAATGTATTTTATAAAGCTTGTTCATAAAAGTAATTTCTGGTATTTTGTTGTTAGGGATACTTAACAATTACCTATTGTGACTCTGTTATCTGCTGCAACCTTGGAATTGCTATAATGGTTTCCTGAACTTGTATATGATTTTTGCCTTTGACCTATACATCACAATATTACCATGCCATTTAGTTCTTAGTATAAGAGAAATTCATCTTTTGATACCCACATTCTATATAGTGAAAGAAAGGACTTATTTCTCTTTATGTAAAATAAGCTAATCATCATAATTGCCAGTATTTTTCTAAAGTATTGGAATGAGATACAAAATGCTACAGAGCTGTGTAGCAGCATTGTGCAACTTTTTGTAGCTCAATTTATGAGTTATAACTCTTAATCCAGATGAAATACAATTTTATTTGAGGTAGATTCTGCAAGTGGGAGAATGACTATTAATTCTGCAATTCCAAAATAACTAATGTACTTGGTTGAAAGCCAGGTACACTGTGAGTTCTGGATTTAAGTGCTCATGTGGGAAATACATAGAGACTTTAACATATGGATTCTCAGAAGAAAATGCAACTGTTCCGTACAAGAAATATTGAGTTATTCTTAGTACTTTTTAATGTGTGGTTGACTATATATTTTTGAGTGGTGCCATTTTTAACACTTGGCAGTTCAAGCCACAGATCTTCATTTCCTGGGGTAATTTTAATAACTCACCCATTCATACGCAAGCATTTAGTGAGGATTGATGGCACAATGTTGGACTTGATTTGATGAGAAATACAAGGAAAGTAGAAACAATATCTGACTCACCAAATTTACAATGTTAGAAAATAAAACTAATAGATGTTGTGTGTATATGTTATAAATGCATATATGCACATGTATGTATGCATATGTGTCTATGTATATGCACACATCACAAATGACAAGCAGGTAGCAAAATAGAACTGCATGTTCATGTATTTAAAAATGCCTATTTCTGGGCACTGTGGCAGGGATAAGCAGCCCCAGCTACTCAGAAGGTTACTCTAAGACAGGAAGCACCAGAAGTTCAAAGACAGTCAAGAAAATATGGAGAAATTATTTCTTGAATGAAAAAAAATAACTGAATGAATGAATGGATGAATGAATGAAAAATACTGAGTGATTCTCTACTACATGATATTATACGGAGAGGTTTTGCAGTGTTGAGGGATGTAGATTTGTGTCGGGGGATGCCAACATGGTGGGGTGTATGTAAGCCAGCTCTCTGAGTCATAAGTACTACTGACACAGTGACAAGTCCAACCTGTAAGAACAGGCTTCAGAACTAAACATCTGGGACAGAGGTCCACACCCACCTAAAGAAGGCAGAAGAGAACGGAGATTTATATGAAGTGAGAAAAGACTTTTCCAAGGAACTTCATTGTATCTCAAAATAAGTTTATATAATTTACTGAGATATACACATAATTTATATGACTCAATATACTCATGTTAAAAAAAAAAAAGAAAAATAGGGGCTGGGAAGGTGGCTCAGTGGTAGAGTGCTTGCTTTGCATTCATGAGGCCCTGGGTTTGATTCCTCAGTACCAAATAAGCAGAAAAAGCCACAAGTGGTGCTGTGGCTCACGTGGTAGAGCACTGGCCTTAAGCTGGGCTGAGGGACAGTGCCCAGGCCTAGAGTTCAGGTACTATGATCAACCAAAAGAGAGAGAGAGAGAGAGAGAGAGTAGAGAGAGGGAGAAATAGGAAGGAGACAGGCAAGGAAAACATGGTGCAAGAGGTAGGAATATAGATACACAGTAGTCTGCTGAAAGAGGGGTTCTTTCACTGAATGAGATAAAATTAATTAAGGCCGGCTGATGGATTAGATCAAATCACAAAGAGATAAAAACTGCTAAAAACATAAAATATATGTAGGTGCTGATTATCTCGAGGTGCAGTAGCAAAGGATATTGGCTTAAAGCTTAAAGACAGGGTTAGTTAGCAACATGGGCAAACAGTGACCGTATCTGTAAAAAGGGAACAGTTCCTAGCTAGCTAGCTATCTGGCTTGAACTCAGGACCTGGGCATGGTTCTTGAGCTTTTTTGCTCAAGGCAGTGCTGTACCCCTTGAATCACAGCTCCATTTTCAGCTTTTTGGTGATTACTTGGAGATAAGAGTTCCATGAACTTAACTACTTGGCCTGGCTTTGAACCATAGTTCCTCAGATTTCAGCCTACTGAGTAGCTAGGATTACAGGTGTGACCTACCGGTGCCTGGCACACTAATATTTGTAATCTATAGTAAATCTTAAATGAATATTCCCTAGGTAAGAGAAAACAATTATGATATTTTAGGCAGAGGAGCTGGAAATAAAATCATACAGGAGGAAGATCATTCTAAGCATAATATACAGGGCAGAACTGGAAGAAGGATATTTCTAGGGTATGGCAGCATAGTATATTGGTTAAAAGACCAGAAGATGAGGTGGGATAGATCTCATCAATATCTGGATAAAGGCAACAG
This sequence comes from Dipodomys spectabilis, assembly GCF_019054845.1. NCBI lineage: Eukaryota > Metazoa > Chordata > Mammalia > Rodentia > Heteromyidae > Dipodomys > Dipodomys spectabilis. The sequence continues at coordinate 12,127,188 of NW_024870692.1, forward strand.
GAGCTTGGAGTAGAGCAGAGAAGTAGAGTCTTAAGGAAAAGATAAATTTCAAAAAAAAGGAACTATTGTAAGCGGGGTGTGGATTTAAGGATGTGAACACTTGTGGCCTAAGATGACTGTAAAGAGGAGTTTTTGAGAGGCTGGGAAAAGAGTGGAGCCATAAACAGCAGATGAGGGAAGTTATGCATGGCTAGACCTCAAAGCTCCGTAAATGAAATCAACGGTCCTTAGCCTGAATTTGCTCAAATCATAATAATCATTAGCTTGAATTTCACCTTCCTTTGTGCTTTCGTGCAATTCTTTTGCCATCTGTTCTAGGGACAATGCAGAATGCCAGTGCTCTTTGAATGGAAAGCAAATTCTCAAAGCAGAGACTTCTTATTTAAAAACATGAACTTCTAAGGCATTTCATAAAACTAAAACTAACACAAAGACAGAGAAGCTTTCCAGCCATGTGGAATTTCACCATATCATGCTGAAAAATTATTTCAGTTGGAAATTTAGACAAGCGATGAAAGAAAACAAAACAAAAAACTAGGTCAAGAAATGACCCCAAGGCAAAGTCTTAAATCTTAAAGGTCAACAGAGCAGGATACTTTAAAAACTGTCATTAGAGTTCTTAACTCTTCAATGGGTTTACTGTGTCATGCTAAGGTTAGCCACTCCCATGCACCATAGCCCATAATGTTACTGGAGGTATCCTGACGGCTTCCTTAGGTATTAAAGCAGCTTGATGTGTTTTTGTTACATTAATCTTTTCTCAGAGGCCAGTGATGAGTTCATCTGACTCTTTTCCATCAAGTTGAAAAGTCTTTTCAATTAAAAACTCATCTGAACAGATGGTATTAGCATTAAGAGAGGCCCTTTTCTTTTAAAACAACAAATATTGAGATATCTCAGGAATTGTTCTATAAATCATTGGAAATAGAATTGACTTCAAGGTTTCCATTTTTTTTTTTTAAGTGAGCAAAAGTTGAGCGGATGAGAATTTGGTCCATATGGTTTATTGTTGCTTGAATGGATCAGTTTCATCTCAGGGTCTGGGCAATTTTGTTGCATACGAATATGAAATATTGCGAATGTTTTAACGAAGCTATCAACTATGAAATACTTTATCCGCAACAATATGATTACAGAGGCGATAATAGAAACAGTTAAAATCAGGACAGAATGCTCTGTTAAAAAGGATTAGAAAGACCATTTATTGAATAGTATGGATTTCTTCCAAGCCCCTCTGTGCAGAAAGCATGCAATGCGTGAATAATTCATCTAGAAATTCTATCGTGAAGTTGTATCAGTTTCCACAGTAAAACCTGGCTGTGGAGGAGGAAAATACATCAACATCTGTGACAAGGCCTATGAAGAGACAGTGGCAAAGCCTTTCAGGCACCGGGAGCAAAGCAAAATATAATAAATTCACTTAAGTGTCAAATTTGTGTCGGCTGAATAATGACACCATATGTCTGGATTGCTATGTCACCATAGACTGCTCTGAAAAAACACATGGCTTTGTAGAAACGGCTGTCAGCCCAGGGAAGGAACCTCGCTGGCTACTGCCTTCCTGTCCAGGGAAACAAGGCTAGCTCCAGCTCATGGCCAGCAAGGATGGCTTATGTTGTTATTGTTGTTTACAGTTTTTCATACACTGTTGGCATCTAGAGGGAGGGAGCGTGCTGACTGTCTTGGTATGAACCATGAGACAAGGCTTTCTTAGGAGTCTTACCATTCAAATGAGTTAGGGTGAGGCTCTGAAACCAAGGTGATCAGTGGCAAAGTTGTTCCCCCTGTACCTTGTCATTATATAGCTCTCTGAGAAACTGCTGGGGCATTTCAAAGACACCATTCTTCTTCACAGCACCTTCATTCATCTTCTTGCCATCCTCAGGAGGAGCTTAGGTCTTTGATATTGTTTTGCTATCCATGGGAAACTGAGGCACAGAAAGATTAGGATCACATTTGCTGTTAGGAGCTATGATTCTGCGGATAACTCAGTTCCTTCCTTAATATGGTTAGCATCCAATCAGGCTTGCAAACGCTTTTGATGGGAAGGGGGTTTGCACTGTCTCCTGCGTCTGTCCTTTTCCTTACGTGCATGCCCAGTGCTGGCGTCCTGACTGCTCTCACACATATAATTGCTGTGCTTGGGTTCCATAGTCTTGTGAGCTGAGCTTGTATAGATGAACCACTAGCATGCCTCTACCGGAGTGTTCATCTTTACATTCAGATCCCACAGCATAGCCGCTATGACCCGAAACTTCTCTGAACAGCCCAGAACTCTAGACAGGCTTCAGCTCCAACACACAGAAGAGTCAACAGCTGGCTTTGACTGGACCTCACTTTTCCATCACAATAGTCATACTTAAAGACAGAGCATTTTGAACGGGTTATATATTTAACTTTAGTCCCAAGGCCATACACAGATTAACCAAAGAAATTGTGTGAATCAATCTGTTACATTAGTTTTCCATAAGAGCCTTCCCCCTGAGAGTTTAAACACACTAAGTTAACGTTTAAATTGTAACTATTTTAACAGTAGTTTCCAACAAAATGGTGCATATCTGAATCACTTGGCGAGTGCCTGCGCTCATGCTCATACAACACTCAAAGATAACTGATTCATAGACCACAGCGTGGGAGAAGAGATCTTAAAAACCTCCCTGCTGATGAATCTGATGTAAAGTCAGTCCTTTGTCCGAGGGCGGCACATGTCTTGGTTTCTCTACCTCTGCCACTTGGGAATACAAAACATCAAGTGCAAGTGAAACAGATAAAAAAGAATTGTGGTTTCCTGACCAGACAGCAATGTTTTCTGTCCAGCAGTGACATGCAAAGAAATGGAGAAGGTAATATACATGTGGAAATTCAGACTGAGTCTGAAAAATGGAGTTTAAGGCAAAGGAAGCCTAGGGAGCAGGCTGTGTGTGATGGTCCAGCTTTTCCCAACCCCACTTCATCCTGTCCCACCCCAGTTGTTAGCAGCATAGTGCAATTCTCTGTTGCCTCCTTTCTCCCCCTTCTTGAAACCAGGGACAGGGCTTATGAACATGAAAGATAGCTACCACTTCACAAGCATGAGTGATTTTTCCACCCCCTTCAACTTAGAGTGAATCTATGGCTGCTTCAAAACACAGGGAAATGGTGCTGTGCCAGTTCTTGGTGAAGACTGACTTAGGCCCAGAGAGTTGTATTTGAGCATTGTGTTCAAGCACTGCAGTTAAGTTCCTGTCCAAAAGCCAATATGAACATTCAGCTATGAAAGTGAATAGTCAAAGGTATTCAAATCCTATTTGAAGGCAGCTCTGTTCAACATTATAGGAGAGCAGAGGGGACTGGGTATGTAGTTCAATGACACAATACTTGCCTAAAATAAATGAGGCCCTGAGTTTGGATCCTCAGTACCAGGAAAGACAAAGAAGGAAAATATAGAGATTGGAGACATGACTCAGGTGGTAGGGCGCCTGCCAATAAGCAAAAGCATCAGATACCCAGTTCAATTCTGGTCTGTCTTGGACCAAAAAAATAAGGAACCAAAAAAGGAGCAGAAGGACCACCCAGCTGAGCCCAGGCAAACCAAAGAACTGCAAAATTGAAACAAAACAAGACAAAACACAGTTGGTGTTTGAAGCTATTGAGTGTTTGCTGGTTTGTTATGTGGTAATAGATTATGAAAATGAAGGATCAGTGTTACTTTTTAATTCAATCCAAATTAGCACTTTTGACCATTTCTTCACTTACTTTGTAGGAATTCCAGTGACCTCATATTCTTCTCATATATTTTCCCTATGAGGTATCTGGAGTATATTATATGGAATCCAGTCCTTTTGGCTACCTTTGTAGTGTTGGCTATTTTTAATTCTTGCTCTCATGAAATTTCTTCTCCAAGTAGATGTTATTTCTCTCCTGACACTGAAAGTAGAAGCTCCACTCACCCCAATCCATATATCGGCAGTACATAGTCACCATGGCTGTGCTAGTCCTGTGGGGGCCAGGTCTCTATCCAGGTGACATCTCCATCACAGAAGAGGCTTCAAATGCTATTGCAGCTGGTACTTTGGAAGGTCCCACGGATATTTCAGGAAGCAGTTCATTTTTGTAATTAGTGAAATATATATTCATATCCTCATGTTCAATTGAACTGAAGTTAAGTCATATTCATGGATCCCTTATGAGTTTTTAGAGTGAACAAACAAAAGATCTAAACTAAGAACTCTGTGTAAGTGTTGCAGACATAGAAACATTTAGTCTAGCTAGACTGGTCACTATAAAATAGGCTCTGGTGAGGGGTGCTTCCTAATCGGATTTTACTCAGCAAGAATTTATGCTGTAGTTGAGTATGTTTGCTTTCTACTGTTTTAGACAATGTCATCGATAATCCTATTGATGTCTCAGCCTAACAAATAATGATTGGAAATTTGATTATACATTTTTTATTGTAAAAATACTGTACAGAGGGGTTACAGTTACATGAGCAAGGTAATGAGTACATTTCCTATCAAGCATTGTTGCCTCCTCCTTTGTTTTTCCCCCTACCATCCCTTCCCTCCCACCTGAGCAGAACAGAATTTAAACTCTAATGTACTGATTAGGGAAGAATTTTTTTTTATTGTGAAAATACTGTACAGAGAGGTTACAATTACATGGGCAAGATAATGAGTACATTTCTTATCAAGCATTGTAGCCTCCTCCTTTGTTTCCCCTTCCCATTCCTTCCCATCCTCCCCCCGCCCCCCACCCAATCCTCCCCGCCCCTCCCACCTCCCCCCCCCACCAAAGTTGTAAAGTTTGTTTTCGACATAACGACTTGTACATCTCATTGTTGCAATGGGTCCACCTGTATCCCTATTTAAATTATTTGTTTTTCCCCTTCCCCTCCACAAATTATACCAACATCAAATACAGTGAAAGCACAGGTTATACTGTGGGGGAGGGACATACAAAGCAACAAAGAAATAATCTTATAAATGTGTTAGAAACAATCGCATGAAAGAAAAAAAAACATTTGAGTATATATCTTAGGGTTCATTTCACTAATATCAACTTATCTGACCTTTTCTGCTTGACTCAGACATACACTAGATATTGTAAATAAGGGAAACCATGGGACCTATGTTTCTTTGGGCCTGACTTACTTCACTTAATATCATTTTTTTCCAAGCCTTTCCATTTCCTAACAAATGGGGCAATGTCATTCTTTCTGATGGAGGCATAGAATTCCATTATGTATATATACCACATTTTCTTGATCCATTCATCTACTGAGGGGCATCTGGGTTGGTTTCATATCTTAGCTATAGTAAATAATGCTGCAATAAACATAGTTGTGCTGGTAGCTTTAGTGTGGTCTTGTTTGTAAACATTTGGGTTTGTAAACATTTGCCTAAAAGTGGGATTGCTGGGTCATAGGGGAGCTCTATGTGGAGTCTTCTGAGGAAACTTCGGGAAGAATTTGTATCACCGTTATTACATGAGTATTGTGGAATTATTTCTGAAGAATGGCTGTAGATATCCACTTTCTGGTCTTGTTGTTTGTTTAGGCAGTGCTGAGGTTTGAACTTAGGTACTTCTGCTTTTTAGGCAGGCTCTCTCCCATTTGAGTCATGTAGCCCCTGGCCCTTTTTGCTTCATTTTTCATGTTTATGCATGGCCATCCTGGAATAGGATCCTCTAAGTTACACTTCCCGTTTTGATGGAATGACAAGTGTGCACCATCACCACACTCAGTTTTGTATTGGTTGAGATGATTTTTTCTGATTTCTTGAATTACAGTGGTGAGACACCATGGTCTGGATTCTTTCTGTTTGTCCCAAAGGGACTACATCACCCTAGTCAAATAAATGGAAGAGACTTTACGTTTAGCATAACATTCAGATATAATGATATGGGAACAGGGGGTGAACAAGATAGAATAAGTGACTGTTGACCAAGAGAATAACAAGATAGAATTATCTTCTGAGCTTATGTGGCAGAACAATTTGGTTCTCTTATGTATATGTGGTTTTTAAGATTGTAGAAAAGCTTATCTAGGCATGGAGAGATTGATGAGAAAATAAAGGGATTTTTATGCCTGAAACAGAATCTCTTTTGATGTTCTCCTTCAAGATACTAAGAGAAATTAGAACAGAAGAAGATCGTACAAACTGATGATTGCTTCCTACAGTGAGATAGTGGTTAATCAGTGATGAGAGCCTCTGATGCTTGCATATTTTCACTCTAACAAAACACTTTGAAAATTCAGAAAGAACTGAAAACAGGACTTTTGACTTACTGTTTTAACAAAACTGTCAGGTTTGGGGGGGGAGATGGTTTCCACAATGTTAAATATTAATTTTGAAAAAAAATCATTGCTAAATAGTTCCAAAATCCAATGGTTTGAGTTCTTTGGAATTTTATTAAAGTGATTTCTTTTCATATTAGAGTATGAACAGATCCTTTCTTAGTTTGTTTGGCTAGTTCTCATCCCAATGAACATCTGGTTAAATTCTTACATAGAAATGTGAAAGAATTATATTTTTTGGAGATACAGTTCTAGGAGTCCATTTGACACTTGGAACTCTCCTCAGCCTGCCAGAAGATGATCTGATAACATTCAGATTTTTGAGACTCACTTTGTTAGACACACTGGCAAGAAGCCCACATTTGAAGGATAGGGTCTTATAGAAGCAAGACCCTTGGCCAATTTGGAAGAATTTGAATTTTTGTTGGAACAATGAAGTTGAGTTCTAAACCTTTTCACCACATGTTATAAATATTAACCATGAAGGTAATGTGGGTGGTGGAGACTTTTTTCAAACTGGAGATTTCAATGTTGGCCGACATGATAATAAAATCATTCACGAAGAAACAGAACAGGAGTTGTTCTAATTTTACATTTGCCTTGTTTTTCACAAAAGAAAAAAGTAAGACACTTCAGTGTAGCAATCAGGTTTACAGAGGCAATATTAATAGACATGGGTTAGGCCAAATTATACAAGTCTTTATGGTTTGAAGTTTGGAGGAGGCCCAGTGCTTAGTAACTAAGAGGACTAGCTCCAGGACGAGAATCCACGGGCTTAAGCAATAGTTCTGCCATTTATGAGCTGTGTAAACTGGAGGCACCCAGAAGTCAAGCAATTTGCCCAGTTTAATCACCCTGATGCCTGCTAGCTTAACTCATGAGATATTCATGAGAGTTTTTGTTCTTAGAGCAAGTTAGTGGTAAAACACCAAGTACTTGATAAATATTAGTGGTTGCTTTCATTGTTACTGAATAGAAAAAAATTGCTTGTAAGCAAATAGATTTACTCTAGGAGGAAAAGACCCCGAAGTTATTTGGTAGTGTTTTTTAGTACCTTTTGGAAATTGGGTAATTGAATTGCTTTAGTTATGTGCTTGACTTTTATGACTAGTTCCTTCAATGAGAATCCCATCTATTATCCCATAGGATGGTTCCATGGCCTAAGATCCTTTCATGCCACTTCTTGAATAGAAACAGGGCTGGAAGATATTTTTCTCTCTTGCTAGATGATTATTATGGGCCAAAGATGATTGGGAATATTTAGTAAGCACATGAACCATTAGTGGCTACAAAGCATGCTGCTTCTACCTTTGGCTGGTATTATGGAAGCACAGAATACATTAAGCATGCCAGAATTCAGTTTCAAATAGGACAGCCAGGTCAGAAGATGTCATGTTGTAAAGGTGAATACAGGAAAAGAACACACACCTGGATGGCCTTGCTTGTTGGCAGAGCTATGTAAGTCTTCTGGATGGAGTCTGATTTGTGTGCTGCCTATGAAGCTGTTACCTCCCGAAGCTTCCCTAGAGGAGATTCAGGATAGTTCCCAAATTCAATCAAAGGCTCTGGATTGTCTTCCTAAATGCTCTCAAAGTCAGAATATTTTGTAAGCTTTCTTTAAAAGAAGTACTCCTATAATTTACCCAATATGTGCCTAAAGGGATTATTATATTATCATTAAAGTTGATGTCTTAATAGTCATTAAATCATTAAACATGACTACCTGAATTTCTAGGAAAAAAAATAGTATGCGTGTTTATGAGAGTATCAGCACTGCACATTGTGAGGATCTATCCTGTTTTCTTTGAGAGCTACAAGAAGCAGAATTGAGTAGAATAGCTTATCGCTGCTCGGTAGTACTTTACTTTAGCATCACCTGACACTCTGAATCAAGCTGCGCCTTAAATATAACTTAGAGTCCTATGTAACTTCTCCTATTGAGGAAAGTATGGTTTGATGATGCTCAAAGAGCCACTCTGAGACTCAGGGGGGTGATACTTATGATTGTGCATTAATAAATTGGTGTTTCAGACTAGCCTCATGGGTAGTTGATTCATGTCAGTCACTAAAAGTTGATCACTCTGAGTTAATTAAGAAAACAAGCATGATTAGAGTACTGAACTTATAGAGATAGACCTGCCATGGGCTCCAGTGCACCTCTGTGTATCACTGCCAAGCAAAGCCAGTCAGTCTGACTTTGGCTTTGCTCACCTGCACACATTACTAGGAGACCAGGGAAATGAAGTCACCCTTTCTTCCACCCTCTACCTACAAATACAGATATTACCACACTCCAGGCAATGTTCTACTCCTTCATAAACTGGCAGCCAGTGGGAAGAAAGCAATTAGTTCATTTAAGAATTAGTGCATATAACAACTGGGATCCTGTGAGGCTTCCTAACTCCACTCCAATTATGATGTCATTGGAGCAACACCATCGAAAGCACTTGACTTAGTGCTATTATTTTCTTGGCTTTCATCCAGTTCCATTAAAAACTGATGATGAGTTTTTATTTCTTCCATCTCAAATTCCTGGCAAATATCCAGAGAAGTACACTATCTAAAAGTAGTCACATTGTTCGAAGTCTTTCTTAATCAGATGGTAAGACAGGAAACATCCTATAGCTACAGGGAAGTGAGAACAGATGGTCAAAACAGGGCCAATATTTAAACTCATCCTCATCTTCATGTCATTTGTTATTGAACATTCAAATCTTCATGTGCTTATAAAAACTCTTACCTTGGAAGAAATTAACTCATTGCTAAGCTTGTTAGGGTCCAGGCATTAAAATGTTTTAACTAGATGCCATCGTGTTTGTTCTCATAAAACTCAAAGGGAACAACTATTTTTGTCTTTCCCATTTGACTTAATTCATTGATAAATATTGTTACAGAAAAACCCAAATATGTTTAGAGGAACAATTTTATATGAGTAATACTCTACCAAAGTAGGGAGGTGAGGGAATAGAAAGCCAAACAAAACAAAAACTGGGAGTGTCACCCTTTGCTGACAAGAGCTGCCCTCTGCTTTACCTGAAAAAAAAAATCCTGCTCTGAGCCAGCCCAGAAAATGCCCACAGGCCCCAAACCTGCAGCCTCAGAAGCTGTTTTCAAGGTGATCTCTACTCACGAATGCTCCTTCCTTTCCCCTTTGCCAAAAACGCAAAGAGGATGAGCTACCTCATAAACTCCTAGCTACCTTTGTTCCTCCTGAAGTCACAAGTTCTTTGTTCATCTTTTCTTTTTGAACCCTGGGAAAAGTATCTCAAACTGATTTGCCCTGCCAAAAGTTTGTGCACTTAGAAACTGGCACCGTGACAAATGCCTGCAGAGCAGAGAAAAAGATTTCTGTGTTTCTTAGTGTTATTCTGTCCCTTGAGATGTTTTCGGAGACTTGAAAGAAAGGCTATGCCCAGAAACTGATTAAACTTGCTCACATTAAAATTGAAAGTTGGTGTGAACCATCAGCTCTATGCTTCCACTCCCAGCCCAGTTGCCCAGGTAACTGGGATCATTTATCATGGGAGCCAGGGCTGGAAGGAGCCAGTCAGCCCTCATACTCTTTCACCTGGCAAGGGGAGAATTATTCCTGTGGGCTCCTTTGTTGAGTCTGGTGGAATCTTAAAATGGGCATCAGGAAGTGTGTGTCCTAAATTTCTTTTGTGAGTTCTCTCTGCAGTTTAGGAAATTTGCTCTTTTCTCTCTTCCGTTTTTTTCTCTCCTTTCCTTTCCCTTCCCTTCCCTTCCTCCTTCCCCTTCCCTTCTTCCCGCCCTTTCCCCTTCCCTTTCTTTCTTCACTTTCCCTTCTTCCCCCTCCCTCCCTCCCTCCCTCCCTCCCTCCCTCCCTCCCTCCCTCCCTCCCTCCCTCCTTCCTTCCTTCCTTCCTTCCTTCCTTCCTTCCTTCCTTCCTTCCTTCCTTCCTTCCTTCCTTCTCTCCATTCCTTTCTTTTTTGTGTGCCAGTACTAGGGCTTGAACTCTAGTCCTGGGCATTATCTTTTAGCTTTTTTACTCATGCTGGTACTTTGCCACTTGAATCAC